>NC_091822.1:65985000-66285000 GCF_038994185.2 Dermacentor albipictus | reverse complement strand
GCTTTAACTTGTGTTGCCAATAAAAATACATTCTTCAATGCACAGCCTTCAGAAATATTACTTTTTTTCCAAAGCAGGTGCAGGTGGTATGTAAGCGCTAATAGATTTCCATGTGCTGAAAGTCAACAATATATTTGTATTCACTGGCATGGTGAGAATTCTGGTGATTGGCTTAATTTTATTGTCTTTAAATCATTTACGCACCTGTTCGTATAACAGCATACAATTCATATAGTATTTTTGCGTAAATATTGTCTGAGCAGAAATATATGAATATAAAAAAAATCACTAAATTCATTATTGCAGTTTGTACTGCAAGAAATAAAAGTTAACTGAAAAGTAAACGAGTTGTGTCTAAATAATTGTTCTTGAATAATTACTCCCTTTAAGCAGCAAGCAGGGCTTCACAAAGCAAGAAAAAATAAGTGTATCCCACATATGTGGGAATAACTTTCGGCAAAGCTTTCACTGACTGCTGTTCTTGCAATAATGTTTAAGCATAGCGTACACAAACAAGTTGGACAGATATTTGTTGAGAAACAGCTCGCTCAACATAAACTTGTTCTCGAATATGTGCTAAAAGCTCGCACATGTGGACTGTACACATGATGACAAACAAATTATGAAAATGGTTGACTACACCAGAAGGATAATGACAAGATGACAAAGATGGAATGACCATAATGGCATTACAGTAACTGTATGATGACAACTTAATGATGACAATGTTAAGATGATGGCAGCGTGATGGCTATGGGATGACAACACTGTAATCATGACAGAGCAACAACAGTGGAATGTCCATAATGGCCTGGTGATGACATTATGATGGTACGACAACGATGGAATGATGAATAACAATGACAGCAACAGCACGACGATGACTGTACATTTGGAGGCAATACTGGAATGACGACCATAATGTAATGACAATGGCGTGACGATGCCAGGATGACAGTGAGGTGATGATGCTGGAATGATGATGGCGTGATGACAATTGGATGACAATGCTGGATGGACAGTGACTGTCGATGACTATGCCATTACAACAACAGCCTGACCATGAATGCATGATTACAATCGAATGACAACAGCATGATTATGAGTGTGATAATGGTATGATCACTGCATGATAATACAACAGCATGATGATGAAATGATGCCACTCACACACTTGTTATAACGTACTGCTTTTATGGCACAATCATTATACGGGTCACATGTTATTTTGCTATGTGTTCATTTGTATTTGTTCGCAGTTGCCGCACATTAGGCTTCAATGCATAACCTGCATATTATGCACTGAACCGTTCATGCACATTCTACAGACATAAAAAAAATTGTAAAAAATACATTGCACTATATAGCTTTGTTTCTATATGAATGCAAATGTTGTGTAGGGTATCAAGGCACTTAAATATGTAGAAACACCAAAAAGTTGAAGGAACAAATTTGGTGAGATTTACCGCCACGTCGTTTCAAATGAGATGCCCAAATCTTCATTATCATTATCATTGCAACGGCTTGTGAGCTTGTATCAATGTACAAAGTGTGTGTAATTTCAAGCGAATGTTAAAGTTTGACTTGGAGCAGTATGCACTGCTGATGATGGCTTTGCAAAAGACACATTTTGATTTTGTACTCGTCAGATAAAGAAGCAGTACAACAGCAGATAACACTCCGACTAAGAGAATGTGCTGGCTGTCATTAACTGCCCTCAATCGTTCGGTAGACACTTTAAAAAATATGCAAACAGTGTGGGAGACTTCGGTGGTTTTCCATATTTACAACAAACTCCTCTCTCGCATTGTTGTAAGAGGGCATTGGAATAACACGAGAAAAGGTTGGCACTTTAGAAGAACATTGACTTGGAGTGGAGAAAATGTGCAAATATGTCACAGAACTAGCCAGTAAATAAGATGTTTATAGGTGTGAAGACAATGGTAGAGGAAAGTGTGTTCAACTGAACTGGGAGAACAACATAAGTGGATAGGGGTTGTGGAGAGAAAACCAGCTATGGAACAATATTGAACAGCAATTAATGGAATCAATAAGAAGGAAGCCATTATACTTCAGTGTGCTGAGCACTACTGTTAGAACCCACATAAAGCTACTTGATTCTCTGAACAACTTCATCAGCACAGTGGTTGTCCCATCATGATCAATCAGCATCAGGTACAAAATTTCCTACATCACAACACCGACAGGATCAGAATTTATTGACCTCTGAGGTGCTGTTGATTATATTGATTAACAACTGGTTAATCAGTGGGCCACGTTTTGCATTGTCAAAGGCGGCCCTAGAGTGTCTTTTGTCAGCTATTTGCTGTGGGTCCTGTGTTCAACTCGTATGGGATATATGAGAAATGCACCAGTGTGTGATCTCGAAAGGGCACAACATCGTGTTTCAGTTGTTGCCAGGTTATTGTGATATCTATGGCAAAAACCTCGCTGATGAAGATGATAGTAAAACACATGGAGGAATAAATCTTGTTTCAATACTTTTGTTGAAGACTGACGCAGCCGAGTACCTAAGCAAGCTACTGCATAATATGACATTGCAACAGTGGCCTACGCCTGACGTCACTCACCATTGATTGCATTCACTCGACCCCTCTATGCAGCTGCATCTGTTACCTGGTGTTCCACAAAGTTAAGAAACAGTACTGCTTAGCTTAAAACGACATTGCACTCACTAACGCACACTCATTCTTCATTGGAATTACCGATAACGCTGAATACAATGCCTGTGGTGGTAAAGAAACTGTAGAACACCTTCTCTACGACTACCCTTCTTAAGAGGCTTGACCTCCACACCACCCTAAACCAGCTAGATGGAAGACCTTTCTCATTGGACGAGATCGTGAAACGTTTGGCCTTGCACATCACAGCTGCACGAGGCCACACAAGCACTGCTGCAAATCCTAGAGGCAAATGAACTGAGCAAATTACTTTCACTACATCATAAACGAGAAGAAAAGGGGTTAACCAAGGGGCCCGATTTTTATTAGTCATATCATAAGAAGCCAACAAACACTGACACCAAGGACAGCATAGGGGAAACTACTTGTGCTTAATAAATGAAATAAAGAAACCATAAATTAATGGAAATGAGAGGGGATGAAAAAACATGCTGCAGGTAGGGAACAATTTCACAACCTTTGCATTTCACCTGCAATGCTCTACCAATTGAGCTACCGCGGTGCCATTTCCCCATCCGCTTTCTTGGGTATTAATGTTTCCTAGTAGAACCCTGGGAGTGTTAGCCAGCACCACCACTCACAGACCTTGGCGGCGGATGTGGAACATCCTTTCTGCCGCAGGCGTCACGAGAATGTAATCTTTTTGTGTGAAGGCAACCAGTCAATAAAACCACACAGCATGTGTGTCAATAAACCCACACAGCATGTGTGGGTTTATTGACTGGTTTCACTGGTAGGTCTATGGTATTCAAGAATTCCACTAGCTTCACATCCTGAGTGATTCTTGTTGTCATCCTGCCTCTTTTTAGCGCTAGTTAAATATGTCTCACTTGTGGTACTAAGTCAAAGTTACTCAGGGGAACATATGGTCGCGAGTGAGTCTACTCGCATTGTTTGCTGTCCCATGGATAGGATGCACGAGACCGACATATGTGCATTAAAATGTAGTCTGCCTTCATGCTATGATTCAGCAGTAGTAGTCAGTAGCCATATTTAATTTGGTGTACGCTTCAAAGGTGGGTCATACTGTACATCTGAGAGTGCGACACTTGCTGTCTGCGTTTTATGCGAGGGAATTTCTCCTTTGACAACTGCACAGGCTATTTTGGTGAATAGTCACCAAGCATTTTGTTCTTATTGTTTTTCTTTTCTTTTTCTGAAGCTTTAAAATTTCGCCTCACATGCCAGCTGTTCCCTCTCACATCAAAGCTTATCTTTTCGATTTTGAATGTCAACTTGCCATCATTTCTGCATGGGTAGCATGCTGAAAAATTCGAGTGCTTTTCTCCTTATGGCGAACCTACCTCTCACACTGCAACCATTTTTCTGAACAGAGATGCACAAAAGTGAGATGCACTGATGTCGACAAAAGGTTGTAGGCTATGTGACCTGCTGCTGCTGATATAGCTCCACCTTTGCTGGACTATGCATGCTTTGAGTGCATAGAAAAAGCAAATAAATTTTCCCTGCCATATTTTCCCAGCTATTTGTTGCGGTTTTGGACAGAAAGGGTGGTGCAACGGCACCTTTTTCCTAAACTTAGAAAAAGAACAGATCATGAGTATTGAAGTGCAGGAGGTGGAAGGATCGTAGCACAAGTTAGTTCCAACAGCAAAGCACAGAGTGCTATTAATGCCAATGGTTGGTTTGGGGATGAGTTTGTTGCGAGGCATAGACGTAAATAAATAAACAAAAAAATTATGCGGACTCCACGGTCTGTAGGAATCTATGTGCGTGAAGTTTTCTGTGCTGTTTGATTCAATTGACGATAGTTAGCAGTGATGTTCACGGCAAAAGCTTGATTTCTTCAACATTTAGTCTAACACGAGAGTGGTGAGTTGATGTTAAATGTTACCTTGTATACACCACTGCTGTTTGTCTGCTTAGTACACAGAACACATAGGAAGATGTGTTTGCTTGAGGCTTTGTTGTGTGCCATATTTAGTAACCTCTGAGAGGGTTGAGCATTGTCATTGCTTCACATGGCACATTGAATCGTGGCAGAAGTATTAAACTTTAGTTGAATTATGTAGCTGTACGTGCCAAAACCACAATTAGATTATGAGGCACACTGTAATGGTGGACTCCGGAATAATTTTGACACCGTAGTGCTCTTTAGTGTGTCCCTAAACCTAAGTGCACACACATTTTTTTTTCTGCTCCCGTTGAAATGCGACTGCAACGATCGGGATCAAACTCGCAACCTGGAGCAATGCCATAGCCGCAAAGCTACCGTGGTGGGCACAGAATTGTTGATTTGATGTGCAACCACTTCTGTAGTGTTGTCTAGAACCTATGGTGCACTTTAATGCAGCTTTGCTTCTGCATGCCCTGCGTAAGTTGTCCGCTTGACGTATTTACACGGTGTTTATTTTTCAGAAATAGCAGGAACGCACTGTACCGAGCCTTGAAATTCAATTTATCCCGTTTCCGCGCAACCAATGTCGTTTCTAGTATTAGCCTTTTCTTGCCTTCTACATCACCTTTTCCCTATCGTTCCCCCCCCCCCCCCCGCTTGTATAGGAACTGTGAGCAAAGAGTGGCAAGGTGTTATTCACTCGTTTCTGTGACTGCGTTGCTTCTACCCATTGTCTGGCTCCTCTTACCCCTCCTAGTACCTCCTCCCTATCATTCTATCTAGCTTCCCTCTGGACTCGCATGTTAGTAGGAAGGTAAGCACTGCACAATGCCTTCGTGGGGGTCATGGCTAATTACAGCTGTCAAGATGCTAATGTGGCAACGCCCAGGGAGCTTCAGAAGGGATTGTGCACATTCCACACGGTGCAAAGGTCCAAACGAGTTTCTCACGTCGCCTTTCCTCTCTGCAGCACTCCTAATGTATGTACACGCTCTGAACCACCTCCAGACGCGGTGTGCCAGACAGCAGCAGCAGTAGTGGGAAAGTCGAAGGAAGAGGCAAAGAAAGCTTTGCTTTAAAAAGGACATAAAATCAATGCACGCAGCTTGCATGATGCACATACTGCAGCAATGGGCTTGCATATCTATTGTGCCTTACCTAACAAGTGTAGACCTCTGGGACATTAGGCTTAAGTTCGGCGTCCCATCATGTTGTACTTAATACCATGAGTAGGAAAGCAGGAAAAAAGTGCCGGACGACTAGTTGCTTACACCTTTTTACATAGGACACATGGTATATGAAGGTTATATGCGTGTTGAATGCAAGTATACCAGCAAACAAGCTTACATAAACTCTGTATGCTGACTGATACCGACAAAGTTGTGCCTGTAAGCGCACCTCTGTACTGCGCAATAGAAAAGTAAATTCCTACATAAAAACTGGACATATAATGTCGTTTCAGAGGCATCTCAAACAAACCGACCTCTTAATGTAATAATTGAATTATTCAATGGGATCCTTTGATTTACTTGACTTTATTTTAGCTAGCCATTCAGTATGCACCTGAGGGTGTGTGCCTATTCTTGGCTAATCCACAAGAATGGGCATGTGCCACTGCGACACGAAAGTTACAGAATCCTTAAAGGTAGCTAGACGTGTGTCATTTCATCTCTGTGCACACACCTGTCATCACAGTTTTCTCCTCGACATGCATCATACATTGCCTTCGTCCTTGCGACATCACTGCATTTACATGTCACACTGTGCATCAAGCTGATTTGGCATTTGAGTTTTTGCACAGACTGTGAGAGGTGCAGTGCACAGACATAAGAGTCATGCAAGATTGAAGTTGTGACCTTTGTGGTGCACAAACACAAACAGAATGAGATTACATCCTGAATATACTTACAGCGTGTCTAAATAAATATGTAAGCATATTCAGGATCACCCACCAACCCAACTTTTTACCTTACCAATGAAAACGCATTGCATAGGATGAAAGCAAGCACATCTGTGCACATTGACATTAATTGTATAGCATTTAATTAACCACTTCATTAAAGCTTCATTTCACATAGATTCCCAACATGTGCATACAATTTGCATGATATCTTTTTCTGATCAATGTCGTCACACACAGCTTTATTGCTACATGACATCAGCAAATTTTGCTATGCGTCATGACATCGCGATAATGATGATGTCAGGTACGGCATTTTGAGATTAACCTTAGTATCACATTAATATACAACCTTGCTAAGTGTCCATCTTTTATGTGCAAGAAGTTTTTACTACTTCGAAAATGTCAGCACTCCTTTAACATTGTGCTACACAGCCAGAAGAATCTGTGCCATCATGGACGACAACCACATTGATCTAATTGTACACAAAGTATTATTGTTTATGCTAACAATAAAGTGGACTTCTGTTGAGAGAGCTGCAGGTAGTTTGAGCCATCACACACACCATAAGGTCATTTTTTACTTTGGTCGCCGGGTGTATCAGAGCGCCACATAGTATGTGCTACACTGAAGCTAACACTTACCTGAAAAAAAAAAAAAAGCCTACCCTAAATTTACCACGTTGCATTTCTGCAGATACGATGCTACAGAAGTGAATGCAAACACTTCTTGCACAAAGAAGCCATTTCACAGAAGAGGTGGTTTAACAAAAGCAAATCCACTGATCCACACACATTTAGAAGTGGACAATTTGACAGCTGTCATTGGCTGCACTGTGTCAAGAAACAAGTTTTCATAAATTCCACACATTGTTTGAATACACTTTCCAACTTGGCCTCTCTGGCCAGTTAGTTCATACTGTGATGTACGTACAATTAGGTGCACAATGCATAAACAGCAGCTGCATGCTGTAACTCACTGTAATCTCCAGACTATGTATTTATTGAAAGCATTTCTAGACTAATAAATGGGCTTCACTTCATTCGAGCACCTTTCTTTTGTTGTGTGCGTGTGTGTACATCAGCTTTCACACACTAGAACACCAACAGGTGGTGTGTAAAACGGCATCTACGACATGTTTCCAACTCTGCAGTGCCTTCTGGTGCATGCAGTCAGCAAAAGCATGCAGTCAGCAAAAGCATGGCCTTAGAGATCAGTACCTGTTACTCTGAGAGAGCCATTGCTAAAATATTGTATTCTAGGGTTTTACGTGCCAAAACCGCGATCTGACTACAAGGCACACCAGAAAGCTGGGGCGTAGATATGGACATTACCTATTCACATGACAGGCAACAGATGACAAGGTTTAACCCCTTAACCAATTTGGACAAGCCCTGCTCATTCGACCCCTCGTATCCCCAAAGCGTTTAGTATGAGTGCGGCTCATCCTTGCGATATTTGTTTTCTCCTTGAGTGTTCCGAGAGACACTCATCTGTGGCTTAAGTGGCGTTTCAGTCAGCAGATGGCAGAACGTGCGTGGTGATTTCTTTCTTCTAAATCTGAAGCATGTTTTTCGTGTCGCAAGTGGTATTTTCAAAATGGCGTCTGACAGAGGTTATGCGTGGATCACTGGCAAAATAGGCATTCCTTTGTCGCCTTCTTCCAATGATGATGGTTCAGATATCTAGAGTTCATTGTTTTAGGAAGGGAAGACAAACGTGATGATGACTGAGGTCAGCAGCTTCTCGGACGAAGAGGAAGGTCACAGGAGGACATTGGATGTGTGCATCTGTGGACAAAAATTGATTCAAACAGTGTTCTGCAAAAGTATCCAGTGTTTTTCTTTTTTTTCTGCACCCTGTCAGAAGTTTACTGTAAGCTAGCCAGCTGAATTGTTTGAATATATTGAGTGTTTTCTGGGGGATAAGTTGGTTTTGGCAGTAGTCAATGAAACAAACCAAAATGTGACTGCGTAATCTTTTGTATATAGCTAAACCACATGCTTTCTAACTTGCTTAGTCAACTAATGCACTGTTAGCATCCTCAGCTAACTTTACTAATATAAACATCTCCATATATATATTTCTTCCATAATTTTTGTTGATTACTAGCAGGTGATTGGTGAACTTGTACTATGGTGTAGTTAAACTTCAATAACCTGCTTTTAGTTTTTGTATATACCAGTTATTTTTTCCTGTCTCGAAAACCTACTTTTCATAACGAGGATATTCACAATCGGCAATAAAAAGAACAACCGTAATTACTTGGTTTATCGCAAAACAACAGACACAAGAAAGACGACAGGACAAGGCATCTTTCTTGTGTCCATCTTGCGCTAAACCAAGTAATTATGGATTCGCACCAACTAGCCCGCCAACGCATTGTGCTGAAAAGAACCATTCTGAGTAAGGAATTTGATGAACGACTAAGGGGTTACCAACCCAAAGAAACGCAGAGGCTGTAAGAAATGCTGTGGTGGAGGCCCCGGATTATTTTTGACCACCTGATGTTATTTAGCACGTACACTGTAACGTGGGTCGCAGGTGGATCACAGCAGTATATTTCCTCTGTGCAGCGCTTTCCTATTGGGTGCAGGAGACATCGTTTAGCTAAAGATCAGTGGAGATAAGACGTGCTGTGGCACCATCTTTCTGCACCTCGAAGTTTCATAGAAGCACAACTCCCAGGGGACCCACCAGTGGGTCATCACACACAGGAATCGAGACTTCGAAAAGTGCTGCCATAGCGAACGCATTAATGTGCGACGAAAGCTCAGTATGGTAGAATGTTCTGCATTTGGCCCTCTTTGGGATATGTTATCTGCTGTCAGGAATTGAACCTGTGACATGCATCGTGCTTGGCATTGGAAGACCACAGCCACTGCAGCGGGTAGGTGACAGACCAGAAGTGTGCATTATGCAGCTGTCGCATGCTCACCTCCAATGACCACTGGAACTGAAGACCATCGAAGTCGACAACACGCATCGGCTTCCTCCCACAAGTCTTTAGATTTAATGATCATTGAAAGTGAGTGTGTGACAAAGGTATTATTAGCCAAGATGGCAATATTTCAGTGAAAATGAAGTACCCAGAAATATCTAGAAACAGAAACTGAGTGGCGAAAACATAGCACACACAAAGGTACGAGCGGTTTGAAGATCACTTTCAAGATATGGCTTGTGCGACCACGCATTGTATGAAGATTCTGGAAGAGTAGAAGCTGCGCCTCCTCCTTCCCACGCTGCCTCTCCACTTCCCTCCCTTTCGCGTGTCAGATTGAGCGTCAGTTCCCCTTGCGCCCTGTCACAAAATATGCAATTGCTGCTGGAGCACAATGCCGTCGCCCCTCCCCCCCTTCCCTTCCCTCTCATCCCCACACGGCCTTTTGCGTGACAGAAGATGGCGCGTTTGCTGTCCATTTTCATTCCTCACAGGCACCAGATTGGGCCGCTTATCATTCTCACATGCTTTCACTCGTAGATACAGCATACGCTCTGCGGCGACGGCGTTATCATCCTTCAACTTTATACGGAACACCATGGTGATGGCAAAAATGCGCGACGAGTGTCTGTATAATTGCGATCGCAATAAAAACAAAAGATACGGCAGGCAGCATGCGGGTTTTTGCGCAAGTGGCACCACCGCAACCACATGCATCTGCTCCATCAAGGGAGGCAAAGATAAGCCTCGGACCTCCTCGCTCACCGGCTCGGGCAGGATGATAAAATGAATATCTCTTCCTTGAGTTTTATTCAGAGGAATCACGTGCAGCTGTTCATGCCAACTGGTAGCCAGAATATTGTTACGTAGGAAGACACAGACGAAAAGATATGTACAAGTATATTTACAAGAAGATACGCTGCGCTTGGCCAAGAGGCAACAGCCCGCGCTAGCTTCTAATCATCGTCGTCTTCACACTGCTCGCCTTTTCGTGATCACACATATTGTTCCGTAGCAATATGACAGCTACATTTACATGGTCTTCGAGACCAATGACACACCACTCTTCACCGAGCCGGCGATCTTTTGCTGGCGTCTGCCAAAGCCAAAGCTGCCAAGGATGTTCTGGCACAGTGTGGCACAAATTAGGTCATCCTTCTCACTTTTGCCGTAGTAATTTGCTCGAATATAAAAATGGCACAAAGGGCACAGGACACCTACCCTGCTTTATCTCTAGACAGCAGCTTTATGTATGGATTTAACATTGAGCATTTTTTCAAAAATGATTTTTGCTTTTCCAGCAAGATGAACGTGACTTGAAGCACATACATGAACCTTGTAACTGACCACTATAATTTTTGTAGCACAGAAGTTGCGAAAAAGTTTATTCTCATCAGAGTCTTGGTGCCAAGCTTGAAAGTTGATGCAATGTGGGTGTCTTACAGGGACGTATCTACTATGCCATTCGATTCGAAGACTGCTTCGTTGACTGCAATGAGCTTTAGCAGTTGGGGGATCTATCTCCAGTACGATCAGTAGCAAATAAAGATGTTTTACTAGTTTTATCAGCATTTAGAAAAAAAAAAAAATTAAGGCTCAAGAATTCTTACAATGCAATCAAACCTCCATACTATAATGCACATAAAATGAATTATACGAAATATGGTTATTTAGAATTAATCTTGCCACTACATGATCATGTGATATAGACCAGCTTAAAATGAATATTTTACAGTCAAACGTTGATATAACGAAACTCTCAACATAACAAAGTATTTAACTTTAACTTCTTGTTCATAGAACACTATGTATTTAGAACCTCAATATAGTGAAGTGAATTTACACATGATTTCAATACAATAAAATTTCACGCCCACTTTGAAAGAGCGCTCAGCCAATAAATGAAACTTCCGCAGATGGTGAAGAGTTTAACTTATAAGCAGCTGCTTGGAAACATCTCTCAAATCGCGCACCATGTAACCAAGAGGGACAACCAAAGCAGGGCAGCATCACATTCCCTAAAAAGCCCGAGTGTGACGAGATCCTATTGTGCCCCACACTGTACGCTTTGGGTGCGAGTGAAAATGTATGAGGGTAACCCGAGGATAGTGGTAAACATGCCTTTTGGAACAGCTTGGTAAAGGTCAATATGAGTGAATACAGGCATAGGAAGAAAATGTGTTCCTTATTTAACTTTGCAGAACATTTAGGTTACGGCACACAAGTTCCTGCAGAAGCCTGCAAGGTGGGCAAAATTCATGACAAGGAAAAATTGTCATCCACAGGTCTGTAACATGAAGGTACAAAGAAACCCATACAGGTTTGTCAAAAACCACCATAAAGTGACATACTGGATGCGCCAACTAAATGTGGCCAAGAAAAAAATAACCAAAAGGCTTTCCATTCATAGGCTTCTGTTATGCTAATCAAGTTTTTTTTCATGCAACTAAGACTTAATTTTATGAACTAACATCTATTACCTTACTTATTCAATAAGGTGTAAATGCAAAGGTTGTGGAATAGGTGCAGAAATTCAAGAAATGACCGATAACATATATAGCGACCTAGGTCTCGCGTGGTCTTTTTTTTTTTTACCAAAAAGAAAAAAAAAGGCTTGCGAATTTTTTTGTTTTCAATCCACGTGACAACGGATCCTCGCACCAGTAATATGTGGTCTCAGACGTAAATTTCACCAGTGCATTGTGTATATTACGAATGTCAAACGTGAGCCACGGACTTGCAACTGGTTCGCAAAGCGAACCGTTACAAGATCGCCCTACTTCGCACGCGATAGAGACAATATGCGTTCCAAAACAACTGATGCGGCAAAAAAGAAGAGTGGCTGCTTGTTCCCAGTGCCACTGTTTGAAGAGGTTTGCATATAGACTGATGCAACCTTTGGTACACAGAAGCGTTGTCACGGTCACAGCGATTTTTTCTGTGTTCTTTTCCATTTATTTAACAGGCTTTCTTTCTTGTTAAAGAACGTCTTCATGAATCTTTGGTTTCCTTAAATGCCGTTATTGGTCATTTGTCAACATCCTCCACAACTTTTTCATTGACATCTCATCGATTAGGTAAATTTATAAACTCAGCTAATTAAACGCATTTGTGCACAGTGAACGAGAAATATTCACAGTGGTCACCATGAACACCCACCAAGGGTGAGTGAATGCCGTTTGCGTAGTGCCCACTGGTAATGTCTGATTCTCGGCAACCTTCGGTTAAAATCGCAGAATACTGCAAAATAAATGTAAAGTGACATACTGGTCATTGCACATTTGCCAGTATTTCACATTACTTGTTGAGAAAATGCTCCAAGGTGTATTTGAAAACAACCACGGGATAAAAATGTTCACTGGCTTTCCAGCCTGCATCGTCACCTAATATTTTGAATAAACTCAATTGTTCGCGGTTCCGCCGCAGACGCCATCAACCCTGTGCAAAATGGAAACTGATATGTTGTGCACCGAACGATGGTTATTCGAATTCTTGGACTCTATCTGTGCTAATTGTGTCGTGAACATCATTGCCGCGAATGCAATTTCGGGAGTTCGTGGTTTTGCTGAAAGTTTAATTACGACCACAATTTGGCCGCCAAGATTAATACGAAACCTCACACCCTTGGCTTGTGTTCCACGACGGCAAAAGCCCGATTTTGTGTGGTGTGGCCTGGCATAAACAGTGTAGCCCGAGTGCAAACTTGGGTGACGATTGCGATTGCCATTAGATATTTGCGACCAAGAAGTTCCATGAAAGCAAGCCAATCATTTGTTGGCGTGTCACACTATCATCTTGGCAAGCGGATGTGGTGCACGTGTGAAATAGATTTACAACGTCCGGTCCACGGCGTTCACCCATTAATTGATACATATGTACCAATAGGGCGTTATATTGAGTGCTAAAATGTATAAAGAAACTGATGAGCTACTACACACAGAGGAGACTGCACGACCTTATTTGTTCAGTGCTGCTCTCCTTCTTGACCACCCGATGAAATGAGTGCCACTTCACATGTAGAAGGATCGACATTTGGGCGAGTTCAGCCAGTTCACATGTTTAGCTGGTCTGCATATACCCAAACGCATAACACTTATAAAATGTTCGTAATGCATTGTATAGCACAAAACAGTTTTCATTTTCTTGTGGCCTAGTTACAATTATGACACCAAACGCACCCACACTTCAAGACGCCGACAATGAAATGGATTATTTAGGCTTGGATTGAAGGATTAAGTGCTATCCAACGCGTGTCTGTGGGCTGTGTGGTTGCCACTGAATAAGCACATCCTGATAAATTTGGCAACTTCATTCTAAATTAGTGTGTTGGAGCAGGTTGGCGCAGCTTGATGGTTTGGTGCAAGATGGCGCAATTGGCGCAGCACTTCCATACCTATATGTGCGAGGACCCTTGACACGGAGAGAGGCAGACACGTCACTGACCTGTACGAAGTTTATTATTTTCCTCTAGAGTGCATGACAAAACATGATGCAAGCAGCATTTTTCATAGTTCACCGTAACCACCTTTATAGCAGATTTATGCGCATTGTTGGCATGTCCCATCACAACAGCTGTAACGAAGCAAACAACCCTCTTGCGAGCAAGTCTTTTACGGGAATCAGTACCAAATAACAAAATCAGATACAACCAACATACAACATCCTCCGGTTTCTACATTCCACCATTATATGCACCTTCCACTCTACCACCTCAGCAGCAACACCGGGTGTCGGGTCTTTCAACACTGCAGTCGTGGTTACGCATATAGAAGGGCATACAGTGGGGACATTCTTGATGACACACAATCCAAAGGCTGTGGCCGACGAGATGGCAAGGTGATCACTCGAGCAGCTCATCTCCTTCCTGGATCTCCTTGAGGCTGATGACCTCCACCTGACCACGACCTCTGCTCTCCTTACTGACAAGCTCGTCCACTTGCCGGAAGTTGCCTGGGTCCGTCAGGAACACCTGTGCGACCGACACATATGCCAAAAGTCAGATGCTTGAGTAGAACTTGTTCTTGGACTGTCATTTGCAATGTTTTGTTAGAATGTTTTATTTTCTTTTTAGGCTTTATTTTAGAAAGTGTTTATTGTAAACAGAGTCTCTTTGTATGCATGGCAATGTGCTTTGCAGAAATCTGAATGTAAAAGAAAGAAAAGTCAGATCCTGCCACATACAGGTCGCACCGTAGTCAACATGCCCACTTTCATTTGGAAAGGTGCATAGGTGTAGCATTACTTATCACTCTTTGTATCCTATACGGAATGACCACCTTTTCTCCTGCAACGTAGTGCTGATCAGCATTAAAAAAATTAGCGGCAGACCAAACTGTAGTTGATGTCTACGTAACTTGAAGGCATTTATGTTTTGTAGAGAAAGGCTCTACGAGTCCCAATCATCCAAATTGATTTCCCCAGCGAGGCAACCTCGAGACACAAACAATGGTTGCTGGATGCGCGTGCATTGCTATGAGAAGAGAGTAGCTGGTGGGATCACAGGATCAGCTGTGACGCCGTGTGCCTTCAGTAGTCATGTGTTTCACGTCCCTGAAGCGCATGCCTTCCAATTCGCAAAGGCAAATGTGGAGAGGATTGCATCTGCTGGGGGGCCAGATGACACGAGTGTTCAGAAGCGTGGCTGCTGCGGATTGCTACCCGAGATGAACCTCACTAGAGGGAGGCATATGAAGGAGTTGAGGGGAAGTGCCATTCAATCGTGCTCACTGGAGACTACAATTGCAGCACACAGCAGCCACCTCACGAGTGTTGTACCTAGTCAAGATGGCTCTGGACAACAACAAATTTCAGATGCGAGTTTGCATCATTCGGCGACAGAAATGACATTACACAGAGCACTTTATAAAATTATAAAAGCGCATAGCGCACGGTCGCAGAGAGCGCTGCAGGCGATCCCGATTTCGAACATGAGCCAAGTCTCTGCTATTGAAGCTCATTAGTGTCTCTCTTGCTCCAGCTAATACGAAAGCGGACAAACAGGTGTGTCATAAGAGCAGGCACTCCCAGAATGCGTCATACATGCGCATTGAGTTCACACTGAACGTGCTCGGCTGGCTGTCCTCTGTCGTACCACTTCATGGCTGCTAACCACAGCCTTGGCTACTTCTCATCCCAACTGCAAATCCAGGCGGCCTCTTGCTCATTAACCTACAAAAACATCGAGATACACTGCGACATCATCATCATCAATCTATTTTCATGTCCACTGCACGACGAAGGCCACTTCCTGCGATCACCAATTATCCCTGTTTGGCGTTAGCCGATTCCAACTTGCGCCTGCAAATTTCCCGATTTCATCACCCACCTAGTTTTCTGCCGTCCTTGACTGTACCCATTGTGCACCCATTCTGTAAATCTAACAGTACACCAGTTATCTATCCTACGAATTACATGGTCTGCCCAGCTCCATTTTTTCTCTCTCAATATTGGCTAGAATATCAGCTATCCCCATTTGCTGCCTGATCCACATCACTCTCTTCCGGTCTGTTAATGTTACGCCTAACATTTTCCATTCCAACGCTACTTGTGCGGTCCTTAACTTGTTCTCGAGCTTCTTTGTTAACGTCCAAGTTTCTACCCCATATGTTAGCACTGGTAAAATGCAATGACTGTACACTTTTCTTTTCAATGACAGTGGTAAGATTTGGTAATGCCTACCACATGTACTCCAACCCCTTTTTATTCTTCTATAACATTCCTTCTCATGATCAGGGTCCCTGTAAGTAATTGATCTAGATAAATGTACTCCTCTACATATTCTAGAGCTGTCTGGCGATTCTGGATTCTCATTCCCTTGCCAGGCTGCTGAACATTACCTTTGTCATCAGCATATTTATCTTAAACCCCACTCTTACACTCTCTCGGTTATTGTTCTCAATCATTCATTGTCATGAGTCCACAGTGTTGCTAAACAAGACGATGTCATCTGCACTCATTCATTGTACAGTCAAAACCCGCAATAATGAAATCCCGCGACAACGGAATATTTTCGTATCCCCGGTGAATGCCCATAGGAGTCAATGCATTTCGTACTTCTTGACAACGAAATGTTGCTGTGCTACAATTCCGCATCAACGAAATTAGCCAGAACGTAACCCCACATATTACCTGCTTGCGCAAGGCTAGCAGACTCCATATTGTACTCAAATGCAATTGCTTTGCACTAAAATTGTGTAAAATACCACCAAATTATACTTGCACGGGCACCGCCATTTTCGTTTACAAAAACAACCAAGCACCGGAAGTGACTGCTTGAGCTGGAAACACGTCATGGTTGCCATCTTGTTTGTTGATCGGCTGTTTGAAGCGGCACGCATGTTGCTACCGACGCGTGACGACGGTTTTTGCACACCTAATGCAGTGCTTAATGTGCGTCTCTCTGGTACACTTGAAGTCGCGAGGCACTGCATAAAAATGGCAGCAAGCTTTTCAAGCATGATATCTGTTCGTTGCATAATTAAATAGACTGTTATCCCATCTTCTCCTGCCGCTTTTCCCCGTTTCATGTCTTGCAAGGCCCTTCTAACTTCATCACTAGTTACAGAAGAAGCCTCTGTATCCTGTTCATTACTACTCTGAATGGAGATAGCATGGCTGCTCTGGGTGCTGTACAGGTCAGTATAGAATTCTTCGGCTGCTTTTACTATATCTTCGAAATTGCTGACGATATTACCCTGCTTATCTTTCAGTGTACACATCTTGGCTTGTCCGATGCCTAGTTTCCTTCTCACTGTTTCCAGGCTGCGTACATTTTCTACTGCTTCCTCAGTCTTTCTCACATTATAGTTTCGAGTATTCCTTATTTTCTCTTTGTTGATTAGTTTTGACAGTTCGCGAATTCTATCTGATATCTTGAGTACGACACTTTCATTCTTTGTTGTTTCTTTATTAGGTCCTTTGTTATTTGGAAGAGCTTGCCCACTGGTTGCCTTGGTGCCTTGCCTCCCACTTCAAACGGTGCTTCTGAAGCCAGCCTAGTTATGGTTTCATTCATTGCCTCTATGTCATCTTCATCTCCCTGTTTGAAGGCTGCAAATTTGTTTAAAGTGCCAACCTGAATTGGTCTGCTTTTACCCTTACTGCATCTAGGTTGGCCTGCTTCTTCTTGACCAATTTTATCCTTTCTTTCTTTAAATTGAGGTGAATCCTAGCTCTCACTAACCTATGATCACTGCACTTTACCCTACCTAACACCTCTACATCCTGCACTATGCTGGGATCGGCATAGAGTATGAAATCTATTACATTTCTTGTTTCTCCACTAGTGCTTTTCCAGGCCTACTTCGTGTTACTGTGCTTCCTGAAGAAGGCATTCATTATTCGAAGCCTATGATACATGATGTACCACTACAAACATTGGCTTGACAGGAGTAGAATGCTACGCATTAAAGCCTTTGCTCTACCAATGCCAACACAGGCCCAATATTCCTGAACAAGTAGTGACCAGGGCTGCAACTTTGACAGGGCAAATAAATTTGTCAGGACTTGTGTTTTCGATGTGTCTTTTTCTTTCCTCTCTTTTGGTGGGCTCAGTGGCCTCCGAACAGTCCAGGTTAAGTGATATTTCAGGCCGACTTATGCATGGAAATTTACACGGAAGCCACTGACAGCAAAGAGAGGATGAGTGAATCTTCTGGTCACACCGTTGGTCTTACGTGCCGTCATTTGTCAGCAGGAATGAAAGATTCTCGGGCATGTAAAAAGCATGCTTCGCCGCCGACCTTGAAAGACCACGCATGCTAGACATAACAACAAAGGTCACTAGTGCACAGACCATCTCGAGGGTGCCCGTGTCACCAAGAACGGTGGACATCTCGACAGAGGACGCGAGCGCCTCCAGCCGCGACCGCACAGCCTTGCCCTGGGGCACCACAACGCGCAGCTTCATCTGCGACCGTTGCAGGGGTATGACATCCTGCAGTTGACGGATTGCTTCCAGTGCCTGCATTGGACATTAAAACACAGCATTAAATTCAATTATGCAGTTTCATTTCGCAGGGTAGACACTACGACGCAGGGTAGACACTACACAGCGTAGACACTACGAGAGACACTGAAGTGTGTGTGTGTGGACTGCATTCAACCACCTGATGTCCCTCGCTGTATGCTTAAAGCATGACACACAAGTTTTTTCGTTATGCCCCTAACAGAATATGGTCACAGCGGTCGGGAGTCGAATTCGTAACATTGCACGTGGCTGACTTGAACCTGTGACAACATTGGAAATGTCCAGAGAATGATACCTCCTACAAAGGTCAGAGAAAAATGGCCAGTAAAGGTGGCCCCTGTGTGCTAACCAAACAATACAGTGCTCCTGCTCATTGGGAGGCTTTTGTGAAAGCTTTACTTCATCATGCCTTTGAAGTGCCTAACCACACTTGTACGCACTCACCGTGTTCATAGCAATTCATCCCTCTTCCTACTTTATTATATTTTTTCGACTGATCGGTGCTCTTCATAGTAGCACTATTGGAGCTTGTTCCATACTTGCATCAACAATATTCCAGCGGCCAAAACAAGTGAAAAACTTGAATTTATTAATGCAATAATAGTTTACTGTGCAAATGAGAAACACTCAAGCATCATTTTTATACACAATCTCCCCACACACCAAAAAATGCTGGCAATATAAGCTCTCTGGGCTACCAGGTAAATAAAAAAAATTCTAAGACCTTAAAATGTTAACATGCTGCGAGTGTTAAAATCTACAAGTAAGAAGCATCCAACCCCAGTGCAACGGTTTTCTCAAACTAATAAGAACTGACAATGAAAGGAGGTAAACATAAATGTGGGAACTATCACATTGGTGCCACAGTTTGTTAACTGCCAAAGCAGCTGGGTTTGTAAGCGATATGCAGGCATTACACTTTCATTAATACGTACTAGCAAGTACTGTTCAACTTCATAGGACTGAAAATGTTTTGCATGCGTGAAAAGTTTTTCGTAGCCTTCAAGATTTGCAACTTTCCGCTGTTGTAGCAATGTGCAGCACCATAACCTTGAAGGCTGTGCTTCTGGCATAATGCTATGTTGCTGCTTGTCTGCAGACAAACGGAATGCACTGCATGTTAGCTCAAGTGCATGAAAAAGGTCAGTCTTGTTGTACTGAATTAACCTGAGAAAGGTCAAGCACCATTCCACATCAAATGAAATTAAAACAACTTGTTCACATCAATTTCTGGCCATTCCTACTAAAACGTTCTGCATGCATTCCAACAATTCATTTGTTTTCAATATATTCTTATGGAAATTGCACAAGATATATATGGAATCCATGAAGAATCGGAGGAAAATAATGAAAATCATGCAGAGTTATTGGAATGGCATATGGAATGTTTTAGTAGGAATGCGGAGAGTACATTTGCAAAAGAAAAATGAAACAATTAGTAGTAAATAATTACAACGGTAGTTAACTAATAATTGGTTTGCTGAACTACCCAAAAGAAAACCCTCTCCATAGCTTATCGGAAATGCTACAATTGACTTTTTGTTGAGCGTTAAGGTGTTCAAAAGGAAGCTTTAGCTCGTGCCCAGCTCCAACGCCATCTATTCAAATACATGTAAAATGCAGAAATGCTTTTATGAGGCCATCTCTGAACCGATTTGAATGAAAACTGTTGCACATAACGAAGAAAATTAAATTATAGTGACTCTAGGAAGAATAATTTTGATTTAGCCCATAATTTTTTTTTACAGAAATTGGCCAAATTTGGCAAGCAAAAATATGCACCAACAATTATGACACTTCATAATGTGAAATTTGAGTGCAGCTGCTCAGGTGTCTTGAATTCGCTTTATATTAAGGCAATGAATTTGAATCTGAACAGCAGGACACCATCGCCAGCAGTGCTGAGCCTCTGCTCGTGCAGCTTGTTTGGCAGCAGCGGTAGACGAACCACTTCCACCGGTTACGTCGCTGATTGTTCAGAAAGAAAGAAAACAAATGCGCGTGGAGCGCATTCTCTAGCAGAGGCGGCATATGTGAAGTAGTGCATGCAGAGTGGGTCTCTGCCATGGAGCATGTCTCGTGCGACACTACCCTTCCTCCTCCACGGTATCCACCCCTGCTTTTCTCCTCATGGTTTCGCTGCACACTCCACCTCCGCTTTCCTCCTCGCACTCTATTCACCTCTGTTCACCATCACCGTTTTTCATCTCCTGCTATGCTCTGCATATGCTCTTTCATTCCTTGCTGCGCTCTTTCACTTGGTTACGAGAGACACCAATGCTCAACGCAGGAACGGGTGCCTAAGAGCTGTGCTCTAAAGTGGAAGAAAGAAGGCGCAAAGCTTACAAAAAGTTCTGCTAACTTTAGGGTGCATGCCAGAGCACCCTAAAGATGGTTGAGAAAAGGGCAGGGTTTGCTAGCAGCAGACGCTGTGCTGCAAGCCCCACCTCTTGCGCAACTATGTTGGCGAGCAGGGGCGGGGTCTAGCACACGCTTTTTCATTGGTCGTGCCTGGCTATTCCGGCCATGTATAGCTGACACCACAAGAGGATGTGCCTGGTCCTGCTGCCATTTGCCGGCACTCAAAGCAGCCGCCGCAAAGCACAGGCCACATGCCCGTGTGTTTGCGTTCATAAAGCAACCCGATGTACGTTCCCATCTGGGAAGTGCCTCCCACCTGCTGCTTAGTGCTCTTGTTGGGCCGCACCGAGAAGTGCGCCTCCTTCATGGACTTCTCGACAATGGTGACAGGGTAGGGTCTCTTGGTCTCCGGGTTGATGCACATGTCGGCCACCATGGTGGCGATGTCCCGGTAGTTCGACTCCAGCTGGCAGTGTCGCTCCTTCTCTGACACCTGCAGCTCACCCTTGGCCAGGATCTGGACGTGGATTGATTAGCGAGGGTCAAAGGCCAATTGCAACAGTATTTCACTCCAGCTAAATTGGTTATAAATAGGCAGTCAACGTCTATTTCCACAGAAGGACAAAGGCCTCTCCCAGTGATCAACTACTTTCGTCTTGCGCCAACTGACATCACCTGGTGCTTGCGAACCTAATTTCAGCACACCATCTATAGTTTCTATCACAGACTGCACTCCCCTTCTCTTGGCACCCATTCTGTAACTCTAATAGACCAATGATTACCTGCCCTGCGCATTCCATGTCTTGCCCAACTCCATTTTTTCACCTTTAAAGTCAATTAGAATATTGATTATCCCCGTTTGCTCTCTAATCCACACCGCTGTCTTCATGTCTCTTAAAGCTGCACGTATCAAATGAGCAGTACATACTAGCAAAGCAATCGTGGCAAAGTTGCAGCGCTGGTTATTGTCTAATTTTCTGATTAACAGCCTGAGCAGAAGGCACTTCCACCTTCTGGTTAGTGTATAGCATGTAAACATAAGCACATTGCCTATCAGAGTTCTCAGCGCAGCGTGGGTGATACCCACTCTCATATATCATGCCAAGGAGTCGGCTGCTCTCGGTTGTGCTTCACTTCTGGAAAGCAGTAATGGCAGCACATTTTTTTTCAATTTTGGTGTCGAAAACATCTACTTTTACAAGCTTTTTATAACACATCCAGTTATACTTCAAATGTAAAATACTGCACGGAAGCTACAAAACTTTACTAAATATCCTGCATCTTGATTGCCTGGGTCTAGGCTGCGCAGGGGGCAGCAGAGTGTCTCTCGGCAGCATCATGAGCTTGCTGGATGGCCCTAAGTTGGTCTTGAAGACCTGAGCAAGTCAGTGCTGCTCTGCATCATGTCTCTAGTTCATCCGGGGGACTGCAATTCTTACCTGAAGTATTTCGCAACCTCAGAGTATATGCTCTAGGGTGGCTCCCCTATCTTCCCATAATTTACATTTGGCAACATGGTATAATTCTGGAAATATGCGGTTAAGATGTACCGGGTTTGTGTAAGTTTTGGTTTGAAGGCGCCTCCAGTCAACCGCCTGAGACCTGTCCGATTTCGGGCTAGGAGGTGGATATATACATCTCGACTTTCTACAGAATTCGGTAATGTCACTGAATAAGAGTCTATCCCTCCGTTCCACCTCCTCCTCAGTCAGAACCCCCCACTTATCGGGCACAGTTCATGAGTGCTCGCACAACACAATGGACAGACTCATTAAGGTTGGGGGTGGCTGTGATTGCCTTGCCATGAAATTCCTCAGATGATATGAGTTTGACTTTACTGTTAAGAATTCTTGCAACCTCAACTGAGATCCATCCTCTGGCACAATTTCGTACAGCCGATTGAGAGTCACCAATAATGTGTCTACATTTGGGAGAAGCAATAGCCAGAGTGATGGCAACCTCCTCCGCAACCTCAGATACCCTGCTTTTGATTGAGCATGTGCATATGCTTTCTTGCTTTGTATTGTGATGTAGACTTTCAGAAACTAGGCATTTTTACACAGTCCACAATTTCATTGCAGCTGGCCCTTAAATAGTACCTACGCAGACAATGTTGGTACCTGGTAGTTAATGTATATGACACAGATTCTAGAACGTGGGCTTCAAGACTTACATTTCACCGCAGGTGCAGCTTAATCCCAGAGGCCGCACCCAGGTGCCAGAGTCATTGTCTTCTGGATTATGGTCATTTCCAGCTAGCAATATTGAGAGAGGTTTGGACTGACATTTACAAGCTAGCCAAGCATGGCACCTTTCCATTTCCCACTTTTTCAAAAGCCTGAAAGAGCAACCTGACTTTCCCTAACAAGAGTTGTTTTTGTTTGCGATAAGGTAATGCTACACCGAAGACAGAACATTACTAAGCTAAGCTACTCTGCACATTTCATTGGCCAGTGACAGCATATGCAGCAACACGTTCCATTACCTCTTTGCAGATTTTGGTCTGGTCATCTGAACCAAAACACTTCACCAGGTCCTCCTTCTTGGCAGCCTGGCCCTTGGTGACATTTGTGTACACTGTGTGCATTTGAAGGACTTCATCAATGTCCTTCTCCCTGTGCAAAAAAAAATAAGAGCAAATATTTAAACGAAAGGAAAACAAAGAAAGTGGCACTCTGTAGATGGTTGAGAGGTGAAGCAAGCACCAGAGTTGTAATCGATCGACAATGCCAGTCTATAGCTTATTTCTTGAAGAGGTTCAAACCAGTCCCATGCGCACGCCTCATCTGCAAGTGCAGGGAATACTGTGAATTCAATCTGGACTAAGCCTGCATCACGAGAACAACTTGCAGGGTAATACCATGTTGCAATGGTAAACAATTTTTATTTTCTCTGTACAATAGTCTATACACATTATTTTGCATATACATAGCAGCAGCGGTCACTCATGTTTGGAACAAAGTTGCTGATACGGCTGCCTGGCCAATGCTGGAGGCAAGTCGCTCCTTTGAGCCAGTGTGCTGGTCTTATTCTTTCAAAATGCGCATGACAGGAGCTTTAATCCAGAAGAGCACACATGCAGTGAATTCACCATTTTGTCACAATTTTCTATTTTCAGAGCCCCCCCCCCCCCCCCCCCCCCAAAATGAACCAAGGAACAGGTAACTTCACAAAAGTAACTTCAATAGTTGTTTTATGTGAAGCATATTACTAGAGCTCAACCCAGCTCCTCAGGCGTGGCGGTGTCGCCTTCAATACCACGTGACACCGTGACGTCACGACAGAGGAGAAATGGGGCTCCAACTCGCGCCGTTGCCTTCAAGGCTGACCACGTGACACCGTGACGTCACGACAGAAGAAAAACGGGGCTCCAACTCGCGCCGTCGCTCGCGGCGGTATATAAGCAGCTGCGCTTGCCTCTGCTAGACACTCACGAGGTGAGATGCCTCCTGGAGACAGAGCTGCTCGTTGGAATGAGAAGCGAAGGTTGTGGCGTGCTACAGAGACTGTTTCTAGGTGGCTTTGCTACGGTGCAGCGACTACGCGCCCCGCATCGGACGCGGTGAGCGTCGAGCAACGCAGCGTTCGGCACGACAACGAAATGTGCGCCTGAGCAAGCGCCGCACGCCTGAGCCGACGACACCGGCTTTTCTACGACACGAGTCCCTAACGCTGGCGCGTTAAAATAAAGGCTAGTATGCTTCGCATCCTGGGCTTAACCTTAGCTAAGCCACAGCCAAAGTTGTCTACAATGTTTCAAATACAATTGCACAATAAAGCGGATGCCATTTACTTAAAGTGCTTTAAGTGTGCACTGTAAGAAGCTTTTCCAGCTGAAGATCAATTATGCACTTCTCATATAGGCGACCTTTATAGTGAAGGAATTGACAGCTATGATCTAGCTATGATCATTCTAATGACAGCTATGCAAGCACCTGCAAAAGAGTAGTCCGACTGCTTACCCAACTGATCTCAGAACAAATATTACAATTCAACATCGCCAAAACACAAGTTAGTTAGTTTAATAGGGTTTAATGGCGCAAAAGCAGCTAAGGCTATGCTGCGCCAAACACGAGGTGTTCTAAAATACAGTTTATAAAGTGAAAGACTGTGTTAATAATCTATATTTTATGTAAAAATCCAGTGTCATCTAAAAATTTACGGACATCACAAAATGGGACTAGTGGATCATCGCCTAAAATTAGAGCAGGGTGTAACGGTATGTGTTGTTGTTGTGTTGCAAGAGTGCTCGTCTGTGTGTTTCAATCTGCGTACATGTGAGTAATATGTGCATAACTGTTAGTGGCTGTTTACATTTCTCACATGTTGGTGTGTCTTCGCCAAAACACAAGTTGTGTTTGCATATCACTAGCATTGAATAAACATGCAGCAATAACATGTACAATCCTACTCATGAATATTCACAGTGAATAACCAAACTTGTGTTTTGGCTTTAAAAGCTTTGCTAGAGACGTACGAAAAGAAAAAGACTTCTTTGTTTTCCCTGCCTTGCACCCAAGTATGTTAGACATCAGTTAAGCTTGTGTTTGCTCTACACATATCTTGTGCAGTTGGTTGACAAAGTTCACAGACCAAGCGAATGCATGCCAAATGGTCTAAGCAACATTTCCGGTGTATCAGAACTAGCAAGGAACACAGGTCCTTTTGCTCTTGCCGACATGTCATTTTCTTTTTGCAGCAAAGCTGTATACCTCTACCATCCAAGCAAATTATTGTGTTGGCGTGGCAAGCAAATAACTTCCCATACGAGGGCCGATCCCGAAGGTAGTGCAACACTCAGCCGACCCCCGGCGGAGGTGAAGTAGGCGCTGTTTGAACCGCACCGATGGCACCGGCTGTTGGAACCTCAGTGCTGACGCCCGTTATTGCAACTGGGTCGCAAGCCCCAAGGGTAGCGTAGGCCTGGCGGCCCGGGGCACACTGGAAGCATCCGAAGGTCCCAGCAAAACATGAGGCGACTGCTAACAGAACAACTTGTTTATTCTAGCATCGCAAAGAGCGGGCGGTCAGGTCGACCGAAGTAGAGAGAGGGGAGAGCACGTTACTCAACAGCAGAAATCGGAGCCTCTCTCCTGGCGTCCGGGGGCAGCTGCTCTTATACTCTCGGAGTTGAGAGCAAGAGGGAAGGTCACGAGATGACGCCACGTGACAACGGCGACGGACGGACTGATAGACACGTTGGGACAAGGAGGTGACGCATCAGCCGGGCCGGCGCCGGACAGACCTCCTCGCTTCACACTGGGGGAGCTCCTCTCCCCGGCTGCCGCGCTTTGACAAGCGTGGGCACACACACACACACGAACACACAAAGACACGTGGCACTGAACATGCCGGGACGCGCTCGGCGGGGCGCGCTCGCGGCCGCTCCGAACGGGCCAAAATGTCCGCCGCTTGGAACGAAGCTCCGGCGTACGTTGCATCCGCGCTGGCTTTACCGCGCGTCGTAGGCGAAACGTAACAGCGCGAAGCACCCCCCATACATGGGCCGATCCCAAAGGTAGTGCAATGCCGGCCCGACCCACGGCGGAGGTGAAGCAGGCGTTAAGCACTCCGCATACGTGGGCCGATCCCGAAGATAGCGTAATGCCGTGCCGACCCTCGGCGGAGGTGCAGTTCGCCATTACGGGGCCCAGATACACAGCTTCGCTGGTCATCCTTCTTCACAGAGTGGAAGGGCACCGAGTTTTTTGCTTGGTGTACTTCTCCGTTTCTCTTTCTCGTGCAATGCGCTCTTTGAGAGCTGTGGTGACATGCTTGTCTCGAGAGCAATAGTATCATTGGAATTGAAATCGCTGATACCAACCGTTGAAATCTGCTATTCTTGACTGCCTTCTCCACATCACACGACCCGCCAAGACTTCGGTTCTTTCTATCAATCTCAACTAGAATTTCAGCTTGCTCTCTCATCCACACACCTCTGTTGTTCTTGTCCTTTAACATTCCAGATATCATTATTATCACTTGTTGGGCAGCCCTTAGATTCCTCTCAAGCTTCTTTGTTATCCTTGAAGCTACGGTCCTTTAGGTTAGCATTGGTTAATGACCTGACCAGCACTTTATCGCATGTTGCAATGTGCAGCTAATAGAGTGTCATATGAAGAGATTTCAGGGTTCATTATCCCATATTTGACTTGCGAAAGATGCGGTCTCAATACAAGCTTCTCAGATGAATGCCTTTTTCTGTTCCCCAAAATACCTGTTTAGCCCAACACTAAACAGCACTAAGGCAGGTGTTTATCCGCCTGTCCTCTGTGAGGTTGCATGTGCGTTTTCAGAGTAAGGTGAAGTCCATGCGGTTCGTATATCTTTTACCATGAACGAGTTAAGCATATCAACAGCCGTCAGAGCACTTGTATAATCACCTGCAGGCAATTGGGCAGTCAAAAGCACCTACATAATCGGTCTTATTAAGAAAGCTTCCGTCGAATTGGGCACGTACCACTTGAAAATTGAGCTGCCGTTTTCACGTGTTGCACAAACACACCTATCCGTTAGAAACGCAGAGGTTCGTGTGTACAGACTCATCGCTATCATTAGAAGGATTGTAGTGTACTCAAAGCTATTTTGGTTTCGGCCTTTCATTTCTATAAACTGTACAGGCAAAGCCGGCTGACGAGGCTTAAACTACTTGCAAGCATCCCAACACAACGCCTCCGCCCGTCTCATGCAGTTGACAGCAACAAAAACAATAACTCTGGCCGATATGTTGCAGGCCACGCGCCTACGGTAATAGCTCGCTAATGTTGCTTCATTTCACGGAAGCAGACGGCGGCCTGTGGGAACGTCCCCTATATACAGAAGAGAAGAAACTAAACTTAAACGTATTCTGTGCCTGAACACCATCACCGAACGTGACTGCCTCGCGCTCATATGGGCGGTCGCAACATTTCCACCATTCCTGCGCCGTAGACCATGGCGCCCGTCGCCTACAGATAAAAGAACAGAAACCAAGCTTACACGTTGTTTCTCCAAGCCAAAACCTTGTTCTTGTAGCAGGCGATCTCGAAGCGCTTGCCACCTTTCTTCATGCGCACTACGGCAACGTTGGTCAACCGTATCTGGTTAGTTGGCGTAAATATCGACATTTTGAAACCTTAAGTAATAAACAAACGCTTTAAATGGGACAACCGAGGGCTACCGTGCACAGCGAGAGTATGCCTAAGAGCTGTTACTCAAAAACTTGTTTGCAAATGAGCCAAAATCCTGCATTGCCGACCTAGGTGTTCAGCGATACGACCACACGAAAAGCGGATGAGAGGCGGAGAGCATTTCGGTAGCGCATTCCACCTGTCACGTGGTATAAAGCGCTGGGCCTACTCTGCGCACGCGCGGGGTTGCCTAGGCGACCGAGACGCGTCTGCTGACGAATGGCTGACGAAACAGTGACTTCGATGTCGATTGACCCTTTAATACGCGCTTTTGAAAGCCCTTGGTTAGCATTGGTTAGTTCGTGAGCTCCACGTGCGTTCGCGTCAAATAAAGCACAATAATGCAAACATTTTCCAACTACTTAATATTAATTTATTTTTAATCTAATGTTGAAAGAACTTACAGGAAGCATTATTGCACAGTCGATTGCTTAGTGGCGGCCCCTGCTCGCGGACCCCAGAGGAAGCGAAAGTTAAGAAAGTTTTCATCATCCCATTCAATATTCCTTTCTCGGCAATCCGTGTCTGCGTGGTGCTACGCACCGCATCCGCTCCGCAGAGTTTGCGCTCTGGAGTCGGAACAGTACCGCCTTTCTGCTTGTGACAGGCGGCGCATCGCGTTCCAAGATGCAACTCAAGCTAAGCTGCAGCAAAACAGAGCCCCTCGTGGGTGCCCTAATCACTGCCGCGTACGTCAAGCCGGCCGTCCTCGTCAACGTGGACTGGGACAGCAGTACAAGTAGTACGTGCTTGGAGCTCGACGGCGGCAAGTCGTTCGGATCGTCGGCGCTCATCTCGCGCTACCTGGCCCGTGCCGCTCCGGACGGCCAGCTGTACGGCAACACAGTTCTCGAACGCACTGAGGTCGACCACTGGATCGAATTCGCAGCCGCGCGCTTGTCCCGTGCTGCCGATGCCGGTTTCGCCCATGCGCTCGGATGCCTTGACAAGGCTCTCGGTTCGGTCACCTACCTCGTGGGTCGGGCGGTCACGCTAGCCGACATCCTCGTCTGGGAGGCTCTCTACGGGAACCCGGCGTGGCACACGGCGCTGGAAGCGCAGAGATGCCCGCAGAACGTCTCCCGCTGGTACCGCTTCATCGCGGAGCAGCCCAACGTGAAAGACGTCGTCGCCAGCCTGCCGGCCGATGTCGCCGCGCGCGAGCAACCCAAGGTGGCGACGGCTGCTGCGGACGCCA
Organism: Dermacentor albipictus; assembly: GCF_038994185.2. NCBI lineage: Eukaryota > Metazoa > Arthropoda > Arachnida > Ixodida > Ixodidae > Dermacentor > Dermacentor albipictus. The sequence continues at coordinate 66,255,902 of NC_091822.1, read as the reverse complement.
GCAGGATCAGCAAGGAGGAAGGCAAGTTCGTCGATCTCCCGGGAGCTGAGATGGGCAAAGTGGTGGTCCGATTCCCTCCCGAGGCGAGCGGCTACCTGCACGTGGGTCACGCCAAGGCGGCCCTACTTAACCAGTACTACCAGCAGGCCTTCAAGGGCAAGCTCATCATGCGTTTCGACGATACCAATCCAGAGAAGGAGAAGGAGGACTTCGAGAAAGTTATTCTGGACGACGTCAAGAAGCTCGAGATCACTCCCGATCGCTTCACGTTCACGTCGGACTATTTCGAGCTGTTGCTCCAGAAGTGCGAGGAGCTGCTCATGAAGGGCCTTGCCTACGTCGATGACACCGACGCGGAGACGATGAAAGCCGAGCGTGAGCAGAGGGTTGAGTCGAAGAACAGGGCCAATACAGTCGAGCAGAACCTAAAGCTCTGGGAGGAAATGAAGAAAGGCAGCGAGCGTGGGCTCAAGTGCTGCGTCAGGGCCAAGATCGACATGAATTCAAACAACGGTTGCATGAGGGACCCTGCCTTGTATCGGTGCAAAATCATGGACCATCCACGGACAGGTGGCAAGTACAAGGTATACCCCACGTATGACTTTGCGTGCCCTATCGTTGACAGCATCGAGGGCGTGACGCATGCTCTAAGGACTACTGAGTACCATGACAGAGATGAGCAGTTCTTCTGGGTTCTCGACAGTCTAGGTATGAGGAAGCCGCACATCTACGAATACTCCAGGCTCAACATGATGAACACAGTGCTCTCAAAGAGAAAGCTTACGTGGTTTGTCGAAAACAAGATTGTGGACAGCTGGGATGATCCGCGCATGCCCACTGTTCGTGGAGTTCTTCGCAGAGGCATGACCGTAGAAGGTCTGAAACAGTTCATCATTGCTCAAGGGTCATCTAGGTCTGTTGTGATGATGGACTGGGACAAAATCTGGGCATTCAACAAGAAGGTGATTGACCCGGTGGCTCCTCGGCACACAGCTGTGGAGAAACAAAATGCTGTTGTAGTTGATGTGCCAGGTTTGAAAGAAGAGAGGCTCCAGGTTGTAGTTCACCCAAAGAACCCAGCTCTTGGACAGCGTGAAGTTGTTGTGGGACCGCAGTTGCTCGTCGACCAGGTTGATGCTCAGGTCATGAAGGCTGGTGATAACGTCACCTTCATTGGACTTGGCAACTTAAAAATAAAAAATGTAGCAAAGGATGCTGAGGGCAAAGTAAGCAAGGTTATAGCAGAGCCAAATCTTGATGACAAGAACTATAAAAACACACTCAAGGTCACATGGCTTGCAAAGACATCCTCAGCACCATTGGTGCCCTGCAAGTGTGTTTACTTTGACCACATTCTTTCAAAGCAAGTGTTAGGCAAAGATGATGACTTCAAAGATTTTGTGAGAAAAGACACCCGCCTTGAGGTGCCAATGCTGGGTGATCCTCTTCTAGCGAACCTTAAAAAATGCGACATCATTCAGCTCCAAAGGAAAGGATTTTTCATTTGTGATCAGCCGTACGATCCAGAAGCGGCACGACACACCAGTGTGGAGGGACCCTTAGTGCTTTTCTACATTCCCGACGGAACACAGTCGACGTCAACACTTCCAGAAGTGGTCCAGAAGTTTTACGATGCACGAGAGAGCCTGAAAGAACAGCAGCAACGAACCAAGGGCAAAGCATTCGAGAAGTCTCCTGTCGAAGACAGCAAACCTGTGGTCGCACAGTCTGGACAGTTGGAGGAACTGGGAAGCAAGATACAGGATGTTGGAAACGAAGTCAGGCAGCTAAAGGCGGGCAAAGCACAGAAGCCAGAAATAGATGCTAAAGTTCAGGTGCTGCTCTCGTTAAAAGCCGAATTCAAGAAGCTTAGTGGTAAGGACTGGCAGCCAAACTTGGCAGCACCTGCTGCGAAACAAGGTAACCCACACAATAACCCTGCGGTGCAAAACTCCGCTTCTGTCAGTGAGCTGGACAGAAGCATCCAAGCACAGGGAGACAAAGTCAGGAAGTTGAAGGCAGAAAAAGCATCAAAGGAGGCACTGGAGCCTGAGATAAAGGAGCTGCTGAGGTTGAAGGCAGAGTACAAGGCCGCCACTGGAAACGAATGGAAGCCTGGCAATCCCACCGTGCCACCTGCTTCCGGCACGGGTGACATTTCAGCAGCGATGGGAGGTGCGCAGGAACTGGACAAAAAAATTAAAGCACAAGGAGACAAGATTAGGGCCCTCAAGGCTAGCAAGGCTGCCAAAGATGCCATTGACCCTGAGGTAAAGACCCTGCTCCAGTTGAAGGCAGATTACAAGGCCGTTACAGGCCAGGAGTGGAAGCCAGCAGTAGCGGAGCAGTCGTCAAGTAGCAGCACGAAATTGTCATCCCAGGAAAAGCAAAAGGATCAAGGTGACAAAAGTAAAAAAGCAGACAAGCCTAAGCAAGCAGAAAAGGCCAAGAAACCGGTGACGAAGGAGAGCACTCCCACTCCACAGGACGGTCCCAAGAAGGTCACTCGTCTTGGACTGGAAGCCAAGAAGGAAGAGAACCTTCCAGACTGGTACTCACAGGTAGGGCATGCCATGCAGTTTCACAACTGGCATCTATGTTCCTTTAGTCATTGCTGTTGAAGAAGTTGCTCCATTGGAGGTTTACATTCAGACTCTTTATGAAGGCACATGGGGTCACGGATTGGTAAAAATTGCATTTTTACTTATCAGGTAGGAAAATACTTCACATTTCACTTCATTTATTTTTCACCTTAAGGGCCCGGAGGCATTACATAAGGGAGGGCTTTAATCCTTGCGACAATGTTAGAACAAATGTACAGAGCAGTAAGGAAACAACAATAAACAAAAACAAGCCAGGAACAATTGTGAAAAAAGGGGGACATCGTGTTGGAGTAAGGGTGTGTAGGATTGGTAATTAAGCAGTGTGGTCATGTAACATTTTGCAGAACGATTTGCCATCAGTGCATGAGACAATATCTTCTGGGAGACTGTTCCAATGGGTTATTGTGTCAGAAAAGAATGAAGTGTTCATGACAGGTGATTGGGTGATAACGTGTGCTATGGGACGACTGTAGCTTAAGAGCGAGGATGTACATAAGGATGGATTGAACAGGGAATGCCTGGAATGTGGATGGTAAGAAAAGGTGTGAAGCAAGCAGAGACGAGAGATGATCCTGCGAGAAGCAAGTGATAGTAGTTCAAGTGTATGTTTTAGTGTAGTTGTGCTGGTTTCACGACAGTAATTGGAAGTTGTAAACCAAGCTGCACGATTTTGTATTGCTTCTATGCAATAGGTAAAATATGATTGGGAAGGGTGCCAGGTAGATGACGCATATTCTAACTGCAGATGTACGAATGATAGATATGCCAGTTTTTTTATTTCTGGTAATGTTGTTTTCAGGTTACGTTTTAAATATCCAAGGGTATGTGAAGCATTAGAACAGGTAGTGTCCATATGAGTTGACCATGATAGTGTCCATGTCGTGAACGCTAAGGTATATGTAAGGTGGGGCATGATAGATAGGAGCTGAATTTTTTTTTGTGTAGGTGTCGTTGATTAAGCTGTGGCTGTGGGTGAACGACAGAGCTTTGCATTTAGTAAGGTTAAGCGGCATGAGCCATTTCTCGCACCATACTGCGATGGAATCGAGATTCTGTTGTAGTGTGGTGACGTCATTTGAGCCTTTGATAGGGGACTATATTACACAGTCGTCCGCAAAAAGATGGAATTTATTCTTAATGTTAGCAGGTAAGTCATTGATGTAGATGAGGATTATTGGAAGATAGTGAGTATTTTCAAGCATCAGTCAATAAACAAATAAATTAATTAATAAACAAATAAGTAAATAAATAAATAAATCAGTTTATTTCCACCTCAAAGAGCCCAGGGCCAGGAAATAAAGCCCTAAAGAGCTTAACAGAGCTCCCTAGCCCCTGTACAGTTTAGCAGCAAAGTCCATTTTACATGACATTTCACACTTCATCAAAGTACACGTTTTGTAGCACAGTACATTAACAATAGCATTACGTATCTGCCTGGCATACAAAACATAAGAAAAAGTAAACATCATGTTAGGACATTTATCTTCTTCTACCCCCAAAATTCAGGGAGAACAAACATAGGATTGATATCTTTCTAAGCGTCCCTTAGCACAGCATGTTATTTAGTAGTACACATACACACATATAGTATACAGTATGTATACATGCTACGTGTTTCCGTACGTGCATGTTGACATTGATTTCTTTTCATATTTTTTTTTTTGCAATGGTTTCCATTAAATGTTCATGCCTTCTTCTCTTCTTTGTTCCGTGTGATTTTCTTCTGATACCTCTTCAATCTGGTCCCGTTAATATTGCATGCAGATCCAATACACATGTAATCAATATGAAGCAAAGCTATGTTTATTGGTGATGTCTATTTGATGCTGTACAAAAGCTGTTTTGCTCTGAGTAGTTTTATGTAAATATTTTAGTGGGACATACCCATTCTAGAGGATTGGCCTGGAATGGGCCCACATCCACTGGCACATACTGAGTGGCTAAAACAAAGAGTTTGGTGAATATGACTCACCATTTCATTGACAGATCAGTGTGCTTTGAGCCGTCTTTATATGTTCGGGTTTTTGTGGGCAGTTATTTTTTGGCTGTGCGGAACAAAGGTGGGCCTACTTGCTTGGCATACAAAAGAGTTATGCAAGCCTGTTTGCTGGTACTTTTATCTGGCGCCTTCCACATCTAGTGACAGGCCGTGTCCCAATTTCGCATTAAACGGCCAGAAACGGACAAACCTCAAAGTGAGGAAAAGAGCCAAAGAAAGCTATCACTTTAAAATAGCAGGCATTAAAATTTTAAAGTTGAATGGTAAAAGAGGTGACAGGATATCAAAAGCTGTTCTACATGAAGCCATTTATGCGTGACACTGGCCTTTATTATAAAAATGTGTAAATAGTACAGGGGTGTTGTGTTGCATGTGAAGTAGTATAATGGAGTACCATGCCATATTTTCAAATTTGTTGAAACTCTACCACATGCTTGTTGCTCATGTATGGATGATACTTAACAAGTATGAATGTTGAGAAGTGATTATAAAATATTTGACCCTAAAGTTGATTTTAAAGTGCTGGGCCTGGTGTCATCGACATTATCGCGGCGTCATGAGATGGAGCAATATTTTCAGACATTTTGTATCAGTAACGTCGCATACAATGACGTTGCTCATAAGAAAGCTAAACAACAATGCTGCACCCATTTATGCTGCCTAAGCTCACTTGTAGCAGCTGCAGGGATTGCAGAAATAGAGCGAGACAGTGTATCGTGGTGTCGTGATGTGCCCGCCTCCTGTGTTTTAAAACCGAAGCTTGTTTGTAGAAACAAGTACTGTATTTTTTCCTGTAAGGCCCGCAGTCTTGTTCTTAAAGAATTTGTACTAAGTACGGCCGTTAAATGAGCCAGGCTTATGACTACTCACTGAAGCCCTTAACTGCACTCTAACTTTAATGCATATAAATGCGACCCCTGGTGGCCAACTGTGGATGCATTTACAGTCGCCGACTTAATTTTCGGACATGGGCTAGTGCCATCTTACAGTGGCTTGTGGGCATTCACCACACCTCAGGTATGCTTGTGACATTACATGAAACTCTGTTCCCAAACTTTCGCACTCCAAAATGGGATGACGATGGGCCTTACTTGAGTAAATAAGGTATTATAGTATTTGATTAAGCCAAGTTTCTCTGCACCTAGGCCTTTGATTCCCTGAGGTGCAGTGGTGCACCCTGCACCCTTGTGCTCGATTGAACGTGATTCAAGGTAAGGTGCCGCCGCAGTGCAGTGCACCCCTGAACCTTGCAAGGAGTGAGTGCAGCCTGGTACACCATAACTGGCACCACCTGCACCTTTTCATTTGTGGTGCCATGCACCTTTTCTGAATCGAGCAAACCACAATTTATTTAGGGTGCCCTGACAAGTGTTAGTACTTTTTCTATGGTTTAGAGGGCTTGTACCTTTGTTTAACGCAAGGAAATGACAAGTAAAAACATTTTATGTTAGTATTCCTTTAAGCAATATACGCAGTTTCTTGGTGATAATCTAGTGTTTTCATTGTGACCTCACTCCATCCAGGTCTTATAGGGAATCCCTGAGTGGTGCAGTGAGTGTTAAACGGATGCTTGAATACTAAAAGTATATACCATATTGCCTAACATTTCGTGGCAGAATGATTGAGAAATGTGGCATTTAAACAGTACTAGCATAGTAGAGACATACTAGTATAGATGTCTACTGGAATACCTGAGAGATATCTGACAACAGCAGAATTGATACAGCAACTTGTGGCACTTTGACCAAGCATAACAGGCTAGAAATGTTTGTGTTGTATGATTCCTCCCTTTAAAAAGGACATCTAGGAAATATGCTCATAACGAATATAGCATTGCAGTTTGCTTTTTAGGCTAGCCAATCAGTGTGCACATTGCGAGTGCAATAAATATTCTGCATGCTTTTGATTGCAAAGAGAGCTTTGGTGATGCTTGTCACAACTGGTGTTGCTGCTCATGTCCTATTGGTACACGTCTTTACTGTGCTAACACTGTAAAACAGTTAGTTGCTGTGATAGCTTCTCCTTGAATGTTCAGTAACCCTGTCAAAGGCGCCCTTTGTCAAGTTTTCCTAACTAGAACAGTACAAAATGATGAACGATTCCTGTTTACATTGTGCCTACCCTTTGTTCGTTTCATTTGTGTCATTTGCCACGTGCTGCTACGCATAGTACGGCATCATGTAAGATGACGCTCGTGAACTACCGCTCTCTTCTTTTCCGAAAACGCAGGTCATCACAAAGGCCGAAATGATCGAGTACTACGACGTGAGCGGCTGCTACATCCTGCGCCCGTGGGCCTACAGCATCTGGGAGAACATCAAGGAGTTCCTCGACTCGAGGATCAAGGTCATCGGCGTGCAGAACTGTTACTTCCCCATGTTCGTGTCGGCCCAGGCCCTGGAGCGGGAGAAGACGCACGTGGCGGACTTCGCCCCCGAGGTCGCCTGGGTCACCAAGTCCGGCAACAGCGACCTGGCCGAGCCCATCGCCATCCGGCCGACGAGCGAGACGGTCATGTACCCGTCGTACGCCAAGTGGATCCAGTCGCACCGCGACCTGCCGCTCCAGCTGAACCAGTGGTGCAACATCGTGCGCTGGGAGTTCAAGCACCCGCAGCCGTTCCTGCGAACCAGGGAGTTCCTCTGGCAGGAGGGCCACTCGGCGTTCGCGAGCAGGGAGGAGGCCGTAGAGGAGGTCTACAAGATCCTCGACATCTACACGGCCGTCTACGAAGAGCTGCTCGCGATTCCGGTGGTGCGAGGCCGCAAGACCGAGAAGGAGAAGTTCGCCGGCGCCGACTTCACGACGACCGTGGAGGGCTACGTGCCGGCGAGCGGTCGCGGCATCCAGGGCGCCACGTCGCACCACCTGGGCCAGAACTTCAGCAAGATGTTCGAGATCCAATTCGAGGACCCGGAGACGCGCGAGAAGAAGTTCGCGTTCCAGAACTCGTGGGGTCTGACCACGAGGACGATAGGCGTGCTCGTGATGGTGCACGCGGACAACCAGGGACTGGTGCTGCCTCCCCGCGTGGCCAGCTACCAGATCGTCATCGTGCCGTGCGGCATCACGGCCGCCATGACGGAGGAACAGAAGGCGGCGCTCATCAAGTTCTGCCAAGATTTCGAGTCCACGCTCAGCAAGGAGGGTGTCCGGTGCAAGGGCGACTACCGGGACAACTACTCGCCGGGATGGAAGTTCAACCACTGGGAGCTCAAGGGAGTTCCCGTCAGGGTGGAGATCGGTCCGCGCGATATGCAGCAGAACCAGTTCGTGGCCGTGCGGAGGGACACGGGTGAAAAGATCACGTACAGCGCTGCGACCGCGGTCAAGGACATCAAGGCACTGCTGGAGACCATCCAGAAGTCGATGTACGATCGGGCCAAGGCGGACCAGGTCAAGTTCCAGGCGGTCACCAAGAGTTGGGACGTGTTTCTGCAGAAGCTGGAGCAGAAGTGCGTCATCATGGCCCCCTTCTGCGGCGACATGGACTGCGAGGACGAGATCAAGAAGAACAGCGCCAAGGACAGCGTAGAGGCGGAGCCCGGGGCACCGGCCATGGGTGCCAAGAGCCTGTGCATCCCGTTCGACCAGCCGGCTAAGGTCGAGGAGGGAGACAAGTGCGTCAACCCCGGGTGCACGAGAAAACCCGCGTTTTACACAATGTTCGGACGAAGCTATTGATCGGCACTCATCTCGCTTCTTAATTTAACAGGATCTGACGCAATAAATGAGATTTTCGTTTTTTGTAGCTTTCCCGTTCTAGTTGTACTCTACAGCCTTCTCGCGTGGCGTCGCAGGCTCGGTTTTGTTTCGCGTGGCGGTTACGCAGTCTGGTGGACACGAAATACAAAGTTGTCTGTGTCTTGGGATTGCGGTGCGCGAAATAAGGAATGCCAAGTGATTGCGGTCTACCTGTAGCCCCGGAAACGCTGAATCGGTCGCTGGACGTGGTCTAACGTGCAGCCAGGTACGGCCCACGGTAACCTCAAGGGGCTGAGTGAGGCTGCCCCCTTCCATCATGATGCACCAGTGCGTGTACAGCAGCTCAAACGTGCCCGTCACATAAATCATTCCAGCGATATACGGAATCTATGAAAAACCGATAATGCACGTGCCATGCATTACGGTCACCTTTTTTCTTTCTGTTACAGTCGAATTAATTTAGGCGCGCGCAATTATGCATGCGTAAAGGTACTGACTTGTACAGGTATGGGCTAGAAAGCGAGTTATTTAATTTCTACCGAAGCCATTTTTTCCCCTTTAAGTTCATGGGGTCATTGCTGTAGCCACTCTTGAGCAATAAGTGCATGTTGGCAGCTAACGTATCGCGCAGAGCCGGCACCACGTGAGGCGAACGCGGATCGAGTGATGCAAGCGCACCTGCTCGTCCAACCTTCTCACGTAACCGTCCCAGTCGTTGGTTCAGCCACGAAGGTTGCTCGCGAGCCCCCGTATCGCGATTACTTCTTCAAAGCGGTACTTGGTTTCACTGCCAAGTTCTGTATATCGCTACGTGGAGGTTCGTCGACCACTGAATATGTATTGCGTCAGCTCCGCTTTTGTTTTGTTTGCGCGCTGCTGTCTGCATCTGCCTACATTCGTGCGCCAAGACGCGTGGGTAGTGATCGCGTTTTAGACAAACGCTGAACCGATCTGAACGAAATTTATGACACTTAGTAATTTTTTTTTTATGTTCGGTTCTACCCACTGTACAAGCAGAATTTTAGTTTAGGGCCTTGTAGTCTTTACAAGCCGAAAATTGGAAGGCTTCAGGAAAAAAAAAAAAGAAGCACGAAGTTAACAAAACCGTAACTCTAAGAGTCTGCACCAAAAACGGGAATCCCAGATTTGAGGCGATTTTTTCATGCACGTGCCATGGAGCTGGGCCCGCACTGCGTATGATCTGCCCAGTCGTGAACATCAACTTCACTATAACCTCCAAATGGACATATTACAGTAAATCAACGTGTCATTATTAATTGGTCTGCGGCCCCTAAAACGGCATCTATCTACCTACCCCCTCACCGCTCCGCTCCTCTTGGTAGGGACCCTCCATGTCAGGCTTTGTGGTAAAGCATGCGAAAGAAGAATACGTACAGCAGAAGTCGCTGGCGAAAATGATATACAGGTTTACATCAGCGTAGCTTCCGTTGCCACGGCGTCGGCGCCGATAAGGTACGAACGGCAGAGCTGGCCCACGGTGTCACGTATAACTACAAAGAACACTTCCCATCCGAGACCTGTTAACTGCATCTGCCGTAGCACCGAAAGCGGTCAAACGTGAGGTGTAAGTTCGCAGCCTACTTGAAACTGTTACAATGCTTACGATTCTGTTGCAAAAGTTACACTCGCAAATTTGGGGTATATTTCGGAACAATGTACAACGCATCATATTTTTGTTCGTTGGACGTTTTGTTTCGTATATGCAGTTTTACATAAATATGATAATGTTTATTATTAATTTATTTTATTTATTAGATACCTGCATCGCCCATGCGGGCATTACAGCAGGGGGGATTACATTGACGAGTTACACTCCTAAGCTTCGTACGGCAGTTTCCTTCTTTTTTTTTCTTTTTTTATGCTTAAGGTCACGATTGGAGCAAGAGCGTTTCTAAAGGAAATCGATGGCATAGATTGAAAATCTACGTGCTAAAGTCGGTAGAGTTGTCCTCTGAAATGCAACAAACCTGATCATCATCTGTACAGTGGATTCCGAAAAGAAAGGAAAGAAATATCCTTTCCCGTGTATTTAGATAGCTGTTGTACTGCGTGTGTTGGCGTGTTCGCCTTCACGGCGTTAGTTCAGCCATAGTCCGTGCGTACATGTGTGTACGTCTTATAGAGTTTCACACAATAATTATTGTTTGAAACTTTATGGTACGTGTGTCTAAGCGGTGAACGTTCAATCTTACTGCAGAAACCTGAATACAAATCGACGCATTCAAATGCCTCGATAGCGCTGTGCTACGCATCTGAAATAGACGGAACCACAGCTGTAAAATGCGCGAGCTCGAATGTTATCTTCCTTTCCTCGAGCTGTTTCTGCGCATAGGATGCCTTGCCGCGACATGTGGCAACTGTGCTTGCTTTTCCAGACTCGCGATGTTACAGTGGTGATAGCCGTGGGTCTTCGGCATAGTCAACCATTTACGAAAATGCTGTCGACGTTGTTTGCTTATACAGTGCTTGTTGCAGCTGCGTATTTTACTCTCTTCGTATATATATATATATATATATATATATATATATATATATATATATATATATATATATATCAATAATAATCAGTGCATTTTACCAGTGCTGACATATGGGGTAGAAACTTGGAGACTGACAGAAAGGCTTGAGAATAAGTCAAGGACCGCGCAAAGAGCGATAGAACGAAGATTGCTAGGCATAACGTTAATAGACAGAAAGAAAGCGGTTTGGATCAGAGAGCAAACGAGTATAGACGATATTCAAATTGAGATCAAGAGGAAAAAATGGAGGAGGAGGAGGAGACAAAGGGGAGGAAAGACAGAGAGGTTAGCCAGTGTAAGTATTGTAAGATTTGTCGGACGATCCCACCGCTGTTACCAGTTGTAGGAGTTGTCGGACGATCTCGCCGCTGCCACCATTTGTAAGGGTTGAAGGTCGTAGAGAGGAACTTGGGAGGAACTAGGCGTACAGGGTTTATTTACAGTATTTACAGTTTAAAGGGGTGGAGACATCAAAATTTTCGTTCATGTGTTTGTTGATTCAAACGTTGCGTCATGCTTCAGGGAGCACGATACACACAGCGGGATTCATATATATCCGATAAATAATTTAATAATAGCATTATTATACCGAGCGATTTCGGTTTCGGTTTCTGGGCTCCGGGGGATGCTATGACGTCACAGAGGAGGAAACGCAACATGGCTTGGTCACGTGGGCCGCAAAATATAGTGACGTAAAACTATGCTGCGTCGTCTGCTCGCGCATACGCGTGCTCTGCCAGCAGAGGTCAACAACTGGCGATTCGAAGTGCATGTCGCGATTATTATAATTATTGCGAAGAGCGACAACAACGGTAAGAAAATATTGCGGCTTGTGAGAGTCAGTGATTCATTGCGAAGCGCCGTAAGCTTTAGCTTTCAAGTGAACCAGAAAAGGCCTAGCGACGATATCGGCGGCGCCGAGTGATCAGAGGCGGTGAAGCTGCCGTCGGTGCCAGAGTGACCATTTCTCGGTCGCTGATTGGCCGCTTCGCCGTACGGCTGCCGCACAAATGGGTCCCGGGACCGTCCTCTCTACGGCAAAGAAATCTCGCCGTTCGCGAGCAAAACCGCCGTCGCACGGGGGCCCGCGAACGGCAAACGGCGTGCGGCGAGTTTCCGTGCCGGCAACGTGGACTTGAGAAAGGCCATGCGAACGAGAGACCGCTCCGAGCTGCCGAACTATGCGACTACGCAGGAGAGAAGCGGACTACACGAACGCCGCATATCCTGGTCCCTTTCGGAGTCGGCCGGACTCAAACGTGAAGGCCCGTCCGCACGGCAACTCACCGCACGCAGTTTGCCGTTCGCGGGCCGCCGTGCGGCGTTCGTGTCGTCCACTTCTCTCCTCTTGTGTCCGTGTCTGCACGCCTTACCCCTTCTTTGCATTAAGAAAGGATTTCTATATGCCTGTAGCTCGGTCATAGTGGAGGCTATGCTCGGTCGCTTGGCTCAGCAGGCTCCGTAATCGGCAATTCATCGCTACTCATCATACGTCACGTTTTTGTGCTAGTGTGCTATGACGTCAATATTTTCGTTCCTCCTCTGTGACGTAGTAACTGCTGCGCTAGCGATGGGTCTCGACAACGAGAAGGAGGTTTTAATTACTATTTGGAGCTGAATTAAAATTATCTGGAAATGTTTGTAGCGTCCAATACCTCGTTCTGGGTGTCCTTGCATACGGAAGCAGCCTACAACATGCTTTTTATCGCCTCAAAATTTGGTGTCCCAACCCCTTTAAACAAGAGATACATTCGACAGCCTATGCGTGGCTCCCAAATGGAGCACGCAAGACGAGCATACAGCACACATCTTACGAGCACACAGCTCACGAGTACATTGACGAGCACAGAGCACGACAACGAGCACGAGCACACTGTAGCAGCGACAAACAGCTGCTTATAAACACTCCGTTCGACGTCGTCGTTCGACGTCCTCGTAGACTTTCCGCCTTTTTGGAGGAGGAGGGCTCACACACACACGTACGCACTTTCACTGCCCCCCTCCGAGGGCAGACGACCTTCGCAGCACTCGGAGCTGACCTTCGCAACGCGGCCGTCGTGGTGTCCATTGTCTTGCGTCCCCGTAGCCAGGTGGCCACGCCCAACCCCAGCCGCGTGGCCGCCGGTTGTCCCTTGTCCGGCGCCTCTAAATTCCAGAGCTGCCTTTCTCCTGTAGTCGTCGATTTCCCGAACGATGCGCATGGTGGATTAACGCCGCCTTAGTCAAGTTCTCCAAAGGTAGTTCATGGTTGGTTAGCGCTGTCGTTCTCGCTGGTTCTCTGAAGGGCGGCACCACCGCGGATCGATCGAAGCACCTGCAGCGGGCTGAGATAGTTTTGCAGAGCACTACCCCTGCAGGCCAATCCTAACAGTACCGGCTGGCTACCCTGTGCTGGGGAAAGGGGTAAAGGGAATAAAAGGAGAAAGAAGAAGCAGAGGAAAAAAAGTGGAAACCATAAAAATCACACAGTAACGCGATACTACGCGCTACAACATTCAAAGGCGGTCGCATATTTCGCATGTAAAAAAAAAAGAAAAAAATGGAGCTGGGCATGTATGTAATGTACCGGTTAGATAACCGTTGGACTATTATTGTTACATAATTGGTACCAAGAGAAGGAAAACGCAATCGAGGACGACAGAAGACTAGGTGAATCGATGAAATTCGGAAATTCGCGGGCGATAGTTGGAACCGGTTGGTGCAGGACAGAGATCGCAAGGAGAGGCCTTCGTGCTGTAGTGGACATAAAACAGGTTGATGATGACCACAATGAATTTCGTTTTTCTCATGATGTTCTTGTCGTTTTTCTAAATTGTATACTCAATGCTTCTTTTTAACCTTAATTTGTTTGCTTTTATTTATTATTTGGTCAGTAAGGTGGTTATCACTTTATGATCGCTACGCAATCGGGGAGGCGAGAGCCCGTCAAGCTGGATATCTAGCTTTTATGCGAAGCATATTACGAGAGCTCAACCCAGCTCCTCAGGCGCGGCGGTGTCGCCTTCAATACCACGTGACACCGTGACGTCACGACAGAGGAGAAGTGGCTTTGGCTCAACTCTTGCAAGATGGGCTGGGTGGGAATCGAACCAGGGTCTCCGGAGTGTGAGATGGAGACGCTACCACTGAGCCACGAGTACGATGCTTCAAAGCGGTACAAAAGCGCCTCTAGTGAATGCGGTGTTGCCTTAGAAACGAGCTGTTTCTAAGGCTCAGGCGTGCGTCGCTTGCTCAGGCGCACATTTCGTTGCCGCGCCGAACGCTGCGTTGCTCGACGCTCACCGCGTCCAATGCGGGGCGCGTAGTCGCTGCGCCGTAGCCCATTGTAATGGCGGGTCGACGGGAACGCTCTCGCGTTCCACTCTTGAAGGCGAAGCAGAGTAACGCATGAGTTGTTTCTTCGTCTAGCCGAACCAAATTTAGCCAAGCAACAGCAGTTCACCAGGCTAAACAGTGGTTCAACAACGAAAATAAAGGCTAGTATGCTTCGCATCCTGGGCTTAACCTTACCTAAGCCACAGCCATTTTTTTCTCTCCCCCTCCCACATCCTTGGGATAGAAAATAAAGGCATTATTATTATTATTATTATTATTATTATTATTATTATTATTATTATTATTATCACTACTACTACTACTACCACTATACGGCCAGGGGCTCTGTGGTGACACTGGAAAGGTTCTCTGCCAACGTGAAGACTGTACACGACCGATGACGCGTCGTGGGCACGCTGATGTTTGTGAAACTTTGAACGCCGCACCTTTACGAGAGAAACGGCACGGACCACTTTCCATCTGACCGAGAAACGTCTATGTTGAAGCCACCTACAATTACGATGGGAGTGGAGTCGGTAGGGGTGATCCAAGCAAAGGTGCATACGCTTGGCGTTTGCGGCACGATCTTCGTCCGTATTACGTCCGGGTGAGGGCGCGAGCCTCCCCCCTCCTCCACGAAATTTTTTTTTCCGGTGGGCTGTGCACTCCCCCCCTTCCCCACTCCGGATATTAGCGATGGGGTCAGGGGGGCACCACGTATTTTTTTTTTTGTACGGCTTTGGACAAATCGATGGAAGAACTAAAGTGGCTTGAAAGTTGAAAGAATAGCACAACCTTAAATTTGCCGCGGCTACATAGGTTTGTCTGGCGCCAGCAAAGCAGAAGGACGACAACAAGAAAAGTTTTAGATCCAGTTCACCATCAGGGATTCCGACTGGTAACGACAGCTGTCCAAACGTCTACTGTTCCAAGTCTGTGCGGAATAAAATGAACGGCCCCTTGATAAGTGCGACTGTTTCTTTCGTGCACATACTCTTCTAAGACTTCGAACCCTTTCCGAACGGCGAAATAAAACTCTTTACTCGAAACTTCAACTATGAACTACCTATAAAAATAAGCCCAGTACACACTACACGTCATCCTTGCGAATATAATTAAAATCTTTATAGCAAAATGAATGGGACTCCACAATAAACTTCACAGCATTAAACCCGTCCTGAGCGAATGCGCGACTAGTGCCAGACAATGAGGACTACGAGGTGGTCCTGTGCCTCCGGGAATAGGCCGCGCACACTTAACCCACAGGCACCTCTCAAGAAAGGGCGACCCACCGCTCTGTGAAGAGTGATGCATTCCGGGGGAGTTCGTCCCACGGTCTCTACTGGAAGCCGTCATTTCTCGCCTGGGTCTCCTTCGCCACTGTGGCGTGGCAGCCTGTTACGCAGCAGTTACGGCACTTATTATTCTTCCCCTTCGGATTCCGAGAATATATGTCAACCAGAGCGATTTAAATTGACTTGAAGCCTGCCGCCGATTGTCCGAATCGCAACTACCGCGGGTCAAAAAAAAAAATATTAATCGAGTGCGTCATCGACATCCGGAATCAACGTGGCCATTAAGACTGCAGACTCAACAAGCGACGGCTGCATATTCTGCGAATGATCGACGTCACTCCTGCTCTGCTCAGTGAAAGGTATGCCAAAGTTGTCTCTGGAAGCGACTTGTAAGGCCGGTATGGGTAACGCCGGACGTTTTCGGCGCGGTTGCCGGGGGAAGATAAAGATAGAGAATTTTCATGCCCGCGAGTGCGTCCAAGAGCACAGGCCCTCCTCTCCCGGCGACTTTGACGACGTAACGCACGCGCGGAGAGACACTTCGAGAAGGCTAGAGTTTTTTGGAGGAGATAAGGGGGAGAGAGAAGCAACTAAGCGGCGCGCTGCGGAGCCCGCTCATTTTCTCAGCGCCGCCGCCCAATGTTAGAGTCTTCCGGCCATCTTATATAAGAGCGTGCTCGGCGTACTGCATGTTGTTATTTGGTTTTCAAGCCAGGTTTCCAGCAGTGAAGCAGACAACCCCGGATTGTGAAGCCGTGAAGTTTGAGCTTTGAGCTCAAGTGTTAAGTGTTGTGTCAGCTCTGCGAGCTGAGCCACAAGTGTTTAGTGAGCTTTGGTAGCTGAGAGCGGAGCTTTTCTTACTTCTGTGTGTGCGTTACTGAACTGCTTTTGAAGAGTCGTATAAATCAAGTTCTTCTGCTTCTCCGTGTGTCGTCCGTCCATGGTAATGAGTTTGTAATATTTGAATTGTTAGCTTGCTGAGGAAACTTTCGTGGTGCCCAATGTGTTCCCTCACTTCGACTAAGGGCGTTATGAATGCCTGCCCAGAGTGTACGTGTTTTTCAGTTTCTTTCATTTATTTATTTATTATCTTAAGGACCATGCGGTCATTCTATTTAGCATATTCGTTCTACTTCAGAAACAAATAAAAGGGATGTTTACATATATTGCCTCTCCACCTGTGTGTATCTCTTGCCAATGAGCATGCATGGTGGTGGTGGTGGGGGAGGGGTGAATGAAAACAGACAGGGTGCGAATTCGGCAGTTCGCCGCCATCGAAATGCGGCCGCCGCGGCAGGGATTCGATCCCGCGACCTCATACTTAGCAGCGTAACGCCAAAGCCACTAAGCGACCACGGCGGGCCAGCTAGCGCTTCGAGGCGCTCTGTTGCGTTGCAGTGACTGCAGTGATTTCGGGATCGGTCCATATTCGGGTCGGTATAGGCTGTGTCACACGGCACCCTGTTGATCGCGATCGAAACCGATATGGATGAAATTTCTCGATCGCGATTGAGCGCAAACGGAGTAAGGGAGCCAATACCGGTCGACGAATTCGGACGCGATCGAAAGGGGTCGTGTTACGCCACTAGACTGCACTCTCTTCGGGATCGGCTCACATATTTTGTCAGACAGATACTTAGAAAGTGTGAGCATTACAATAACATTACATGTCCAAAGTTGGTTTCGACCCCGGTTCCCTTAGCACAGAAGCCTCGTCATCTACCCTCTAGACCATGCACAAGACCATGGACGCACACCTGGATGTATGCCTATTAATCCATAACATCCTTACCATCTTTCTATGAATAATGCTTGGTTTAAAAACAGGAGGAGGTCGCGGGATCAAATCCCGGCCACGACGGCCGCATTCCGATGGGGCTGAGATGCGAAAACAACCATGTACACAGATTTAGGTGCACGTTAAAGAACCCCAGGTGCTGCAAATTATCCTGGAGTCCCTCACAACGGTGTGCCTCATAATCAGATCGTGGTTTCGCCTCGTAAAAACCGCATACTTTAATGTTTATTTTATTTTTTTTGTTTAAAAACTTGCGCGTTCTGGCACTACCGCACGGTGGCCAGGTACCCATCTCAAGTACATGGGGACACTAAATGCTTTCTGCAGAGCTACGCTCTAAACTCTAAAGCTTCCATAAAGTTTGATTAGAGAACGTGCAGGTAGTACCCGTTTCTGTCGGTTGGCTGAAACAAAGCTCTGTATAATTTAGTATGAACAGTTCAGAATCAGGTCAATATAATATCTGAACTTGTTAAAGTTCGATGGTCCGGTCAAGTGCAGCCCCGCGCGGCCCAGAATCCTAGGTATCCTCGCTCAGGTCTCTCCTCAGCACCCACACGAACTAACCTTTCGCCTTTTACTAAAGGTTACCGTGGGGAGGGACACTGCAATGAGCCTTTGGGCCAATTTTTGTGTGGCCCTGCCTGTTTGGGTGGGGCCTACAACGTCAATCCAAAATTAGCTAATCTTGGTCTCGTTGTTCCCAATCCACGGGTTGCGACACGGCCAGGTTGAAAACTCTTCCGGCGTTTTGAGCAGGTCTGGAAGGAAGCTAGATTCACGATGACGGAAAAACAACGACAGCGTCACGACCAAGAGTACACCTCCTAGTGGTAGAAGCTAGTAAACAACTAGGGTCGCGGACACACACACACACACACACACGCACACACACACACACACACACACACACACACACACATATATATATATATATATATATATATATATATATATATATATATATATATATATATATATATATATATTATGTATATATATATATATATATATATATATATATATATATATGAAACGATAAATTAATAGAAATTAAAGTGGATGAAGGTTGTGCGAATGTTGTGGGTTCGGTTGCCACCTGCGGCAAGTTGTTTTTTCATCCACTGTAATTTCCATGAATTTATCGTTTCTTGATTTCATTGATTAAGCACAAGTAATTTCCCCTATGTTGTCCTTGGTGTCAGTGTTTGTTGGCTTCTTATGATATGACTAATAAAAATCGGGCCCCTCGGTTAACCCCCTTCCTTCTCGTTTGTAATATATATATATATATATATATATATATATATATATATATATATATATATATATATATATATATATATATATATATATATATATATATATATATATATATATATATATATACCACATCGAAAGGAAATTATTTGTGGTAGAGTTGTACAGTTGTTCTCGAACCCGCTTCCCTAATCACAGCAGCCCGATGCTTTCCCCACCATTGTCTAATAAGTGCACGCTTAGAAAACCAGCTTTCTACCAAGGTGTAAAGGCACACTAAAGCGAAACGATAAATCAGTTTAGACTAATAAAGCATCGTTCGAGAACCCTGCAGGCAGTCATGTCAAAATAATATTTTGATTAATAGATGAGAAAATGAAGGTCGAAGTACCCAGATTTGAATTTCGCGCCAAAACCCCAACGCCGGTGCGTCAGTGTGACGTCAGAGATTTCAAAGTATATTTTCGCATTTGGGCCGCGTTGGCTCAGCAAAGGTTCCCGAAACTTACGATGTTTAATATTTGGTTCCTTTAGAACACAATGTAGTCAATCTGTGCCGCTATATATTTACGTAGGCCGTAGAAGATGCCATCAAAATCCATGACCTCACAGCTACCAGGTGCGGGAACTTCAAAAAGGCGCCGCCACCCGTACTTCGTTTTTGTGCTTTTTGTAGCTTACTAGGCATCTTGTGGTGGTAAGAGTGGTGTTTTTGGTGTTCTAGAAAGGTAATTTACTGATGCAAAACAAATAATTTTTCTCTTTAGTGTCCCTTTAAAAACTTTTGT
The DNA here is from genome assembly GCF_038994185.2 of Dermacentor albipictus. Classification (NCBI taxonomy): domain Eukaryota; kingdom Metazoa; phylum Arthropoda; class Arachnida; order Ixodida; family Ixodidae; genus Dermacentor; species Dermacentor albipictus. The sequence goes on along the minus strand of NC_091822.1, from coordinate 66,236,599 downwards.
TGCGAGCTAGCAGTGCCAGTACTGCTCCGAGGTCCTGGTACATGGGGCCAGTAACACTTTCTGCAGTGCTACGCCAAAGAACGTTAAGATTTGATGAAGCTCAAATAAAGATATTGCAGGCAACGTTTGCTTCTGTCGGCTTATATAAATAATTATACGTAATATAGTATACAAAATTACTTGATCACGTCAAAATAACAGATAAACTTGTTAAAGTGCGAGGGTCTGTTCGAGTGCGGCGCCGCGCGGCCCAGAATCCTTGGTATCCTCGCTCAGGTCTCTCCTCAGCACCCACACGAATTAACCTTTCGCCTTTTACTAAAGGTTACCGTGGGGAGGGACACTGCAATGAGCCTATAGGCCAATTTTTGCGTGGCCCTACCTGTTTGGGTGGGGCCTACTACGTCAATAAAAAAGTAGTTCATTTCGTTCCCTCATGGTTCCTTAGTTATGGGTTGCGACTTGAGCCCATTTGCATAGCGTCTCACGTCAGCGCAGTGATCAAAATTGTCTGCCGCTTGGGCGTGCATTCGTTCTCTTGCCGTCCATTATGAAGCCGTCAGGGTCGTTTCATCGTCGTCGCTCCAGCTTCGCCATCACACTCTCTTCATGCCGTCGTCCTCACACGGTCATCTTACAGTACTCTTGATACAGTCGTCGTAATACACTCGTTGCAATCCCGTTGTTCTCATCTATACCACTGTCATGTGATAGGCGTCATTGCCATGCAGTCGTCATCATGCATTCGTTGTCGTGCGGTTGTCGTGATGCCATCGTAGTCCCTTTGTCGTCTGCATTCAAGTTTCGTCATCGTCGTCATTCCATCGCCTTTTACTCGGTCTTCGTCATGTCAGTGTCGTCATACAGTCGCCATCACGCGGTAGTTTTACCGTTGTCATCGCTTCAGAAACGTCATCCCATGGTCGTCACGGTGTCACCACGTGGCCCCCGTCGTTTCATCGACATCATTCCTTCTTCGTTTTGCTAACACAATCGTGATAAAATCATGATCATGTCGCCGCTTTCACGCTATCACCGTCATTGCGCACAGTCGCTGCCATGCATGCCGCTCTTATACCGTCATCGTCCCGCCGTCGTCGTCACTCGGTGGTCGTCATACCGTTGTCGTCACGCCATCGCCGTGACGCACTCGTCGCCACGCCATTGTTTTCGTGCCGCGATCGTCACGCTGCCATCGTTATGCATAAAGGGGACAGTGGGGCTAGTTGGAAAATCACCTTATTTTTGTCCTATTTCTTTAATGCGCTGGAAATGCGTGAAACGTCGTTATACCATCTGCATAATTTCATAATTGTCATCTCATAGACATCGTGCCGTCGTCGTCATTCCATCGTCTTCATTCATTTTTGTCGTTCCCTTGTCGCCACTGCGTCGTCGACATCCAGTTTCCGATATGCCGTCGCATTCACGGGTGATATTGGCAAGCGAGTGCCCGAGCAAAGTTGGCCAAACTGGAGACAGCGTATGTCGCAGTCAAAGGAACGTAATTCTCCGAATGACCACTACACATTTGAAATAAACTTGACCAGTGCAACACGATGTGTCGCTACATCGTTCGAATGCTAATCGCATTACCGCGAACAATCATCGTGAGACGAGTTCTGCGTAATTTTTTTTATTGTGATAGCAATTATACGGGCGCTCCAGGAGAATTTACGTCGTCGGCATCGCCGTGATGTTCCAAGTAAAGTTCAAGTGCGATAATATCGCGGCCGCGCGCGATGTGTGTTGGTGCGAGCGAAAGCTTGCGAGGGGGAGCCGAGGAAGATGGTGGCTTGGTGTGGCGGTGTCTTCTCGCGGTCGCAAGAGAGGAAGGTGGGGATGGTGCGCGCCGCCTCCTCACGCCCTCAAGGGGGGGGGGGAGACGAAAGATGTGCGCGCACTAGGGGAGAGGGTGGGGGCAAGGGGCCAGGTTAGTACGCAGATCTTCTACAGTAGCTGAGGTAGCTGTGCGTATCCTATCTTTTAGACAATGTGCGCTGGGTTCGAAGGCTGGTAGACCTGACATAGCTGGTGGCTTCATGTGCGCTGTGTTCTCGTCCGGCCAGTTCGAGTTGAGCGCGAGACGGCTGCCGCTTTTCACAGAGGTAGCGTTCTGAGAGCGAGTATTTACGGTAATCGAGTGAGATGTGTTCGTGTTTGCCTGTGCGCGCATGACAACGTGCTTGCTAATTTGAATAGTAAGCGAATCTTCACATCACTTTATGCAGCTGATAAAATGACTAACCTTACTTCGTACAGCTGCGTAATAATTTGCTATCGCAATCAATACTTCGCCTTTCAGGCGGAACTGCGACTTTTTTAGGGGATAAAGTAAGGGAAGGTGATGATATGCATATGGTGCTTTATGGCGCAAGTGCCAATGACGGTCAAAGAGCCAAAGGGAAGGTAACGCTTTACTTACGCATTGCTTGGTTCTGCAGTGCGTGGTGACAATGTTTGTGCACTAAATCGCGCGCAAGCCTACGCCGAAATGCAAACGCCATATCAGGCGGACGCACAGCGTCGACGCAGCGATGACAGCAGGACGAATGATATATGTATGATGCTTGTAGAGCGGATGATCGTAGATGTGTATGCGAGGAAAACTACGACACATATCTGAGTCTTTCTATGCTCCTCGTGTCACAGTGGCACATACGCATGTTATGGACTTGCCTGGAATGGGAATATACCGAATGTTTTATGGATGGGTAAAATTACAAGAAATTTAAGAAAATCAAACGAGTTGCTGAATATCATGCGCTATTACATTAAGATGCCCGTAGCCTATATTATAGCACGTAGATGTTCTATGTCGTGATTTAACATTCAATGGCCCAGAACAGAGGTGAGCTCACTGGCACTATTTTCTCGGTGAACTTAAGTGCTGTATACGAGTCGTCTATTGGGCAAGAAACTTTCTCGTACTCTTAAAAAACCCCGAGGTAGGCGAAGATAGTGAGATCAGCACATCGACTGCGTTAAACGAGCCTAGCATTGTGGTAGCGACGCTGCGAATGTTTCATAAGTTAGCGCGACAGGCGACACATGCTGCGTAGCTGTGGTTCTCTATTCGCTTGCCCGCGTATTTCTACTCACGTGCAATTTTAGTTTGGACTATGGCAGTAGCTGTATGCTGACTGGACTCGCTTCTTCGTTTATAACAAAGCCCGAACAAACAAAATCACGCTTTCTCTCTCTATCGGCACATTGCGACACCGCGGAGCATATGGCGATTGTATTAAAGCGTGCTATATACGTACTGTGTCTGTTGCTTCCTTAGGCGATGTCGATCGCAGTTTAGGAGGCAGCTTTAGCTCGGCGCCAACTCTGATTACCCGATTGAAATTCACGTAAGGCGAAGAAATGTTCTCACGAGACAACTGTTAGACCGGTTAAAATAAGATTTGTTGCATTATTGAAAGAAAGCTAAATTTTGACAACTGAAGAAAAAAAGAATATCATGAGCCATTGTACTCTGTGAAGGTGGATGATCAGCGAAGCTGTTTATTATACGACACATATGTGACACATAAATTTGAACATAATTATGAACTCATTTACCGTATTATAACTTTTACATACATTTGCATGGACGACGGGACCGCCGGCCCGAGGAGCCGGAGGAAATAGACACGCGTGACGCTTCGACGGGACCGCCACCGGGAGAGCGGAAGGAAAGGAAATGAGACACGCAAGCGCGTGGAACGCCGACAAAGAGAGGGTGGTGCGAAAGTAGACATGGCCGACGTGGGTCAAAGTGTAGTATCTGTTCTTAGCAGCTTAATGTCTGACACGGGTTGTATTTGGACCCGAGATGTTAAGCTTATTTTTGCAAGTTGCCGAATTGCTTGAAGCCCGCTTCACCTCCGCCGCGGGTGGGCCCGGTATTGCACATTTCGGGATCGGCCCACGGTTTTTGGTCCACGGAAGTCGATCCGCTGGGAACTAGCCATTACAACTTGCCTGTAAAAAATAAAAAAATAATAAAAATAAAACAGCGATTCAGTGGTGGCGCCGAGTCTTCGCGCCTGGTACTCAATTTCTTAGATAGGAGAACCACGATGCGATATCAAAGTCACGTGTGTGGCTAACTGAAAGACGTTCGTCAAAGCTGTTTTCTCTCGAAATGTGGAGAGCTGCGGGAGAAGCCCACCTCTAGAATTCATGATGTTCCAAGCAAGTAGAGAGCGCTTCTCCAAAATTTTTCCTCGAGAACGGTGGTACGGCAGAGTAACACAAACGTGCGATTGTACACTTTCGGGTCGTAATAAGTGTTAGCTTAGTGACCACACACTAATTGCGCGGAAATGCGTGCTTGCTGTGCCGAATGTTAAAAAATATTTAAATTATGTGGTTTTACGTGCCAGAACTACTTTATGAACCACTTCAATGTGCACCTAAATCTAGGTACACGGGTGTTTTCGCATTTCGCCCCCCATCGGTGTCGAATGTTATCTGTTCAACGCACTCTATTGCGCGCGCATTCGTTCAGTACACGGGATTGACAGTGTGTCGTGCATTATACTCCCATACTAACTGTACGATTGTTTCACACCGGAAATACGGGACACGCCAATCTCGGCAGACGCCACCGCACAAGGTGCTGAACTACACATCAGAACTAACAGGAACTCGCGCTGAACCCTCACTTCGCCGTCCTTTACACGATTTCGGCGAGACCTCGCGCGATTCTAGAACTGCCTTATGATCCGGCCGATCCGGCTCACAACATTGGCGGCGCGTCGCTCGGACCAACGTCAAAGGGCGAAGGAAAAAGCCATTCGAATGTATTCGTTACATTACCCCAACCTCGGTTTTTTCGCCGTCGTTAAGCTTTCTCTTGCATTTAAGAACAATGGGTGCGTCTGGATGTCGTGTCGTCGCGCGTTAAAAAGAAAAAAAAAGCACGTTGAGCCAATGAAAGCGCGATACATTCGCGACATTCATTGCGCCGAGTGGCAGGGAAGGATATACGAAAGAACAATGAAGCCACGAGGCGCGCTAGCAGAAAGCGAATTCACCCGACATCGGGTACGAACAATGAACTGTTCTTTTTTTTTTCTCTCTCTCACCTCGCCACATGTCTGCAACGCAAACAGCACTGAGCTCTTCTAACTTGCGCCGGCACCACACCGGCGTCGAATGTGTGAGAGTGCTTATTTCCCTCGCTCTTCATTATTTTTGGCCGGAGGAGAAAAGCGCATGCGCAATGATACCTCCGCATGTATTGCAGACCGATGGTGTGCAAATCAATGTTTTTCATGAGATATCGCGCCCCTCTGTTGTGGTAACACAATGCCATACCGGGTAATCAGAATAGAGAAAGAGGGAGAGAGAGAGTTTAATGAAAGCTGAACACTGTTTGCTGCTTTAGATGGAGCGATCAAACAGACATGAACGTTTTGAAAACATATGTACATTTGACAAAAAACGGAAAGCGAGCAGCAGGCTGGCGACTGCCGCCAGAAGGGGCACAACGCCTGCCTGTACTCTTCAGAAAGGAGGTGGCAGAAACACAGAGATGGAAGATAGGAAGGAGGGGAGGAAAGAGGAAAGAAAATGAAAAATGAAATGGAAAGAGACATGAAAGGACACGAAAAAGAAAGCAAGAACAAGAAACAAGCAACAATAAAAATTGCTTGGCATCGATAGCGTTTTCGCAAGCCATTTGTTCACCTCCCGACAAACATTCAGCGCCCCGTTTAATCAGACCTTACACTGCGGCTGTTCTTTCTGTGAGACGAACCTATGACAACAACCCTAGAAATTGAAAGAAAGCCCACAATGCTTGACTGCGTCCTGTTATTATTATTATTATTATTTTTAACTATGTAGCACATGATGGCGCAATTTAGCCATCGCACGCACATTTTTCCTGACAGCTCTGTGGATCCCCACGAATCGTTAATAAGAATGGCGCTGCAAATACATCTTCCCTTAGCGCTCATGCTGTCCAGGCAGGTACGATTACCTTTGTCAAGTTAGATAGCAGAGAGTTTTAGGAAGGAAACGTACCATGGAGACTTCGAGCAAACCCACACGACGCTTGGGTTTTATCAAGTGCTCTCTCTTCTTTCTTTCACAGGGTGTTCGATAACGTCCTCCTAACTATGGTTTCCCTATTACTTATGCTCCTAAGTATCAGGGGGCGAAATTTGAAAAATAAAAAGAAAGTTGCTCGGGTACTTAGGTTTGAGTGAACATTAAATGTTTTCAGGGAGTAAAAATCAATCCGGAGCCCTTCAATGAAGTTCTCCCCAGTGTTTCTTTGGGCTGGTAAAACTCGTGAGAGAGAAAGAGAGCGAGAGAGAGACACCTACTCTTTAAATGGCCCCTCACCAGGCCACAGCAAATTGTGGTTATACACTGGCAGTTGTTACGTGTCCTCTAGGGAGTGTTCTGCCGCAAAAAAGTTTAAAAACCGGCTCATTAATAGCCGAGATTTCCGTGCTGCGAACCCATGATTTCAGCAGGCGGGCTCCATTGCCAAGCAAGACGCCCTCTTCACTCGCCCTGTCTAGCCTCCGCAAGCAAAATTCCTTCCCTACGTTGTCTCATACCGGACCTCGAGGATCGCGTGACGCATACGTCACAGGCCCCGCCTTCATTTTTTTCTCCTCACTTTTTGTTTTCGGCGCTACGCACTTCCGCCGACGGCGTCACGCGCGAGCTGCTGTCTCGTCCGCGCAGTGCGCGATACTGCCCGCTGCGCACAAGGAAACAAGACTAGCGGTATAATTCAGTGCTACACGAATACTGAGGCAGAGCAAGCGGATCGCAGAGCATGATCACGCACTGGAACACGGTAGAAAATGGCATGGTTTCGGTACCTGCGCACGTGAGCACACGACCGTAGGAACAAGCAGACGAAGCGGAAGTACATCTCTCTTGCTTCGGTGCGAAGTAAAGCAAAAACACGCATACATTTCGTTTGTGCGTTTTAATCTTTCTCTAAACTTCAATTCGTCCATTCAAGCAACAGGTCGCACAGATAACAGATGTTGTCTCGAATAATTCTCGAAGTCACGTGTCACCACGAGCGACGTCACACTGCGGACGCGACTACGTAGGCGCAGGGGAACGATTACGTCACCGTCTGGCTTCGAGCGCGCCGGCCGCGAGGAGAAGGAAAAGCGGCGTTCGGTTTAAAATTTCAGATGCTTCCACGGTGCGTAGCGAAGTACTACTTTGCAGACACGATCGTTATCGTGCAACGTATGCTCTGTGCTTGTCACCTCAAAATGGCCAGACCTGGTGAGGGGCTCTTTAGTGAAAACTGTAGAGGTTTTGTAGCAATTGCTACATTTGGGTGGATGTCTGATTTTCCCTTTATTAATTATTTCTCTCCACCTTATGGACTTCCGCAGAACTATTACGTCAAATTCTTGCCTTTGCTTCGAGTTGTCGACAAATTCGACTTCGCCTTGCTGTCTGTAGCCGCCTTGTTAGCTCAGATGGAAGAGCCGCTGCCCCAGAACTGCGGTGATCCCGGATTCGAGCCCCGGACCAGGACGAATTTTTCTTCAACTGCGAGGCTTTTCTTTCGAGATCCTTGTATAAGCAATTGCTACATACGGATGGATGCCTGATTTTCCCTTTGTTAATTAGTTCTCTCCACCTTGCGGGTTTCCGCAGAATTATTACGTCAACAGACATGTAACACACATAAAATGCGCGAGGAGCAGGAGGAGGGGGAATAAACATTTATTTTCGAAACTGTATCCCGGGGTAAGCCCCGGTTCTACTCTAGGTGGGAGGTCTCCTCATTCCAGGAACCATCTGGCCTTCGCTGCCTCTTTGGCCCTGGCGACGAGGCGTCGTTGTTGTTCAAAATCTTCGGAGACGAGCTTGGCCTCCCACGTTTCGATCAGGTCTTCGCTTTCTTGTCTGGCGTTACAGCCTTTCGGTGAAGGGGCTGCGTCTGCATCTAGATGCCATGGACACTCGAGGATTAGATGCACCAAGGTGTGCGCTACGCCGCATATCAGGCAGTGTTATCCTGGTGCTGTTGGGTAGAGTCTGTGCATGAGTATATTCCGTGTATTTAAGTGTTACTCTGTAGTCTTCTGAATGTGGTGGTTTCTTCTTTGTTGAGCTTTGGGTCAGTCAGGTGGTGGGTACACCCTGCGTTCCAGCCTGTGATGTTTAAGGATAGCTGGGTAGGTGATGGATACGGTCTCTGCCCCCGCTGACGCAGACCGGGCATCTCAAGAGTAGGAAGGGTTGGCCCTGCAAGTGTGGCCTCGGGCCGCTGCGTGTGCTGCTACGTTCCCTTGCAGCCTCTGGTGCCCAGGAACACACGTAACGCAGGCGTAAGGGATCGGAGTGCTGCGGTGCTTCAATATGTTTAGTGCTTCTGCGACACGCAACCCTTAGCGTAGTTCCTCACAGCTGCATGCTTCAGAATCAGAAAAGACGATAGCTGCGTCTATGCAGGAGGTAGTGCTAGGGCGATCGCAGTCTTTTCTGCAATCCCAGGGTTTTGTGCGCGGAGTGTGGCAGACACTAGTTCTCTTCCTTGAGAATCTACGACTATCAGGGCGTAAACGTTTCTTTGTGGGTATTTGGCTGCGTCGGTGTATCTGGCGTCCGGATCTTGCCTGTGTCTTCGCCGTAGGGTATCCACTCAGGCATCCACTTCTTTCCTTGTGGTACGTGGGGTGCACGTTACATGACGTAGGTCATAACATGACGTGCATGTTACATGTTAAATGACGTAGGCATTCTTCGGGGTGCGCGAGCGCCCAACTGCAGGCACAAATAATGTTTGCTCATATCCAATCCAATGCTATGCAGAGATTCGCGTATCTTTGGACGAATTCTTTCTTTTCGGTCCATGGTGGCTATAAAGGTTTCACCAAAGCTCAGCCGTTGCAGCACTGATCTTCCGGTGGGCGTGAGCTTCAGTCGTTCTAACTGAATGGCTTTGTGAGTTTCAGCTAGTTTTTGCCACGTGCTGTTTACGCCCATCGTCAGAAGTCTCGTAGTCGAAGCCGTGGATGCTAGGCTCAGGGCTATTTTGGTGGCTTTGCGTATTTTAATGTTTTTTCTACCTCTGCAGTCTTCAGTGCGAGGTAGGGCGTGCCTTATTTTATTTGACTGGTAAGGAGTGCTTGCATCCCGCGTAGTGTCTTGTTCTTTAAGTCCGTTTCTATGACTTGCAACTCTCCCGACGAGATGCGTGAGCTATGATGGCGTTCGCTGTAGTCGCGGGAGGGTGGCCGCCCCGGGCTCGTCTTTGTGGATGTGTAGCCCTAGAAGTAATAGGGTTTCCACTTTTGGAATGGGCGTTCCATTGAGGGTGACGTTGGGAACGGGTTCATCGTAGCCGGGTGGTCTGCCTCTCGTTCTTGACTTGAGGACGAGGTGTTGCGACTTCTCGGGAGCACAGCGGAGGTCGCATTGTTGCAAGTAGCTCTCGATGGTATCTACTGCTTCCTGTAGGTGTGTTTCTTGCGTTTCGGTGTTTGAGGTCCTTGTCCATAACGTGATATCACCTGCATAAAAAGCGTGTCTTGGGCCTGGTGTCGCGTCCAGGAGGCTGGGCAGTTTGATCATGGCGACGTTGAAGAGCAACGGCGATATGACCGAACCCTGCGGGGTAAAAGGTATAGTCTCAAGCTGTCGCTGCGCAGGTTCTATATTCCAAGTATGGCCGTACAGCCCGTGAGGAAATTCCTGACATAGTTGTATGTCCGAGACCCGTAACCCAGTCTTCGAGCTTGTAGAGGATAGCTTCGTGACTGACATTGTCAAAAGCTCCCTTTACGTCGATGGCTAAAATCGATGATTCGCTTCTGGTGCTCAGGTGGTTGATGAGGTCTCCCTTCGGTAGTAGGAAGACATCTTGCGTTGACAGGTTCTGCCCGAAGCCGAACATAGTGTTTGGAAAATATCCGTTGTCTTCGAGGTAAGGGTTAACCGGTTGTGTATCATATGCTCGAAAAGTTCCCTACACACGAGGTAAGGGAATTTGGGCACAAGTTCTCAATGCTGAGGTATTTATTTGGTTTGGGAATCATGGTAATCTCCGAGTGCTTCGAGGCAGCCAGTAGCTCTCCTTTCTCCTAGCATGCATTGAAGTACTGGTGCAAGGCTGCGGTAGCCTGCTGCGGGAGGTTCCGGAGATGCTTTTTAATGATCCGATCTTTGCCCGGGCTGGTGTTTCCGGTGAGCGTCGATAGTGCTGCAGAGAGATGAGCATGCTTAAAGGGTTGGTCAAGTTCGTGATTTGGTTTCCCACCGTAGACTTTGTCATGTGGCATCGTATTGACGGGTGGGTCGCCGCACAGCTTCTTCTGAATTTCTCGGAGGAAGTTCTCTTTCGATCCGGCGTGGCTGTGCACGAGCGTACAGAGGTGCTTTCGCTGCTGCATCTTCGTAGGGCCGTTGCCGAGAAGGGCGCGCAGGAGGTGCCACGTCGTCTTTGTGCTCAGGGTTCCCTGGAATTTGTCGCAAAATGCGTGCCAGTCCTGCCTTCCTAATCTCCGCGCGTATGCCAGTGCTTGCTCGGTGAGGAGGGCAATTCGCTTCTTCAATTTCTTGTTTCGCTTCTGCCTCTTCCATCTCTTGAGGAGAGCTTTTCTGTTTTCCCAGAGGTGGAGGTTGTGCGTGTCGACGACTGGCACTACTTCTGTCAGTTGTATTCTTTTGGTGTAGCGTTCTGCCGTGTCGAGGACTTTCCTCAGCTTGTCATCTATGGTATCGATGGTGGTCTCGACATTTAGCATGTCCCTAAATGACTTCCACTCCTTTACCCGGGCCGTTCCAACCCTAGCGGGCTTGCGAGTGTGAGCCACGGTTAGTTGGAGGATGTGGTGATCACTGCCCAGGGTTTTTGTAAGTAAGATCCATTCTGCAAAGGGCACGTTTAGCATGAAGGTGAGATCCGGGTTAGTGCCTCTGGAGACACTATTGCCTATTCTCGTTGTTTGGAGTGGGTCATTCCACATGGTGAGTCTGTGCTGTTGTGCAGTGTCGTATACTCGGGTTCCTTTCTTCGTGGTGGTCTGGTGTCCGCAGGCCATGTGTGGGGCGTTTAAGTCTCGTACTATGATGACTTGATGACGCGTTTCTTAATTTTTCAGGCAAGGTGGTCGAAGTCTTAAAGGTGGTCTCTGGGAGGGCTGTACGCACTCACTACGAATACGTTCTTGAGCGATTTCCTCTCCGTCATGATTTCTATTAGGGTTTGTTCGATCGGTGTGTTGACGGGTTCCAATTCGTGTAGAGTGAGATTCTTCTTAGTGATAATTTCAATGCGTTTTGTTTGTGCGTGGGCGTTGTACCCTTGTAGCCAGACTTTTTGCGTATTTGTTTCGGTCGGGTGGGTCTTTTTTGACAAATTATTATAAGGTAGCATGCCGTGGTCGATAGGAACGACAGTTTCGCTTCCATATGCAGAGAGTCGAGAGCGCATTTGTGGTCCTGTGATTACGGACCTCCATCTTTGGTTGATTCTGTTCCCTGCCAGCGCTCGCGGGTAGGTGAAACTGAACGAGAGGCACTTCGGCCGTTTGCTCTCGGCTGCTTTCTGTAATGTCATTTAATGACGTCTTGAGGTGCCCTTTTGTTACGCAGGTCTTCTTGACGTTGGCTATGAAATTCTCTTGCTGCGTTGCAAGTCCGTCGACCTTGGCGTCTAGCATGGTAATCCTATTGGCTATACCTGCGGCGAAATTCGCTATTGCTGCCTGGACGATGTTCTCAATTGTGGCGTGGGCACTTTTCATGAGAGTTTCTAGGAGGATTTGGAATCTTGCGTCAACTATGGGTTCGACACCTGCGTTGGGAACTGAGGGTCGCGGCCGTGCAATGTTCTCTTGGACTTTCGTACATCTCTGTTGCACTTTGTCAATGAGATCCCTTTGCTCCTCGCACTTCCATAGAAGCCTGTTTATGTTGTCTTGCTGTTTTTGTTTGCATTGGATCAGCTTGTCGATGAGTGGCTGTTGACTTTGTAGTTGACTGTTTTGATTATGCAACGTGTTTTGTTGAATTCGCACCCGATTTTCGAGAGCAGTATCGGCCGAAAAGATGCGCGATAAAAAAAAAAAAGGTATCTAAGTGAGACCAGTGGCTCGCAGGAAAGTTAAAAGCGCCTTCGTGGTGCGGGACGCACAGGATGCGCACCGGTCCGTGGTGCAAACACTTGTAGCCCAAGGTGCGAGCCCTGAGGTACGTTCGGCATCGATCTTTTGGATAGCGAAGGGGTTGCAAGAGCATGAGTAAGTGTGCGACGTCTTTTCGCACATTACACGCAGGGCATAACGGCGACCCCATCCGCTTTGTTTTATGCACGAAGCATACTTCCTTGCGCCGGCCGCTTTCCGGCGAATACCGTTGCAGACATGCATGCGGTGACGCTTGTCCAGGCCTCACGGCGTGCGGAAATTCTGAATTAGGTGACAAGTGCGAATGGACGTGCGCAGGCTTGCTCAGTGATGGTCCTTGTATAGCACGTTGCGAGCGCCACGCAAGGCAAGACGGTGAAGCTGAACCGTCACTTTTAGAAGTTAGGTGTCGAGGTGTCGGAATCTACTGTGAAGAGTTGCCATTTGCCGAACCAGCAGCGAAGTCAGCGTGCGCATTGCCCGCTGGGCCGCACTGAGAGAGCGCAGTGACTGGCAGTATACCGCGCCGTGCCGGCAACTCGCAGGTAAAACACACGAATCAGCCATCCTATATAGTAACGAGAGGTGCGAGTGGATGCCAGAAAATAAGGGCGCAATGCACCTAGCCACTAAAGTAGACGGCGTCTCCAAGCTTTATTATATTTTGTCTAATTATTCAAGTGATAATTAGGCTCACAAAAAGTTACGTTGCTGGCTGAAGAGGTCTGATGTACCAGTCATTTTTAAAAAAAAATTTAATAGCATGGCTAACATTAGCTTGGATTCCCATTACTACGTTCAGTGTTGCTTTACACGAGTTCGTTTAGGTGCACCACGTCTTATAGTCGCGTTCGTTCCATACGAGATTCGCTTTCTGATGACAGCAGCATTGACTAGAGTCAAGAAGAGCTTAGAACTCAACATTCGGCTTGTTGTTAACTCGCGTCGAGCGACCGCGGAGTAGAAGTCATCATGCCGTCGCCGTCACGAGATCGTCGTCACTGTCATCGTCTTGCTGCTGTCGACACACATGCACGATACAATTGCTCGGCTTACGGTCGCTCCACCCAGCAACGTTTTGCGGAAGCCCAAACGATATGCTGGATTGCCAGCTATATATCTGCAGCAGATTATTTAAAAAAAATGGCTGTGGCTTAGGTAAGGTTAAGCCCAGGATGCGAAGCATACTAGCCTTTATTTTAGTTGTTGAACCACTGTTTAGCCTGGTGAACTGCTGTTGCTTGGCTATATTTGGTTCGGCTAGACGAAGAAACAACTCATGCATTACTTCTTCGCCTTCAAGAGTGGAACGCGACAGCGTTCCCGTCGACCCGCCAAGGGGTGTAAGACAATGGGCTACAGGGCAGCGACTACGCGCCCCGCATTGGACGCGGTGAGCGTCGAGCAAAGCAGCGTTCGGCGCGGCAACGAAATGTGCGCCTGAGCAAGAGACGCACGCCTTAGAAACAGCGCGTTTCTAAGGCAACACCGCATTCACTAGAGGCGATTTTGTACCGCTTTGAAGCGTTGTACTCGTGGCTCAGTGGTAGCGTCTCCGTCCCACACTCCGGAGACCCTGGTTCGATTCCCACCCAGCCCGTCTTGCAAGAGTTGAGCCAAAGCCACTTCTCCTCTGTCGTGACGTCACGGTGTCACGTGATTTCATGGTCACCGCCGCGCCTGAGGAGCTGGGTTGAGCCCTCGTAATATGCTTCGCATAAAAATATCAGTGCTCTCCCACTCTGTGAAGAAGGATGCATTGCGAAGCTGTGCATGTGGGCCCTTTAATGGCGAACTGCGCCTCTTCTACGGGTTGGCACGGTATTGCGCAATCTTCGGGATGGGCCCACGTATGGGGAGTACCTAATGCCTGCTTCACCTCCGCCGCGGGCGGGCTAGGTATTTGACAATCTTCGGGATCGGCCCACGTATGGGGAGTGCTTAAGGCCTGCTTCGCCTCCGCCGTGGGTCGGCCCGGTATGGTACAATCTTCGGGATCGACCCACGTATGGGGATTGCTTAATGCCTGCATCACTTCCGCCGCGGGTCGGCCCGGCATGGCACAATCTTCGGGATCGACCCACGTATGGGGATTGCTTAATGCCTGCTTCCCTTCCGCCGCGGGTCGGCCCGGTATTGCACAATCTTCGGGATCAACCCACGTAAGGGGATTGCTTAATGCCTGCTTCACTTCCGCCGCGGGTCGGCCCGGTATTGCACAATCTTCGGGATCGACCCACGTAAGGGGATTGCTTAATGCCTGCTTCACTTCCGCCGCGGGTCGGCCCGGTATGGCACCATCTTCGGGATCGACCCACGTATGGGGATTGCTTAATGCCTGCTTCACTTCCGCCGCGGGTCGGCCCGGTATTGCACAATCTTCGGGATCGACCCACGTAAGGGGATTGCTTAATGCCTGCTTCACTTCCGCCGCGGGTGGGCCCGGTATGCACAATCTTCGGGATCGACCCACGTATGGGGATTGCTTAATGCCTGCTTCACTTCCCCCGCGGGTCGGCCCGGTATTGCACAATCTTCGGGATCGACCTACGTAAGGGGATTGCTTAATGCCTGCTTCACTTCCGCCGCGGGTCGGCTCGGTATTTGCACAATCTTCGGGATCGACCCACGTAAGGGGATTGCTTAACGCCTGCTTCACTTCCGCCGCGGGTCGGCCCGGTATTGCACAATCTTCGGGATCGACCTACGTAAGGGGATTGCTTAATGCCTGCTTCACTTCCGCCGCGGGTCGGCCCGGCATGGCACAATCTTCGGGATCGACCCACGTAAGGAGATTGCTTAACGCCTGCTTCACTTCCGCCGCGGGTCGGCCCGGTATTGCACAATCTTCGGGATCGACCTACGTAAGGGGATTGCTTAATGCCTGCTTCACTTCCGCCGCGGGTCGGCTCGGTATTTGCAGAATCTTCGGGATCGACCCACGTAAGGGGATCGCTTAATGCCTGCTTCACTTCCACCGCGGGTCGGCCCGGTATTGCACAATCTTCGGGATCGACCTACGTAAGGGGATTGCTTAATGCCTGCTTCACTTCCGCCGCGGGTCGGCCCGGTATTGCACAATCTTCGGGATCGACCCACGTAAGGGGATCGCTTAATGCCTGCTTCACTTCCACCGCGGGTCGGCCCGGTATGGCACAATCTTCGGGATCGACCCACGTATGGGGATTGCTTAATGCCTCCTTCACTTCCGCCGCGGGTCGGCCCGGTATGGCACAATCTTCGGGATCGACCCACGTATGGGGATTGCTTAATGCCTCCTTCACTTCCGCCGCGGGTCGGCCCGGTATTGCACAATCTTCGCGATGGGCCCACGTATGGGGAGTACTTAACGCCTGCTTCACCTCGGGTCGGCCCGGTATGGCTTCATCTTCAGGATCGGCCCACGTATCGGGAGTGCTTAATGCCTGCGTCACCTCCCCCGCCGGTCGGCCCGGTATTGCACTGCCTTCGGGATCGGCCTACGTACGGGCAGTGCTTAATGCCTGCTTCACCTCCGCCGCGGGTCGGCCCGGTACTGCTTAATCTTCGGGATCGGCCCACGTATGGGGAGTGCTTAAAGGGACACTAAAGTAAAACAATAAATCAGTTTAGACTAATGAAGCATTGTTTGAGAACCCTGCAGGCAATCATTAAAAAAATAGATTGATTATTAGGTGAGAAAATGAAAGTCCAAGTATCAGTGTTTGAATTTCGCGCCGAAACCCCAGCGCCGTTACGTCAGCGTGACGTCAGGGATTGCAAAGTATGTTTTCGCATTTGCATCGCGTTGGCTGAATAAAGGTTCCAGAAACTTGCAATGTTTAATATTTGGTTCCTTTAGAACACAATGTAGTTAATCTGTACCGCTGTATATAATTAGTAGGCCCTAGAAGATGCCATCGAAATCCAAGACGTCACAGCCCCCAGGTGCGGGAATTTAAGCAGGCGTCGCCACCCGTATTTCGTTCTTGCGCTTTTTCTGGCTTACCAAACGTCTTATCGTTGTAAGAGTGGTGTTTTTGGTGTTTTAGAACGGTAATTTACTGATGCAGAAGACATCATATTTCACTTTAGTGTCCCTTTAACGCCTGCTTCACCTCTACCGCGGGTCTGCCAGATATTGCACAATCTTCGGGATAGGCCCACGTACGGGGAGTGCTTAGTGCCTGCTTCACCTCCGCCGCGGGTCGGCCCGGCATTGCACTACCTTTTGGATCGGCCCACGTGCATGAAACATTTTTGTTGCCGTACGCCTAAAAGCTACTGAACGTTAGTCATATACAGCTTTCGCTGTAATAAAATTGATTCCCAGAGTGCGCCGGACCTTTAAAATTATTTTATGCGAAGCATATTACGAGAGCTCAACCCAGCTCCTCAGGCGCGGCGGTGTCACCGTCAATGACCTTTGACCCCATGCCATACCACGTGACACCGTGACGTCACGACAGAGGAGAAACGGGGCTCCAACTCGCGCCGTCACTCGCGGCGTCGCGGCGGTACATAAGCAGCTGCGCTTGTTTCTAGGTGGCTTTGGCTCAACTCTTGCAAGATGGGCTGGGTGGGAATCGAACCAGGGTCTCCGGAGTGTGAGACGGAGACGCTACCACTGAGCCACCAGTACGATGCTTCAAAGCAGGGGCGTAGCCAGGGGGGGGGGGCTTATGGGGCTTCAGCCCCCCCCGAAATTTTTTCGTGCTGTCCATGCACCGCCGACCAAAGCGACCCCTGGCGCCGGAAATCACTCTATATTTTGTCTAGAATGTCTTTTTGACGCTCGAAAAGAGATTTAACCGCGAAGATTGCGAACTCGGGCTGGATTTCGTGGCAACGCCCATACACCGGCAGTCATATAACGCCAAGCAGTCCCATCCGAGCACAAAGTTTCAAGGGCGCTTTGATGGTGAGCGGGCTCGCCGCGGCATCTCACTGAGGCCACGGAATCTATGGAGCGCATGGATATCAATTGCGAAACTTTATGGGTATAAATCTCATAAGCTCTAGATGTGAAACGTGCATTGACATTTCCAAAGTTGTGCTTTAAATTTTCAATTGCGGAACTTTGTGGGTTTAATGTGGTTATAAACATTTGACGCCAAAGGTCCATTGACTTTTCTAAAGTCTTACATCGGAACATACAACGAGACAAGCCAAATCAACACACTAGCAGACCAGTTGACAAAGCACGCAGCGAGGTCCAATGAGACGATGCGTTGGGGTGGTTCATTTGTGCCGTCATGTCACATAAAAAATTACCAACATTTTTTTTAACCTACGCCAGAACATCCATGTCAAGACACTAAAGCCAGCCAAAGTAACTACGTTCTTATTTATTTTTTTCTACTTTGGCTTTTATTCACCGAGGACACATTGAGCCTCTTCAATTTTTTTTTTTTGTTCTCGCTACCCTACCCGCGGGCTGCCAGAGCGAGCCAGAGCGCATATGTTTTTCTCGTATGGCCCCGACCACCGCGCGGTGCACTTCGGTGGGCGTTGGGTTTGCTCTGGCCGAGTGGATTTTTCCCTTACAGAGTTTTGGAAGCTTTCTGGCTAGCAGACGAGCAAAAAAAAAAAAAACAATGGTCGCTCGCCGCCATCACTGTGGGGACTCGAAGGATAGCACCGCGTTCCTTGAGCGGAACCTTTCCGGAAAGTCTTGTTTCGCCGGTGTAGGATACTGAGCAGTATGCGTATATGGTTCTCAATGGGCCAATCATCTCATGTTTTCTTCGGTATTAATTCCGTAGCCCCATTAGGTGCCCGATGTAGGCATTCGATTCTGGCCAACATACTTTCCTATGCGTTCTTTTTTCATTTCGGTGCCTCTGCCCCACAGAAAAAAAATACATTGTTGCGGCGCAGCGAATTGTCGCATGGTGAAAGTTCGATTTTGATACTTCTTTTGCGGAAAGTAATGGGCGACGGGACGCTTCAGTTTCCGGATACGTTTATTGTATTATTGCGAAAGCAATTATATGGACACTCCAGGCGCATTCCTGCCGTCGCCGTCGCCCTCATGTTTCGTATAAAGTCCAAGGGTGATAAAATCGTGACTACCCCCTGCATGCTGTATGTGCGAGTGAAAGCGTAGGAGGGGAGGTGGAGTGGGTGAGCCGACGATGGTGGCTCAGTCTTGTGTGCGCAAAGGAGAAAAGCGGGGAGCAAGCGCGCCGCCTTCCGTCGCGCGCAATACATCGGGGGGAGTGGATGGAATGGGGGCGGAATCTAGGATTCTGTGAATGTATGATTGTGCAACATGTTTATTTGCCTTGTTTGACGCATTACATACAGTTACTTTTTCTTACATACGTAGACTCATTGGAGACCTATACGTATACTTAGATATCTCGTTGCGAGGTTTTGTGTATACATGCAGTGAACTTTGTTTCCAGTGACACTTTTTTGTCCTTTATCAAGCCGTATTTTCGCATTTGTATATGCCATTGTATCTTTGCATTTCTAATGTACGAGGGCGAGTCAAATGAAAGTGAGCCTACCCTAACCGCGCAATAATGGTTCGGTTCATTATCTGCGAGGCATGCGCGTAGGAGAACAGCATGTCTCATTTACAAAAGTGGCACGCAGGTATGAAGATAACTGTTCTTTAATGCTCTCATACACTGGGTTGAATATGGTTGCGTCGCATGGTGGACACTTCAAAAGTTTAACAGCTCGGTGTCGCGAAGTTTTTGACAGCTAAAGGTGTTTCCAAAACAGAAATTAATCGCCGTATGGCTGCCGTTTACGTTGAACATGGCATTTCATTGACCACTGTGAAGCGTTGGAGCAAACGGTTTAAAGGACATTGTAAAGACATTCCAAGACCGGGCCAAAACCATCGTGCAATCACCTCCCACACAATTTCAAAGGTTCATGAGCTGATGAAACAAGAAGGGAGCATAAGCATCGATGAACTGGCAGACCGTCTGAACATCAGTCACGGTTCGGTTCACGCCATGATTCATGAGCTTCTCGGTTATCGGCTCTTTGGTGGCAATGGATCCCCAAGATTTTGATCCATCGCGAGAAGACGGAGAAGTTCCGCGCTGCCTTGACTCATCTGATCGGGTATCACAATAAGGATGACGACTTCTTGTTTGAATTTGTGATTGGGGACGAACCTTGATGCCACTACTACGAGCCTGAAACAGGACGGGAAATCTTACAGTGGAAACATACGAATTTACCACACCCAAAGAACGCAAAGGCCATCATTTCCGCTGGAAAGGTGTTGTTGACTTTTTTTTTCGGTCGTCAGGGTCCATTACTGATAGAATTTGCTAAATCTTGAGAGGCTATCAATTGTTTCCGGTATTGTGAAACGCCAGAACGGCAGTGTGTCGCAATCAAAAACGAACAACGTGGAAAATTGACGAATGGGGTCATCTTGTTCCACGACAATGCCTGTCCCCACGTCGCTTATGTGGTTAATACAAAACTGGCAAAATTCAAGTCAGAAACGCTGCAGCATCCGCCATACAGCTCAGACCTCTCGCCTTGCGACTTCTACATTTTGGGGCAGCCGAAAAAACAGCTCAAGGGAACCAGATACAGACTTTTTGAAGCAGCAACCCAAGGAGTTTTATAATACGGGAATCACGCGACTCGTTAGTCAATGGGACAAATGTCTAAATTCTCATGAAGACTACTTTTAAATAAAGTACCCCGTTGTTGGCTCACATTCATTTGACTCGCCCTCGTATATCTTGCAGAATTCCTGCTTTTTATACGTGCCCTCTGTTGCGACTATGATTTCGGTGCAATTACTCACGATACACGACCGGTGACAGCTGCTCCTGCGTAATACATTAAAACAAATTACAGCGTCATTGAGATTTTTCACTGGCCATTGCATATATACAAGAATGTAAGCACGGTTCTTGAATGACAAAGTTTCGTTAACATATTTGTCCTCAACTTGTTCAGTTCATTGCCTTTTAATTTTTCATATCAGTGGCATGCACTGCTTTCCTGGGTTCGAACTGATGTAGTTCTAAAGTTCGTGTGATATTTTCTTTACCTAAATAGACAAAAATATGGAAGCATTGATACCAGTTATTTTGGGCAAAATGTTTGGCACATACGAGTATATTCTTTTGTGAAAAAATACATATTTTATTGTTTTGACTGTGCGTAGCGTTCAAGCATTCGTTTGCAGCATCTTTGGAAATGACAATGCAGTTATTATTCATGGATTTGATCCCTTGAGAAATTGTTTAAGAGGAAGCTTTAGCTCGGGCCCAATCCGACGCGGCCTATTCAAATACTTGTAAAACGCAGAAACGCTTTTCTTAGATTATCCTGCTAATCGCTTTTGTTGAAATTCGTTGCATTTGAGAGAGAAAGTTAAATCCTAGTTCTGTTGGAAACACAACTTCGATTTAGGGCCTGAATTTTGTTTAAAATATTTTGAAAAATTCGAAAGTTTGAAAAAATAGGAGCACGACGTTTACAAAGTAATAGCTATGCATGAAGAACAGACATTGTGGTTCTGTAAACGGCATCTATTATAACAGTCAAAACGGACAAGTTTGCTATGTCAGTTTGTATCTTACGTGAATTGGTTACGTTGTGTACAAGGGTTCTGCACAAGCCGTATTTCCACAATACTAATTTTTTTTAGATTCATGTGTAACATATCCATTTTGTCCGCTGTAGATGTACTATTAGATGCAATTCACAGAATCGTGATATCATTTTTCATTGTTGAGTCACGGAGTTCTAAACTTGATAGTTTCGTTTTCTGAAAATTTTCGATTTGGCCAATTTTTAATAAATAATTGACCACCTAAATGAAAAATTCGAAACCAGTAGTCACTAGAATTAAACTTCTTGTAAATGCAATAAACCTCCTCAAATTTGGTGAAGTGGTTGCAGAGAAAAACGAATTCCCCTTCTACATGTACTTAAATAGGAGAACCCGAGCTAAAGCTTCCTCTAACAAAATTGCTGGCTACGCCACTGGCCCCCTGTATATATATATATATATATATATATATATATATATATATATATATATATATATATATATATATATATATATATACGTGGGGCCAGTGGCGTAGCCCCCCCCGAACAAAATTTCTGGCTACGCCACTGCTTCAAAGCGGTACAAAAGCACCTCTAGTGAATGCGGTGTTGCCTTAGAAACGAGCTGTTTCTAAGGCTCAGGCGTGCGTCGCTTGCTCAGGCGCACATTTCGTTGCCGCGCCGAACGCTGCGTTGCTCGACGCTCACCGCGTCCAATGCGGGGCGCGTAGTCGCTGCGCCGTAGCCCTTTGTCTTACACCCCTTGGCGGGTCGACGGAAACGCTGTCGCGTTCCGCTCTTGAAGGCGAAGCAGAGTAACGCATGAGTTGTTTCTTCGTCTAGCCGAACCAAATATAGCCAAGCAACAGCAGTTCACCAGGATAAACAGTGGTTCAACAACTAAAATAAAGGCTAGTATGCTTCGCATCCTGGGCTTAACCTTAGCTAAGCCACAGCCATTTTTTATTGGTGACTAGGCTTTAAGATTATCATTTCACGCTTCCTCCTGTTTTCTTTTCTTTTCCTCCAGGATGTTAACCATCCGGACTGCAAAGTGTTATGACAAATCTCTCTTCCCTTTCCCATATCTCTCCTCTTCTAGTGCAGGGTAGCCAACCAGGCGTTGTAACCCTGTCTCCCTCTCTGTATGAGCTGGGATGAAGAAGAGGAGAATGCAGAGGCTAGAGAAAAGCTGTTTTATATTCAACAAAATTTCAATATCTCCTCCTCCGAGAGAAATAATGAGAATTAATGACATTCAATCACTATAACTTAGACGGAGACCCGTATTCCTAAAGCCCACTTTGTGCTAACATATTATTCCTTTACCTATTTCTATATTTAGCGCAGTTATCGATAAAAGGCTCATCTATCATCGTAGTCGGGACGCACGAAGACTGCTTCATGCACGAATGAAAACATGCAAATATTCTTTTATCGCCAATGCTATACCAGAATGCAATTCTTTTATTGGGTCCCGGTCCTGACCTTGCAATAATAATTTTGTGTTATTCATTGATGCATAATTCTTCAGTGTTCGCTGGTTTTCACTCTAAGTGTACTTGTTACCCTCCACGGGGGGGAATCATGCGTCCGTAGTACTAATAATAGTAATATATAACAAATGACAGGAGCGCTGATCTTTGAGCCTGTTGATTCATTGCATTAATTGAGGTCATAGCGGACGAGTGTGCGATGATTTCTACTCGTTTTGTCGGTGTAAGCTCCATGCTCTTCTTAAATAAAATCAATTGATAGTTAGCGGACGTCTTGTCGTCTTTCTTGTCCGCGTGAATCTAGCGCCATGACCTCAATTATTGAATGACAACCAGCTGACAACCAGGAGACGGCCTTTATTCTTTCCTCTATGCACGACGAACAACAAGTGGTGCACAGTAGTCGGAGTTATAAACAACGTGTTAGTGTAGTGGGTGCACACATGTTACTTTGGATGCATCTGAGCGGCGGCGGCTCGTCGTCACTCTCGTTCACAAAGGATCCATCAAACTTGAGCGCGATGGGAGGGAGGGGGGAGGGTGAGGGGATACAAGTGGGTGCGATGATGATCACCAACGAGCAACCGAGACAATAGGTGCCGGGTGGCACAAAAGTACACAAGACCACACAGTGCGCGGGGCGGGGGCACCTACGCAGTCCGCGGGCATGGATTGGGGCACATACACGACAGATATGATACGCCGACGAGACAGGAGGTGGATGACGATGCTTTGCTTTTTTTTTAGCTTTCACTATGTGTCTCTATGTGTGGTCTGTATAGGTTCGACAAACCCTGCGCCACACGGCAGTTGGCGACGACTGAATGAGATCTCGGGTACAGTAGAGGTAGTTCTGCTATCGTATTTAAGCTAAGCAAACGAGGAAACTATGCCACGACACCTACGCTACAGTGTCGTTCCTATCGTTTTCTCCACTTTGGTGTATTGGAATGCCGCGCATTTTTACCTACTCCCCTGTGTGAAAGCTACCCCCTTGCAGGTAATGGAACATCGAACTTGAGCAGCAGCCAGTGCAGACACTAACTCGTTAGGTGCACAACGTTATGTCACTCGAACGTCGGGAGAAGGGACATACTCATACAGCTGCAAACTAGCGTGTGCGAGAGAGAAACGATGCAGCATACGTATACTTCGCATTTAATTCCCTAAAAAGAAGCACCAAACAAATATTGCACCGCAAGAAATTGTCACTTTCGCCGCAGCAATCGAGTCACCGGATGGTCGAAGCTCACGAAATGACGGATGCGTCCTTGTGAGACACAAAAGAAGAGAAAGCCAATCTACGGAATGTCCACTGGGTTGATGTCGGCGCGCGCAGCCCGGAATCGGAGGCCGTGCTTGACAAGTGGTTCGACTGTTTCCGTCGCCGAAACATTGCATGGCGAAAGCACGAATGCGTCATTACTCACTGACCGTCGCTGACCACGTATCTCAATAGCATAGCACTTTGAATTAGTCGAATTGTTGCACCTACAGCTCGTGTCGTGATTCATAACGGCAACGTCGGCCCACTCGCGTGAGATCGCGGGTGCAAGCGTGCAAGCGCTGCGTTATACCGTGTGTCCCAGCTAACGTTTAGCCAAGTTGTTTAAAAAAGATAAAAAGTGGTGCAAGACACGGTTTCAGACATACTGTGTTAAGCTGTCAGAACGCTGATGATCGAACACCGCAGGTCTTAAGACTGTATCTTGCGCCGTGTCTTTATCAATAATTTTTTATCGTTGAACGGATTGGCTAACGCTAGCTGGGACACCCTATATACTACGGTTTGCCAAATTGAATTTCGTTGCACCAATTATGCTAATTTGGTCAAAAAACAATAAAAAGGTTAACATAAATAAAGCTCCGTCTGTGCAGACGTTTCGAAATTTACGATGGGTCCTCGTCCGCTGTATATCTGGAGGTACTTTTTTGCCCTCAAATACGTCTTTCTGCAACATTGTTGTATTGTTATCAATACTGACAAATGCGTTAAAATGACGTCATCGAGGACCCAAGAGCAAAGATCTAAACGCTATATTCCTTTATTTGGCATAAAAGTTTGACCAATAATCGAGGAAATGAAGGCCGGATTTCGCTTTTTTTTTCCCCTGATTAACCTCAACGCCGGGGCGCTGCCACCGATCTCTAAATATATTTTAGAATTTGGGCTGTTTTACAGCCGCTAATGTAATCGAGAACTGCTAGATTGAGTAGTTCATTCTTATATAGGTGCAACGGTGGTCCTTAATTATTACGAAATTAATAACTGGACCCGCGTCGCCAGCAGTCTGGGTTTAGCGCCCCTTGTCCGTGTTACCAAGTCTCCGCTCGTAGTCAATATGGACGTCCTCCCTGTCGCGTTCACTAATACATCACATTCACTAATACATCGTACATTTGGCTTTATCTTTAGTGTCCCCTTAAACGATGCGAAAGTACATGCCAAAATACGCCTACACGTACTAACGCACCCGACAGTCACAGCAAAACGCAATCGCGGTGATCCCTACCAGATTGGGAACTCAGGGGTAAGGCGTGGAGCAATGGGATTTAGACCATACTCACAGGCTTGCGGTGCAGGTAGTGGTATTGGCATGGTAATACCACCTGACTAACGTATTTGAGTGTGGTCTCAAGAGCTGCTTTCAAAACTGTTGCACCAAGATTTTGACTGTGAGAATTGTTGGACAAATTTCCTATTGCCCGGTCTCAGGAGGATATTCTGTAGCGTCCACGTTTTGTCTCTGACCGTGCAGTAACAAGCTATGTGCTACGGTCGTTCAGTTGCACTGCCACCTCCTCACTCTTTTTCCCCTTGTACCATTTCCGTAGACATCTGAATAATTTCGTATGTTTCCAGCGTTATTCTTCGCGACTTGGACACGGGGTGCACACCAGCGCAGATTCCGCACGATTTCCTCGAGGATGACTCCGCAAACATATGGAATTACCGGACCGCATTACTAAACGTTTTCGGTACCTGTCTCGCTCTATATCGGCGCTTTGATTGAAAGAACGAAAGTTCGAACTCTGCCGTGTGACGAAGGTGTGTGGGTGTGTACGTGAGACCACGTGGGTGCTACGTTTCTCATGCTTTTACAACCGTCAATGTAACAACCATCATGTTTTACAACCGACGATTCCGCCCACGATGTGGTGGGCAGCCCGGCGCCGGAGATCTCGGTTTCTGCCCAAAAGACGGCAAAGTCACGTGCCCCGCGCAGGCCTCGCCGTACCGGGAACCAGCGGAAGGTGGTGGTGTAGTGGTGGTGTTAGTGGTCACGAACGAGGAGGGTACCCGCAGCTGCACCGGCCACGGCTACGTCACAGCCTAGGACTCCTTCACCTTGGTGCCCACCTCCCGACTCTGCAAAGCGGAGAGACAGAAACATAACGGTCACGGTTCGCCATACACAATTACAGTCGCGTACACGTGTGCATCACACGCGGTGCTGTCCTCCAATTACATTGCACCGCGTTTAATCGCTGGCTACGGCGTTTACCCGCTGAGCAGGCTACCGCCACTGGCTCGGTAGGGGGCGAGTTTCATGCCAGCAGTGGCATCGTGGCCTCCCTGTATTCCCTCGAGTGGAGGTTAAAAGGTCAGGGCACGAAATCTGCACCCAGTGCATGTTTGCGATACCGAGCACCAAGTCACGGGTTCGAATCCCTGCTAAGGCGTCTGCTTTAGTATAGGGGCTGAATTCAGAATATGCTCGCGTATGCCGCGGTTCCTTATTGTGGCATAGCGCAAAAAGCAAGGCAGTAGGACACCACAGAAAAAGAGCAAGCTCTTGTATCACCTCGTCGTGTCTAGCTTTGTAAACAGTGCCACGAGCACAAACAACTATAGCGGAAGGATTCACTCGTATGCGGAGCTTAGTGAGCAGGTCGAAGAAAAAAAAAAATTAATTCGATGACCCTGTTGCGGCGCTAGATAATATCTCGCACCCGGCTCCATATGGTAGCGTGGCGGAGGCTTCGGGTTGAAGAAATCAGAAGCTCGGAAAACGAAGACCAACAGGTTTACTGGTACTTGAACAAAACCTATTTACGTCGTTGAATAGGAAAAACAGAAAAAAAAGTCAAGTGCTTAGCAACGAGCGTCTGGATGAGCATCGTTTCCATGTCCGAGAGCACCTTGTTTTCGCTCCGCGCAGCCATTCAAACACCTCTATTCCAACCCCCTCCTCCTGGCGGTAGCCAATCACACAGAGTTTCCATCCCACCAGGACGACAGCCAATTAACCTTGTTGCAGACGGAATATCGGACCGGTGGCCCCACCGAGTCGCAGCGGGCACAAAGGCGGAGAGAGGGTCCGACTGTGGGAATGGGAGATGAGATCTGTTACTCCTCAATCTTCTCCGCTGCTTCTCAGTAATGGGCAGGCACCACTTCGGAGCGTCTTTCTTCCGGGAAACGTCCATGAGCCCTTCGTCTCGTCTCGGCCTCCCCTGGAGTGGCAACTCTTTCTTCCCTGTGTGGCGCTTCTTCTCTGACAAGGGGAGCTCGTTGCGGGAAAATTGGCAGCGCCCGACATCGCGTTGGAAGTGTCCTCCGACCATCTTCCAAGCGTGGCTCTCGCATTGCACTCTTGCGCATGACCAACAGCGTGTTGTCTACAGGAATCATAACAACAACCCCCACAACGGCGTCTTGCGTAGCCCATTGACGCCGAGCAAGCGGTAAAAATGGATTTCATGCGACGCTTGTGTGCTATGGAGTCGCCGGCTCTAATATAGGTTATCTCTCCATATGTTTACAGTTATTAAACAAGTAACAACACGGAGAGCGAAGGGACCCCTATAGCTATTGCCTTTAGCGCGGGAAAGACAGAAGAGAGCAGGGATCCAACGGGTTTATTGGCGGATGAAAAAAAAAAGTGCACACAGAAGGTTTATCGATGTATGAAGTAAGTACATACAGAGCCGAACCGTGCAAAATCCATAAACAAATGCAATGTTTCGCGTTGTCTGTCGCTCTTCCGCGTTATATAAGCGCCACGGATTACCGACAAGCCCGAACGCATACGATGGCGGGATTGCTGCTCGGCCGTTAAAACTCTCGGCTGCTGACACACTCATATACGTAAGCTATACGAACTGCACACAACGGGTGCGAGGAAACAGGAGAACTGAAGGGCTGGAGTTTTCACGAGTATAGTAACCACATGAACTGCGACAAAGTAACTGCTCGGGTAAGCTGTGAAATATTACTTCATCGAGGAAGAGTCCTCGTTAGGCACAGCCGCTGCCCTAGCTCGAGTGGTAGAGCATAGCGCGCTTCATGTTCATGCGAAGTTTGTGGGCTCTGCTACCACGCGCGGCAAGTTGACTTTTATTCCACTTGCATTTCCCTTTTTTCGTTATGACGTGCATACACTTCAATTGGAAACGGAGTTAATTTCTCGTATGCCTTCCTTGTCTTTTTTTGTCTGTTGGACTCAAACAGCACGAAAAGTAATACTAAATAAACTCTAAAGTGGCCGACCTTTTCTTTTACAGCGAAAGCTGTACATGACTAACCTTCCGCGGTATTTTTCGGCGTCCGGCAAGACAAACGGACTTAGCGATTTCTAACAAACCCATACAGAATGGGTTTCATTGTTTGCTTTGTGTGTGATCACGTACGGGTGCAGTGCGGCGGCGCAGATGACAAAATGCGGAACAGATTAGAACGCTCGCCGTGAAAGTCAAGGTTCTCGCAGCATATAAGCAGGATAGGTATCGGCGCTAAAGACAGCTCCGTCATCGATGGGGCGGACGAATACAGTTCGTACAGCCGAAGAAGAACGTGCGTACGAGGAGCGCCGGAGGGAAAAGCAACGGGAATGTAAACGGCGCCGGCGCGAAACGACCACAGACGAAGAAGGTTCCCGCGATGCCGAACGAACAAATGACAACCATTCCACTCTGTGAAGATTGGAATGGCAGCAAAAGCACTTTGCTTTTCGTTTGAGAGCTTTGACTGTCGTCAGCTTTCGCTGCC
Source organism: Dermacentor albipictus (assembly GCF_038994185.2). NCBI lineage: Eukaryota > Metazoa > Arthropoda > Arachnida > Ixodida > Ixodidae > Dermacentor > Dermacentor albipictus. The sequence continues at coordinate 66,208,466 of NC_091822.1, read as the reverse complement.
ATTTCATCTTCTCAGAGTGGAGTGGTTGTCCCTTTTTTTTTTAACGCGATTGGCATTTTGGGGGAACTGCACATATTTTGCGATATGTATATGACGTATGTCCGTTATCTAAACTACCTCACGCCAACTTGGATCAATGGGTATCTACCATTGTATTGTACCATTGTACCACTGGGTATCTACCATTGAGTATTGGATCATTGTATATGTGCAACTGATCATGCGTTTGACACTAGGTACGCGAACATTCTTGGCCAATCCTCCAGAATTAATATGTACCGACGGGTACAGCTATAGGGGCCCGGATACACAAGCAAAACAAGAGGAAAGGTTCGATATTCGCTGGTAGTATTCCCTCGAATATTCTTGTTCGATTCGATTCGGAAGTTTCACTGTTACAACGCACCTATAGCTTTGTTTTTTTTTAAAGAATATGACGTAAATATATTTGCCGATAAGAAATTACCTATCGCAATGGGACGGTGCCGAAATCCATGATGTCACGGCGAACTCGCGTGTGAACTTTAGAGCGGTGTGTTGCCAGTCTTGTTTCACTTTGGCGTATTTTTCTTCTTTTTTTGGTCTAACATGCATCATGTAATGGTAAGAGTAGTGGTTCTTTCGGTATCGTAGAAGGATGTCATATTTAGTATACACTTGTACGAGCAAAGGAGTAGTAGGTGCCCCCTAAAAGCAGCTAACATCTCCTAAATATCATGCAATAAAATTAAAAGAAAAAAAAGGTACAGCTCAGCTTAGGTATTTTTCTTCTTCTTTAGTGTCCTTTTAAAAATGGGATACTACGTGCTGAATGCGCGCCGCGAAACCCGGTTATAACTGCAATATTTTGCTGCCGCGCAATGAATACCCCCGAGTCCGCGGTTAAAAGTGCCCATGAGACTAAATTAATCTACGCAAGTGCAACGTCTGTGCGAGTCAACGCTGTCTTTCCGAGCTAAAAGCGACGACGTGCTTTACAAGAGTCGTCGACGCTGGCGAGCGCCAGCGCGTTTGTTCGCGCACGTGGACTGTCGAGTGAAGATGTCGACGTTGCTCGCAAAAGCGGGTGTACCGGAAACGCATCGAACACCGTCCGGCTTCGAGTTATACGCTAAACCATACCTAACATTACAATTAGGCTTCTTCCCGAGAAATATGCACGAAGACAGAAACAAAAAGCGAAGAGAAGAGAGGGTGAAATGGCTAGGCAAACTAGTCAGAAATAATGAAAATACCGTTTATGTTGACGCCTCTCAGTACAACTGGAAACGTACGGTAGTCACTGTTATAGGCAATGGCAAGACTATCCTAATCTCAAGCGCCTCCCTGATCACGTCCTCTATTTCCAAGGCAGAATGCTTCGCCATCGCCTTGGCAATCAAGGACCGGGAACGGACGGGGCCAGATGTGGGGTTCTCCTCCGTACTCTTGGGACAAAGGAACGACAACACAGTCGTGCAAACAATCACAAGGGCATTTATTGCACCTTGCTTAGATCAATGCCTGCTAGCCGTCGTACAAAACCATCATCTCAGACTCTCAGAAGGCGTGCAGCTTCTTTATGAACGGTCGTCTCCCTTTCAAGGTTAACCACCTCCTGGTAATGGAACTCAAGAATACTCACAAACTGATATGGTATCCGGGACTAGCAGGCCTGGAGGGGAATGAGAGGGCTGACGCTCTAGCTCGAGAGCTCAGAACCGAGCGGAGCAACTATCACCCTCCCATTCACAACCCGCCACTACACAGGAAAGCCGTCCCGAGGAGGAGGATAACGATCCGGCACGTATGGCACCACGCGATATTCTTGCTCACCAGCGCGGTATGCGGCAAAGATACGGCGCCCCACACACATTTTTGATAGGGGAAGACGCAAAAAGATCTCCGCAGAATTCAAACGGGGGTCTACCCAAATTTATTAAGATTGACCAAAATTTTCCCAACGGCGTGCCTGTCCGTGGTGTAGCGACTCGCCACCGTCTTTGTACCACATCTCATGGGGATGCCAAAACAGACCGCCGAATTTAAATGCCTATACTTAGGTATAATCTGAGCAACACACTGGAGCAATGGGAGGCACAACTCGCCAGCTCAGACCCGAAGGTGCAGAAAGCTCTTGTTCACGTTCGGGTGGCGGCAGAAGCCAGTGGAGCCCTGGATTTGGGGCGCCGCCCATCATGCTCCTAATCCCCTATCCTCCTTTCCCCAATTCAATAAAGTTATTCTCTCTCTCTCTTGTCTGCGGACACAGTGCGTTCCAGCTAAGCATTGCACTTACTCCACGTGATGGCGTATAGTGGCTTTGGCGTTGCGCTGCTAAGGCCGAGGGCGCGGGATCGAATCACGGCCGCCGTGGCCGCATTTCAATGAAAGCGAAATGAAAAAAAGAAAAAAGAAACTCGACTGTGTATATCGTGCGATGGGTGCACATTAAAAAACCGCGGGTGCTCAAAATTAATTCGGAGTCCCCCGCTAAGACGTGCCTCATAATGATATCGTGGTTTTCGCTCCTAAACCTCAGAATTACTTTTTTCTTTAAAGCAGTCGCTGTCGTGAAGAGGCTACATATTTAAACTGTGTGTTGAAGACGTCATGTGGAATTTCTCGTCCTATCTCTGATGCTTGCGAATGGCGAAATACTACTCCGAGAGCCCAAACAGAATCTAGGAGGCCTCGAACTTATTTTTATTAACAAAAATAGGTTGACAGGCTAAACAGGCGATAGGTTAAAAAAAAAAATAGGTTCGTGTCTCTATTAAAAATGGGTAAGAGGTTGAATTTAACCGGGGAGAATGAATGTCAAACTTCTCTGTCACGAGCCTCGGGCCGAAGTCCCAGTGATGTACGCCATCGTGAGGCCACGAAATTCAAATATTTTGACTTTTCTTTCGAAATTAATTTTCTCAAAACCTGCTAGGTTTAGTCATCGGGTCGTTGAGTACGCAGTTCAGCCATTCTTTATAGATAGACATAAACGTAGGTCCACGCGTAGATGCTGTCAAGATCCATGACATCACGGCGTGCTAGTGGGGGGAACGTGATCACTCGGGCCATTTTTTTTTTCATTTTGTTATTTTGTTTTACTATTTCTTTTCCGACGTTTCTTGCTTACCAGGCCTTTCTTCACGATAAAACGTGACCTATTTTGTTATTGCAGAGGTGTGATTTACAAATGGAGCCTAACCTAATATTCATATTTAATGGTTCTATTAAGAAAGGTTGCGGAATGCGGTATTGTATAGGCAAGGAATATCAGATGTTTAGAAAATGTTCATTCCAACAAAAAGGCGACGCGAACATCTTGAGTCACAATGACGGCGCGGTACCACCAGGGCAGCAACGTATGTAAACAGCTGAGCGTTGCGTCCACATCCTCGTGTGCAGGTTTCCCGCCGAATACACAACGTGGCTCACTATAGGTACGTGCAACTGCGTACATGCCCGAACAGACGGCGACATGTGCAGCTGGATATGTGCCTCTGGGTGCGTGCCGATGTGCCCGCTCTTGGCCTACAGCCCCTAGACTGGGTATGTGCCGCTGTGACACGAGTGGCACAGAAATATTGCATGTTCTTACACATGCGTCGCATTTCCCTCTGCGCCCTTACACAGCTATGGTGATCACCACTCTTCCCTATAAGCTAGCATCACAGATCGAGCTTTAGCAGCTAGATCACGTCACGAGGCTGCTATGACTATGACTAATCACTATGACTATGACTGATCACGTCACTGATGTCACGAGGCTGCGCTCGTGACATCAGCTACGGCTATTAGCCTGCTAACACAAGCTTCGCGTCATTTATATTTCGACATTGCGTTGAATATGAGCGCGATTACAACGAAGGCGCCAAATAAAACAACGGACGTAGGAAGGAGACACGAGACAACCACGTAGGCGAACTAACAACTGAGCGTTTTATTTCTTGACACAGGAATAAGTACCTGCTGTCAAGGATCAAAACAACAAGAAGAAACAGGGCGTCATCTGCATCGCACAAGGAAACCACAATACAGAACAACTTCTAAGTGCTACGGGCGACGACGGGTACGAGCGCGTTGTTTTTATAATAAAGTGAACTCACGCGCATGACGACCAGTGCAACGTGCGCAGATTTCTACGAAAGCGGAACGTCGACAGCAGTGCCGACTTTGTCTTTTACGCGAGCCGACGAGGACATAAACAAAGCTTTAGGCGGCATTGTTGGAGAGCGACCGCCTCGACTGCACGTGCGAGGTTATTATTAGACAAACGGAACGCCGCCACGTCCGCTGACTTCATCGCAAGCGAGCTGTAAAACCTTGTAACCGGTTTCCCAATGCGATGATGCGTATCTGCGCCAAAGCTTGAGCGTCGTAAACAAGCTGCTTAACCTTGACCAATTCCGCATTCACAAACGTTGCTGAGAAATGTCACTTTTCGCACCTTCTCTCTCTCTCTCTCTCTCTCTCTCTATATATATATATATATATATATATATATATATATATATATAGTTTGAATGAGCATCGAATGTCACTTTCTATAACTAAAACTATGCTATGTTATATTCGCCGTGTTGTGAATTCACTTCCACACTTCGGAGTAGCAGAGTAGCTTAGGGCTTTGCGCGACTGTGTTGCAATGGGGACGGGTTCGACGCCCGGCCCCTAAGGCTGCGTACAATTGGAGAATGCACGCAAGAACGCCAGTCTACGCGAATCCCTGCAGGCCTCCGCTGCAGGGCTGTACACATTGTACACAGGGCGTCCCAACTACCATGCATCAAGCTTTAGAAATACGCATGTGCCACGTAGCCGGAAAGATCAAAGCTAATGTTGTGTGCCGTCGCGTGGGGATACTCAGATTATTTTTTCCAGTCGGCCTAATTACATAACTAATCTTAATTAATTAATGAATTACGATTAGATGAGCAACGTCAATGAGAAAATTGTAGAGCAACAAGGAGGACTCCCGATACAGCTTTCTGTTGCGTATTACGTTCTACATAAAAGTGTTTTTGCGAGCGTGAAAGAATCCCGCGGATACACGCAAAATTGCCGCGCGACTGGCCACTCGATGCACTTTGCGTATATTCGCGGGTTAGCGGCTGGCGCGCGCGCGCGCGCGCGCGCGTGTGTGTGTGTGTGTGTGTGTGTGTGTGTGTGTGTGTGTGTGTGTGTGTGTGTTTGTTTGTGTGTGTGTGTGTGTGTGTGTGTGTGTGTGTGTGTGTGTGTGTGTGTGTGTGTGTGTGTGTGTGTGTGTGTGTGTGTGTGTGTGTGTGTGTGTGTGTGTGTGTGTGTGTGTGTGTGTGTGTGTGTGTGTGTGTGTGTGTGTGTGTGTGTGTGTGTGTGTGTGTGTGTGTGTGTGTGTGTGTGTGTGTGTGTGTGTGTGTGTGTGTGTGTGTGTGTGTGTGTGTGTGTGTGTGTGTGTGTGTGTGTGTGTGTGTTCTTTCCGCTAACCTCAGGTTTCCGCTAACGCGGTGGCTCCAAAGTGCCACGCCGTGCCCCATATAGTATGGCTCGCGGTCTTGCACGCGGGGTGTGGGCGACCTTAGCACGGCGGGCATGTCCTGCCATTTTGCACAACGCGCGGTCCCCTAAGAACAGATATCGCCCCTGTTGTGCCCGATACACGGTTGCAGGTTTAGAGCGCATTCGTAGGCTGCGAAGCCCTGCCGCATTCCGAGCAGCGCTTGGCCTTTTCCTTCATTGGTCAGCGCAAAACAAAGCGTACTTAGATTGCCCGTCGAAATGATGGCTTCTGCCTTCCTCAATGAACCAGATCCAGGTCTGCGCTTAATTTTCAATGCCGAGTTGTCGATGATGACGCCCTTCCGTACGCCGAGTTCACGGAAGCAGCGCGTCAGCGTGACTTTCTTCTTTCCTTGTCGGCGCTCTCCAGGTACACTTTGTTCCCTCGAAGAATAAGTAGTGCACGTGTCTACGACAAGCCACGTGTGCACGACCACTAACCGCGTGGGCATCTACTTTCGTTGAGCCTAACACTATAGACTTACAAATTATTTACAAGACCCACATCCGGGACTGCTACGCCTTTCCACATGATAGCGAGTACACAGTGGAGGAAAAAGATAAGAAACTCAGTGCCCTTCCACTCTGCGAAGAAGGATGACCAGTGAAGCTGTGTATGTGGGCCCCTTGATGGCGAACTGCACCTCCGCCGCGGGTCGGCCCAGCATTGCACTGTCTTCGGGATCGGCCCACGTTTGGGGAGTGTTTAACGCCTGCTTCACCTCCGCCGCGTGTCGGGCCAGTATTGCAATATCTTCGGGATAGGCCCACGTGTGGGGAGTGCTTAACGCCTGCTTCACCTCCGCCGCGGGTCGGCCCGGCATTGCACTATCTTTGGGATTGGCCCACGTCTGGTGAGTTTTTTTCTTACCACACCAATGACACGAAAATTTCCTTGGGCGGTAGAGGTATACAGCTTCGCTGTAAGAGATTGCAGCAGAACCTATATCATGCTGACTGTCTACGGTAATACGATTACCATTCAAGCAATTTAGCGACACACCGTATTTGCGAAAACACGTTTATTTAGAATCCCCAGTAGTCTTTGAGACTTCCGTTGCTTCGGCTACATGCGACATACATGATGCGTCGTGTCTCCAACCGCACCAGAGGCCTCAAAGAACGAGATATGCGGCGGCTGCGTGATGCTTTGCTCATGTCCCGACTTCGATACCACCTTATATACAAATTTACGTAAACAAGACCTCAACAAGCTCGACGCCTTTGTCTGAAAAACGATGAAGATTGCCATGGGACCTGCCTCACTGTGCAAACACACAACTTCTGACACCACAACGTCGTCAAATTATAACAATAAACCACAAATGCCAAGAGCTACGCCTCCAGCTCAGTGCAAGGTCGACGAATATTGCGCAGTATGGGCACGGAACCACCTCTGCAGCATCCAAACCTCTGCCACCAGCGTCTGTATTTCTCCTTAAAATTGCTCCATTAGCCCGCCACAAGCACCCCGAACGTGAAAGAGCACACATACAGCAACGAGTTGCATACTACACATGCTACACATCGCACAACTCAAAAAAAGACATGTACTACTACACAGATGCAAGCAGAAGGGATAAAGGCTCGGCATTTGCCATGGCTGACCACTCCCCCTCTACCGTATGCACTTCACTCGTCCCAACCCGATACCCTACAACGGCAGAGCTGTCGAGCACTTTCCCCCTAAGTTACAATACCATCCCCATAATACTCACATACTCCATGGCGGCGTGCAGAAAAATCATTCGCAACAAACTCCGGCACCCATTGGTAAACAGCTGCACGAACACATACATACATAGCCCAGTAGAGATCGCCTGGGTCCCTGGTCACGGAGGACTGTCGGGGAATGAACGAGCTAACCAGCTTGCCTGTGAGATGTTACTCCAGGCTCCCGACATCCCTGCGCCAAGCCCAGGCGATCGCGTGGCGACAGCCCAAAAGCTGCACCCGTATCGGGACGAGCGAAGAAAATTCCCAACGCTTTGGCCTGGCCTCACTCGCGCACTCGCGACCCTCATTCGCCAGGCACTAACACGCTGCTCGACCCTGCACGCATACACCTCCTTCGTGGCCTCCTCACAGAATACCTTCCACCTTGAAGACATTCTTGGAACCACCTCAACAGCCCGCATGTCATCTGGGGCTGTTTTCCCTCCCCCATTGTGAGGTACCCATTTTAAGTACACGGGTACACTAAATGTTTTCTGAAAAACTACTCTCTGAACTCTAAAGCTTCCGTAAAGTTTAATTAGAGGACGTGCAGGCACTACAAGTTTCTTTGAGTTGGCTGAAACAACGCTTTGTATAATTCAGTATGAACAGTTAAGAACGACGTCAATATAATATCTAAACTTGTTAAAGTGTGAGGGTCCGCTCGAGTGCGGCCGCGCGCAGCCCGGAATTCCAGATATCCTACTACGTCAATCCAAAAATAGTTCTTCTCGGTCTCGTCGCAACCCTATAGACGAGCGCACGCCAAGTTTCGCCCGAGACGCCAGCGCTCGTTTCTCCCCTGGCGGCACGGTTTCCAATCCCCCGGGGGTTTGCTTCCGCCGGTTCCGCCGGTTCCGCGCTGCACGCGAGAAGGTGTAGGTTTCCGTCGCTGCTTCCCTTCGCGGTCGCGCCCGCGTTCAGTTCGCGCTGCGCGCGAAACGTCTCTTGTTTGCGACGGCGCCTCTTCGGATGACCGGAAATTATTATTGTGTTGTTAACTGTCACGACAGCAATGTAAACATGAAAAGGTTGATGCCACCAGTGAAATTATACCGATTCACAAGAAAATGGTACGAAAGAAGCAGACGACAGACATGGATTACTGCGGTGCGCCGAGCGAAGTAAACATCTGGCAAACGAAGCGAGATCGTTTATTGATCACTCCTGAGTGTATGACAGTTTCTATATCTAACCCACGTGAAATTAATAATTACTCGGTACATAATCCTTTTATTCATACAAAAACTTTAAGTTCAACGAGTGCTTGTCCTGTCTTCTTTCTCGTGTTTCGTTTGTGTGTGCGCTGTCTGAGAATGGAAACCACGTCTGTTGTATGCGCTAGCAGTGGCCGAAGTTCACGCGTGCCGAGAAATTGAATATGTGCATGATGCATTGAACATGACCGGAGTTCATTCCCGCTTCACCACTGCACCGATCGATCGGGTTACTGGACGATACACACCCGCGTCTTGGTCGCGCCGGCATTGCTGAAGCAGGAATGATTAATAATACTTTCAACTTCCGTCTCTTGAGTACTGTTAAAAAATGACCAAGCTGTCTAAATTGCTGCCTCTATTCCATATTGTAGGGGACGTACTAGTTAAAATTGTGTGCGCATGTCGTACTTGTGCTATGCAGCGATATATCTTGTTTATTTCCGCACAGTGTCGATAGAAGTCCGTTGTCGCCATCAGAGACAACACGGATTTGTAGCAAACATAATGTGAGAAACTGCAAAAATGACTTTAGCTCGTAGGTGCCGTATGTATGTGCCGCATCGTATGTGCTGACGATTTTTCCGGCGGCACATACGATGTCGTTTCCAATTACCTGCTCAGCGTCCCTTACATGGTTAAGCAGACGCTGCCCTTTCGCCGCATTGCAGCCATAAAAATAATCGTCAAGCGTACCGATCTTCTTAAAGGCAAATATAGCGTGTGCAGTTTGTTTCACACTAAGGGGAAAACTCGGAACGTATTGCATCGCGATGCGGCAAGCAATGGAGTCGTGCGGCGGCAGCAGCTCGAGCAGGCGCACACGCTTGAGGGGCGGGGTCGTGATCTGCGTCGTCTGCTACGGCGGCGCGCGCTGGCCGCATTTTCGGGAAGCGTGGTACTGTCAGGGGCAGTGCACCGATTTCCTCGGTACTGCGGGAACTGAGCTGATGTTCTTTACTAAACGTTGTGCGTCGCCACACTCTGATCCTTCATTGGCGCTAATGGAGTTCCACAAACTTCTTTTGACAACATCGTTCATTTGTAATTTCGAACGGCCGGAGTACTGAGCGTGTGCACGTATATTTCTTCACTGTGTGTGCTACCGTAATGAGCAGCGACAAAACGCACCAAGATGTGCGCGCAACGTGCTCAGTCTTTGTTTGACTCGAAAGGAAAACAAAGCACTCAACAATGGGAGTCGAACACGGTGAAACAAACGGACACGATTAAATGAACGTTTTAGGTTCAGACAATGAGCTGGAAGTGATTTTTCTCGATAATCATTCGCTACACCAGACAGACCCTGCCCGCCGGTGGGGAATTGGACACGTCACGCTCGGAACTTCAGTTAGTATCTCGTCATGTCCCCAGCGGCAGCGATGACAGCGCTCATCCTGGAAGGCAGTGAAGTGTAGAATGACTTGATCAGGGATGTGTTCATTCGCTGCACGTCTCAGTCACTGACGATGGTGGATCGAAGCCTATCCTCGGGCGACTGATAGAGGGGATGTTGCGCCAGCGATACTTTCAACGAGCCCCAGACATTTTAAATGATGTTGGCGCCCGGGGATTGAGGCGGCCGCTCCAAGAGAGTGACTGCGCGCTCTTCTAGCAGTTCTTGCACAGCACGAGCAGTGTGGATCGGCGTCCTATCGCGTTAGAATATATAGTCGCCTTCCAGAAACGGGCCGTCAAGAATGTATGGAATCAGTACGTCGTCTATGACTGCCGTGCAGCGATGAACTTACATTCGAGGCGTATCAGTGGGCGTCGCGCAACGCTTAGCAAAGAATACCGGCTCCTTTCACGCAGTAACGATGTGATCAGCGCCCTGCACCTGACAGTAGAACGTTTCTCGACAATGCGGCCAGCGTGCGCCGCCGTAGCAGACGACGCCGTTCAAGATCCCGCCCCTCGAGCATCTGCGCGAGCTGCTGCGCTTCGAGTTTTCCCCTAAATGTGAGAGAGACTGTACACCGCCCTTCGAAGGAAATGTCCACGCGCACACACCGCGCGCGGCGCGAAACGTGCCCAAACACGCGCAGTGCAGGAGGCAATCAAGGCGGCGCGAACGAGAGATGGGAGAGGGGTACCACCGGCTAATAGAATTTTGCTCCGCATGCGGCGCTCTCAACGCCGGCGCAGCAGCGCCGCTCTCGGTGCCGTTCTTGTCTATTCACGGGTTGCGACTCGGTCGACTCGGTCAGTTTCGCAACTCTTCCGGCGTTTTCAGGCTATATCTGAAAACAGTATGACGATGATGGTGTGACCATTACTGTGTCGACGACGGCATGGCGAGATTCGGATGACGAAGCTAGAGGGACGATGACGGGAAAACCACGACGGTATCACAGCGACGTTATAACAACGAATGCATGACTACGATGGCGTGACGAGAGTTGGACGACTAAGTTGGAATGACGACGGTTGAACAACTACAACGGCATGAAGACCACGAGTACATACCTCCTAGTGGCCCAAGAGGCACACAAGGTCGGCACACACGCACACACACGTATATATATATATATATATATATATATATATATATATATATATATATATATATATATATATATATATATATATATATATATATATATATATATATATGATATGCTCAATATGGCTAAGGGAGGTGGAAGATCTTAATCACATTAAAAGAAAATTATTCTCGAACACGGTTCCCTAAACACAGCAGCCCGAAGCACAGTGGCCCGATGCTTTCTACCCATTGTTTAATAAACGCACGCTAGAAATCCCCACATAACACACTCACCAGCTTTAAAAAAATTAAATGATGGGATTTTACGTGCCAAAACCACTTCCTAATTATGAGGTACGTCGTAGTGGAGGGCTCCGGAAATTCCGACCACCTGGAGTTCTTTTACGTGAACTAAATCTAAGTACACGGGTGTTTTCGCTCCCATCAAAATGCGGCCGCCGTGACCGGGATTCAATCCCGCGACCTCGTGCTCAGCAGCCCAACACCATAGCCATCGAGCAACCACGGCGGGTCACTCACCAGATGCTTGCAGAGAAATTAACAGCACGGAAAGCATACCCAAAGAGATTCGAGAGATCATTGAGGTTAGCCCGATACCGAGAAACATGCACCCTAACTTACACAAGGCCAGAAGAAAGGCAAGATCAGAAGCACACAACACATATTTCTCGGCGAGAAAAGACGTGTTATACGTCGACGCGGCCACATACAATGAGCACTCCGGGGCGGTAGTCAGCGTTGTTGATCACCAGCTTAGAGAAATCAATTGCGCTTCGATCAAAGGCAACAACATCCTGGAGGCCGAGGAAGCGGCAATCGCACTCGCCATCACCCACAAGGGCGAAGAGGCCACTACAACAATACTTACGGACTCGCAAGAAGCGTGCAGAAGGTACAGCAGTGGACGCATATCCACTGCGGCCATCCGCATACTCAAGACGAGAAAAATAACCTTTTCGAGATGCTTCATTACGTGGACACCAGGTCATGAAACTGTGACAGGGAACCAGCGTGCCCACGCCAACGCCCGAGCATACGCCAACCGGGGGGCGCACCACGACCGGGAACCGGACACAGTCACCAGACGCTATGGAGCAATTTTAGAAAACCAAAGAGCCCTAAGGAGGATCTACCCCCCTCCCCACAAAGACCTTAGTAGAGAGCAGTCGGTTGCCTGGAGACAACTGCAGACTAATACATACCCCAATCTGAGTCTGCTCAGCAAAATCTATCCGTCAACATACGACAATAAATGCCCGCTATGCGGTGAACACGCAACGCTTTACCACGTTACATGGGCCTGCCAAAAGCCAAAGGTAGCGCCATTACACAAAACACCAACACCGGAGCAGTGGGAGGCTGCGCTATCCTGCTCGAAGCCCGAAGAACAGCTCAAGCTGATCGACAGAGCCAGCAAGATGGCAAAGGCCACTGGGGCCCTGGACTGAGAGCTCCACCTTCGCCGGTATACCTTCTTTGTGGCAATAAAGTTTTTCATTCATTCATTCATTCACCAGCTTTCTACCAAGGTTTAAAAACTGCTTTCGTCGCGAGCTGAAACTGCCAACGCTGCTCCGAGGTCCTGATGCATGGGGCCGCTGAACACTATCTGCAATAATACGCTATAAAACGTAAGGATTTAATGAAACTCAAATAAAGATCTTGCAGGCAGAGTTTGCTTCCGTCAGCTTATTTAAATAATTATTCGTAATATGGAACATAAAATCAATTATTCACGTCAATATAACAGATAAACTTGTTAAAGTGCGAGGGTCTGTTCGAATGCGGCGCCGCTTGGCCCAGAATCTTCGATATCCTCGCTCAGGTCTCTCCTCAGCACCCACACGAATTAACCTTTCGCCTTTTACTAAAGGTTACCGTGGGGAGGGACACTGCAATGAGCCTATAGGCCAATTTTTGGGAGGCCCTACCTGTTTGGGTGGGGCCGAATGAACAAACTAAAAACAGATCCCGTGGTAGATGAGCATTTCTGTGCCCCATCACACACTCGCTCGTCGCATTTTTATAGTAGTGTTATTCCACTACACAGATCAGCTTTTACCCGCCGTGGTTGCTCAGTGGCTATGGTGTTAGGCTGCTGAGCACGAGGTCGCGGGATCGAATCCTGGCCACGGCGGCCGCATTTCGATGGGGGCGAAATGCGAAAATACCCGTGTTCTTAGATTTAGGTGCACGTTAAAGAACCCCAGGTGGTTGAAATTTCCGGAGTCCCCCACTACGGCGTGCCTTATAATCAGAAAGTGGTTTTGGCATGTAAAACCCCATAATTTTTAACAGATCAGCTTTTGGGGGCTGTCACGAAGAAAATAAGAATGATGTGCACTGCCGTTCTTTTTTTTTTGAAGGGGGGGGGGGGTGAGCAGGCGACGAAAAATCCCGACGAACCAGAGGCAACAGCTTCGCTGTAAATCTATAGTCTCACGCACGCGCCAAGCCTTTCAAAGCGCTTCCTTGGCACGATAGAAGCATGCGTGTGATCGTGGCTATAATGGTTAGAGCAATTCGCTGCCACCATCGGTCGCACATTTCTATATAACGTCTCAGGCGGACTTCACCAGCACTTGACTCACTCGAGGTGAAAAGTCACAGTGTTCACGAAATCGCAAGTTTGGAAGAGACACCAAGTATATAAAAGCCACTTCAGTAAAACAAATAGCTTTCTAGAAGCACTGGGCTGTTCGCTTACGTTGACAATTACTGTCGGTGGTTTTTGTACAGTATTTTAGATGTACAAACACAGGGAGGTAAGCCGCGTTATAGCTAGTGATTACAAATTCGGTAATTAAAGAACAATTGGTTAGCTAAAGCGTAATGTCAATGCTTATTTGTACGCGTTACACACCGGTCACAATCTACGCCGGAATGCAAACGGCAAATCAGCCGGAGGCACAGTGTGAGAGGTCGACGAAGCGATGTCATGAAGGCGACGCACGACGCTCGTCGAGAGGAATAAAGGGAGATGAAGAGGTGCATGGCGCATAGAAACACGACGCATAATAAAGTATGGTAGTCCTTAATGTATTTCTGTTCGCTTCAGGTATCTTGATAGGCGCTGCTTGTAGAATCGTCATATAGTTATTTACTACTCAATTACATAATTCGAAACTTCGTACTTCAGCTACTTTTCAGTTCTGCAATTTCCCGAATTTTTCGTTAACGACGACAACAACAACAACAACAAAATTCGCTTCCTACAGTCACTAGATCTTACATTTTCTTGTTGTTTCGTTATATGCAACGAAGCCCATCAAGTTCGATGCAGTATGTAAGTGCTGTTCAAAAGGATTTTTTTTAGCTAGCATGTATTTAAATAGGAGCTCCCGATAATTCTTTTCACTTTCCCGTTGTTCTCGCTTTTCGTCATTATGAAGGTGCCGTTGCGATCGAAAGTTCTGGCGGTCCGGCATGCGTGCTCGTGGCACAGTGTGGACGAGCAACGCGCGCAGTAATGTCAACCAATCAGAGTAAGAAGTACCGTGTTCTCTCGCACCTCTGCGTCATTCAAAACAGCGCGCCCGATAACGATAGAGATACGGTTTCCTTCGGGGACACTGACCACCCGTTAGCCAAAGCGTACGTATGCGATGTAGCTTAAGATATCTGTACCTTTTACTGCATGCAAGTATGTCGGAAGAGAAAATGGAGTGCCGCAATGCATGTCGATACCGTTCGCCGATAAATGCCGCGTCATCACTTTCTGGGCGCAACGGGGCTCTGACTCCGCGTCGCCCTCGAAGCCCATCTGGCCCTACTTGAATATTGCAACGGATGTGATGGATTTGACTACAGCGTGAAAATAATGAAAAGGGTAGCGAAATGACACAGTCGATCGCCAATCATTTGCGCCCGCCCCTCTCGCTGTTTTTCTATGCTCCTACACAGAGCCGTGTCACGATATTATAGATGGCGCCGGTCTAGCCGACACGCCTGCTTTCACAAACGCTATAGCGGATACACGTTCACAAACGCCCGCGAGACACGATACTTGCCCGCGCAAATACAGTGTTTCTAAATGCGCTCATACGCGCCAAGTAATTAACATCGCTGTGGTATTACTCGCCTACTTGTGCTCATGACGGTGTTTTCTTTTTTAATGCCCAGTTCTAGACCCAGTAACAAACAAATACGAGGAAGATCACATAGCACTGCATATTCTGAACTTACAGTGCACTCAAGGGACACCTGACTGTTCCGTAGTTTCTCGCCAGGGGAGCGAATGTAATCCCATCCTTTGAATCCCACCACTCCCCACCGCCTTAAAGAAAAAAAAAAGGGCAGAGAGAGAACGAAGCCAACCTCACGCAGGTTGTATGCCACCATTCTTTCGAACGAATATTTATTTTTATGCATACTTTCTTCTTGAGCGGCGTCATCCATTGAATGCGCCGCAGCAGCCGCGAATCGGACCCGCGGCTTCGTTCTCAGTAGTTGCCGCGGAAACAAAAACGACAGCAACACCAAAGGGATCGGACATCCCGGAAATGAGAAAAACTGGGCCAGCGTCCCCGATATATGACCCACGTGGAATATTTTCGCTTTTTGCGTCGAACAACACGAGTCCCACCGCAGCGGCAGCGACACTGCCAACACGCCCCTGTAATGAGATGCGCAGACGTAACGCCGACGATGGGTGGGACGTGCCTTTTGGCCACACCCGCCGTTGCTGCCGCAGCAAAATCAGGGTGCGCTCAAAGTGAAATCCCCGAAACCGCGGAGGAAGGAGAGAATGTATAGGAGGAAGCACGGCGCCACTCTGACACACATCTCCTTCGGGAGCCATGTTTTTGTGACACCGTTTTCCCTCTATTCCTCACCTCCCGCAGATCCTTAAAATGAGGCCATCACGTGACCTATCAGACTCGGCGAACATGGTGCGCAATGCTTCAATCACTGTATACATCTTTTTTTATTCGATGTACAGCTCTTGAACAATTCCAGCAAGCGTTGCGCGCACGTATTCTCGATGTTCTTGCAAAACATTGCTTGTTGCTGAATTTTTTCTCGTTCTCCTCGTCGGAATGTACAGCAACAGCAGCCGCATTATAGTATACTTTTTTTTTGATACACTCACAAAGCCGACGAATATTGGTGGCACATGCACCTACACACAAATCTCCAGCAGCTTTAACCCTTGCGTGAACAGCGTGCCTGCCATATATATGGACGCACGTTCTCCGTTAAACACATGATAGTCAGAAACACGGAAAACGTGAAGCGGCAAAGAACGACGCAAGGCGCTACACTTACCGATCGCTCAACCACACGACCGCCGAGTTCGGGTGTGTCCATTGGCTGCAAAGAACAAGAGAAAAGGGCCAAGTAATTGTAAGGTATCAGAATATTCTGGCCATAGCTAGATTAAACATATAGCGAGCAACGACTTGCACTTTTAGTGCGAAAGCATTATATGCCTCTTGAGGCGGAAAATCCGGCATTGTTGGTGGATTTGGCGTGACCACCGATGGTCCAAAAGGTCATCGACCCCGCAACCACAGTAGAAGCCGAACCCACGACCTTGTGTTGTCGCATAATGTCTAAGCATCGAGCAGTGGTCGCAATGCTTTCGCATTCATCCACGTCGGGACGAATGGGAAGATGCTAAGTGCCCCTTAATTTTTTACTTTATCCCCTTACAAGAGAGAGAGAGAAATAGACAAAATGTGTAAAAAGTAACGTTTTGTGCTTACCACTGCATTTCTATTTTCACCCAAAATTCGCAACATCGATTTTTTTTGTTCTATCCGCGTCGTTCAGTAAGGCACTTGGCAGCTGGCTTTCTTTGTCTGCCTCTGTCCCGGAAAAAAAATTACTGCGTGTGCGTATCACCATCAGAGAAATTCAATTAAATTCGGGGGGTTTTGCGCGCTAAAACCACGGTGTAATTGTGAAGCATGCCGCAACGGAGGGCTTTGGATTGAGGTTGGCCACCTGGGGATGTTTGAACGCGCACTTAAACTGAGGCGCACCATCGTTTCTGCATTTTGCCGCTATCAAAATGTGGCCCCGGGATTCGCACCTCCGACCCCGAGCTCAGCATGCAATACGCCACAGCGTCTACGCTAGCGCGAATGGCCATCAAAGAAGCGAGATGCTGTAGAGATGTGGGCTTCTCTTGGCTCCTATGATAAACACGCAAACAATGAATGTCAAGTGCGTCAAGCCAGAATATTGCAAATTTATTGGAGCATATTAAATGAGTGCGTAGAAAGCATCAGTAATGGCTGAATTTTCTTTCATAGTTGGTAAAAGAATGATCACGCAGATCCAGAGCATATGTTGGAGCGAAGCTTTTTTTGAAACCTTTAATTAAGCACTATGCACTGAGACACACATTTAAGTTTGTTCAATCTAATGTACATCTCTTTGACAAGTTTATTCAAAGCTTACATATGTACACGTTGCACACTTATATACGCAATCTTACACTTGATGCACACGTTACCTTATATGCCCTGTCTCTTTTGTTAACCTTCTAGACGTTTTATTGCAATATCAATTACACGGACAGCACAGGCAATTTCTCACCGTCGGTGTTGGTGTGCCCCGTGAGGTTCTGTAAATAGTCTAAGTGCGATATGATCCTATCGCGCCCCGCATGCCCTATGTTGTGGGTGCTAGGAAAAGCGTGTGAGGGTGAAACGAAAAGGATAACGGCTTGATGCGAGCCAAACGTTAGAGGTCGCGTGATAAAGCGCGCTCAAGGAGGGGGGGGGGGGGCCGGTGAGCGTGCTTCTCCGCTAGCCCGGCCGTGGCTGCGCATGGGCGTACGGGTGGCATACGCCGCCCGTGCCCTATCTTGGATGTAATCTGCGGCGGGTGCAAGGCTTAGGCGATCCGAGATGTCTGATGGCTTCATTTGCGCTCTTTTCTCATGCGCCTAGTTGGCGTTGAAGCGAGACGCAGCACGAAATAGAATTCACTCGCCACTTTTGCCGCTCTTCATCACGTCAGTGTTCTGACAACGAGGGTTCGCAGTCATCGAGTGATATGCGTACGTGTTTGCCTGTGCGCGCGTGACGCCACCCTTGTCAAGTCAGTCAGCAAACGAATGTTTCGTGCACGTTGTACGACCGATAAAACTACTAACATTACTTGTTATAGCTGTCCAACAATTTGCTACGTAAATTAATGCTACGCCTTCCCGGTGAAACTGCGACTTCGCTTGCTTCAAAATAATTTTTATGTCACCAATTGTTTTCCGTGAGCTCCTGAAACAGCGTGAAATCAAATTTTAATAAGTCAATTATCTGCTTGCCTGCACTTTTTGTGGTAGCTACTAAAGAGGCGTTGCGCCAATAAACTCCAATAATCATCATTAGTGAAGAGGCTATAAGTAACTAGCAAGAGAGAGAGAGAGAGAGAGAGAGAGCGATAAATGAGATAAGAGGTAGTTTGCTATCCTTTACTTGGGGAGGGGTAACAGGAGACAAAAAGATGGAAAGCAGAGAAGGGAAGCAGACCCATAGAAAGAGAACACGCAGATACACGCACTCACGCACGCAAGCTCTCACACACGCACACACACACATCTCATAAAAATAAACCGATTGTTCAACTGGGTCAACTGAACGAAGTAACGAAGTCCATACAAGAGCATTTTGTGTACGCTGTACACCAAGCGTTCCACTCTTTTCAAATAGTTGTCAAATAACAAATTTAAAGCAACGCTGTTCGCTGTGGTCGTCTTGATACGGGCCACAAGCATTGACATCAGCGTTCAAGGCACCTTCCTATTGTCGGAAAATTCTGTGTCTCTCCCAAAGCATACTTAAACCACATCATGTGGGGGTGCCCTAAGCACCCGCTTCCCCTTTTCCTCAAGCAATTAATATCTAGTGAGGAGCAGTGGGAGGCTGCCTTGCGCAGCTCCAGGCCCGATCTCCAGGAGGCCATCCTGGGGTGGGCTGAGAGGATAAAGGAGGCCTACTTCAAGTAGTTCTTCCCTCCACCCTCTATTCCATTGCCCCCTTCCCTTTAAAGAGGGATAAATAAAGTTTTTCATCATCATCATCATTCAGCTGAAAATTGATCACATGCGCAATAAAGTCAGCGGACTCTGTACACAGCCGTCTGATGTTTTGTAAGACATTTTAGTGCCTCAGGTAGCGAAAAAAAAGCGCACGGAACACCGCGATACGGCCCAAGTGCACTTAGGCTGGAGCCGCGGTAGCGAGGCAGCGCTGACGCGACCACAAACCACCCTCGACTGCGCATTACGCTGTGCGCGGTCTTACTTTTGTTGTGCACTTGTACAGTATACTTGCACTCCAAAGGTGACCTTGCACACCCACCCCACTTATCTCCCGCTCAATATTTCGCCTGAATGTCTTTTAGAGGTGTTATCGATCTGTTTTAGTTAGCATTGGTTATATGGTCTACTTGGACAGCATCTCAAGAAATAAATAGAGAGAGAAGAAGCAAGCAAGCAAGCAAGCAAGCAAGCAAGCGAGCGAGCGAGCGAGCGAGCGAGCTGTCGCCTGAGCGGTATCGGTACTTGTATATAGAGCGAAAGTTCAGGCCGAAATGTAGAGGCATCTCCCCTCACTTGTGCACGCGCATGAGCCTGGAGGATCAGGTGACCTCTCGAAATGAGTCAAATGAAAAAAAAAAGAGCGAAAGAAAACAAAAAGAGCAGCAAAGGTTGAAGAAAAACAAGAGGAATAAGAAAGAAAAAAGTGAGGAAGAACGCCAAAAGGAGGAAAGTGATAGATGCCATGCAATGTTCGGTGTGCGCACTTATGGGGTGGTCAGGACCAGCGATGCATACCGCAATGAGAGAGACAGAGAGAGAGAGAGAGAGTGAGAGAGCAGCGAGAGGGAAGGCAGGGAGGCGAACCGGACGAGCATCCAGTTTGCTACCCTACCTTGCTGGTAAGGGAAATGGGGCAATAGAGGGAGGAAAAGAGCGATCACAGGATGCACGTGGGAAGATCAATCAAACAGTCAGCCTTCCTTAATCTTTTGTGGCCAGTCCTCGTCTTCAACTTTCATAACTTTCCGTCCTGAGCCAACGGGATTCCGTGATACCCTCGATTTCATTCCTTGACATACGTACTCTACAGGCGCGATTGCGATCCACGTGAGCTCGTCTATGCACTAAGGCTTCGACTGAGGCTAGTTGGTATGACATATCGCTCTGTTTACGGCGCTATACTGTCATACGACGGACGAAAATAAATAAGTAAATAAATGAATAAATAAATTATATATATATATATATATATATATATATATATATATATATATATATATATATATATATATATATATATATATATATATCTGTAGAGAGAAAGAGAGGGAGAGAGACTGACACACATGTGAGTAATGTGCAATTACAAATTGCACACATGTATGTGAGCCTGCCTCTCTTTTTTCTGTCCTTTGTATAAAAGTACAGGTACTAAACAGAATGATCGTCTATTCAATAGAAATGTGGAGATTTTTTTGCTTCACAGCATGGAGAGGCTGCTATCCTGACTTCTTTTTACAATTTCTTGAACTTTTTCTTGTTCTTGTTTAATGCGAATAGCATTCTTGGCCTGTCTGTCCAAGTTTCATTGCAGCTATCTAACCTCTCTGATCGTTTCTATGGGCCGATTCTGAACGTGAGTGCCGTCTAATAATGCAGGCCGATCCCGAAGGTAACGTAGCCTAAAATTTCTGAACATTTCTCCAGCGCATGGACGGACTAGAACCGGCGTCACGCGAGTCCCAACAAGCACAGCAGTTCGACGCTTTAGCGCGCTGCACCGCAAATGCCTAGGGAGAGGTAGGGTATTATTTCCACGCACTGGCGCTCCATGCATCTCGGAGGCGGGCATCCAGGACGCTTCGCTAGATGGCGCCGAGTGTCCAGAGGGAAGCGCGGGGGAGAGGAGCCGGGCTGCAGCACCCGGCTCGCATGATGACGCGATTCTGCTATTCACGTACTTCGATGGCCACCGTAGATGAGCTGTACCCAAACTGTGTTTTGTTTCGTGCTGTTTTTCGCGGGGATGCGAAGAATGCTGGGTAATTCCTTAAACGGTGCATTGAGACGTGTGCGCTGTGAATTCTTCGAACGTGTATATATAATCAAGCGGTATGTGTCAGACATGCAATCGTGTGAAAGAGCGATTTTTCAAGCGCTTTGTTGTGAACAGAACTATTTGAGCATATGTAGAGACTCATCACAGATGCTTGTAACAGGTCACGAGGGGGTTAGTGCGCTACGCACGTTATTTGCGAACTTATGTGAAATTTCTAGCATGTAGTTCGAGTTTCCGTTACTTTATGGAATTGTAAAATTTTTAAGTGGCATTCTTTTCTATCTGCATTATTTGGTTGTTTAGTGTGTTTTCTGTTTGCTTATCTTTAGCTAAAATGTTGGGATAGCCGACTCTTGAATAGTCAAACTTTCTGAACTGTCGCAGCTAACACACAACATAACAATGGCTATAACAAAACATCGCTGTGCTCGTTCAACCTCGGTTCAACGAAGAAGCCCTTGAGTGCCTTAAACAATGGATTGTGTTCCGGAAGAAGAGCCGAGGGAAACGCCGTTCCCGCAACTTGCTCCTGTCTGACAGGACGGGGGCCGTGAGACGGCTACCGAGAGTGGGGTTCGGTAGCTGCCAAACTAAACGCTGCAAGGCCGAGAGCTTTCGCTGTTTTTCTTTTTCTTAGTCTTTCTCTTAGATCAATGCGTGGCAGCTTTCGAAAACTCGACGAGGAGAAGGCGCATATAGATAGCCACACGTCCGCCGGGTCACATTGGAGGAAGGGGACAAGTTGTGGAGGAAGATTGAAGCCACTGCTCGAAGACCAGCGGCGCCGATCCGAGAAACCGTATCGTTCCAGAAAAAAAAAGGAAAAAAATCGATGCGTCTTGTGTTGCGAAAGATAAACAAGAAGCCATGTCAACAAGAAGCTTCCCCGCACCATGAGACAAGAGAAGTAAGGAAAGAAAGAAAGAAAAAGAAACGGAGGAACAAGCGTGTATTATACGCTGAAACTGAGACGACATGCATCGCGGAGAGGCATTCATCTCAATTTGATCAGGCAGTGCAGTTACGATAGAGGAAGCAGCAGCAACAGCAGCTGGGGAGAGGGGCGGGCTCTACTGCGGGCGTGCGCATTTCTTCGGAACGTGACAAAGTGGGTCAAGTGTCGAAGCACCAAGTATGCCGGGGCTGCCAGCAACGGAACTCGCTGGACATTGCACCGTGGAGCCTGTGCTCGCGACAAGCCGGATCTTGTCCACTATATTGTCCGTGCCCTCGTAGACCCCACGCACCGGCTGGGCACGATTTCCTGGCATTCATTGCTTTGGGATTTGCTCGTATTTTCTGACGCTTGTGTTCTTTACGAAATGCGTTCGCTACAAGAAAGATAATAACGTGACTGGCTGAATGAGAGTGAGATAGATGAGAATAGGTGACGCGCGTACTAATGAAGAAGCACGTATGCTTAACAGAAGTCCTCTATATATATAGTCCTATATGATCATGCGGGACCTTGTATCAAAGTCCGTGTGTTTGCGCATAAGCCCACATGGTCATATAGAATTATGGTATACGGGGCACTTGGGTCTTACAGAAGGGAATTGACTGAATGAGACTCAACAATGTGTGACAGATTGATTGGGCGAAAAGAATTAACGTTTCGAAGAAACACATGAGCTATCAGAGGCGCCGTAGGGCCGGTGCTTCTAATTAATATTGGCTTCCTGGGGATAATGAAAGGGCCAATAAAGAGGAATACAAAGTCAAGATGGATTGGTGAATTTACAGCTCCCAAATGCCGCTACGCTCAGTCTTGTTTTGAGCGGCGAATCATAAGAGACGTAAAATACGCAAATAAAATAAACGGGTAGCGACGCCACCGTGTTGTTTTCGCACTAGCTACACCTGACGTCATAAAGTTTTGACGGCGTCTGCTCGAGACTGGTTGCCTGTTTGCGGTTGGACAACCGTTTCGTTTCATTAGAAAGCGGCCAAAGAGTGAAACTAAAGAGAATTTTGGGAAGGTCTCGCGCAAGAAAAAAGTTCGGCAGAGACAATTAAGACTGCTTGCGTGTGGGAATATGAAAACATTGTAGTCGCACTGGCGAAATGTCTTTTTCTGCGCGTTCCTCGTCCGCGAAAACTATCGCCCGCGTTTTAACTGCACCTCGGTAAGGCGAAATGAAAATGCGCCATTAATACATCATTAATACATCAATGTCTTTTTTTCATTTTATACACAAATATTATACATTCATGACGTGGCGCCTCCTCATTTCCATTGGGTACGTCGTCACGTGCCCAATGACGTACATACTAGGCCACACGTCTAGTCAGCCAGAAGGCTACGACGTGACGGGTGCAACGACGTACTCGCGCTATAGGCGCACATTGGCCCAAACCGTGGAGCCGCCGTGGCTTCACGGCAAAAAAAAAATAAAAAATAAAATAAAATAAAATAAAAAAAGCCGCCGTGGCTTTAGGGAAGCGTGCTCGCCTCGCACCCCAGGAAGCCCGGGTTCGATTCCCACCCGGACCGTAATAACGCGAGTTTCGTTATGTGCTTTTACTGTTTGCCGCCGGCCGTTTTTGGTGCCATCATTCGGTCACGCAGCCGACTACAACGCAGAATTTTCGCGCAACGGGGCATGTGATGCTTTCGCATTAAAACGAGGTTAAAAAGTAGAGCAGGAAAAGGGCCCGTACAAACAAAAGTGCCTTGAAATCCAGGAAGTCACACTGCAACCATGCCGGCTCTTCACTTTGTGTGGGAACGCCAAATAAAAACACAAAGCCGAGCTTTAACCTTCATTTTTTCACTATTAAGTACCCATATACTCGATCCAATACCTACACGTACACTCTCAGGCAAAGTTACACCCTTTGGAGCGCCCCTTCTGCCACACAACAATAATCGTTATCTGCCTTGATGCGTTTCCTTTCTTGAATGCGCCGGGCCCGCTACTTTCCTGTCGGGAATACTATCTTGCTGATAACGCGCATACCGTTCGTTACTGGAAAGTACCGGGCTCGCAGCGTTAAAGAAAGGAAGCGCATCAAGGCAGATTACGATTATTGTTGTGTGGCAGAAGGGGCACTCCAAAGGGTGTAACTTTGCCTAAGAGTGTAGATTTTCGAAAATAGGCTTTACCAATGGAAAGTGATACAGTGTTGCTTTTTTAGGGGCCCCTTTTACCGCGCACCCAAAACGCGAGCATTTTTTGCATTCTACCCTCACCAGGGTAGAATGCCAGAAATGTCAGAAAGCTCGGTAAGGGAGCAATGTGCGATTTACTCGTTAAACAGTAGATAGGCAATTATTGTTAGCTCCCGGGCGTGCGACCCCCCCGACATGAATGGTCACGTTCAAGATGCGTCCTATCGCTGGCTGCAAATCCAGCCGAATCATGTGCTGCCGCAGATGCGGTGACATCGCGAAGAGCCGATCAGTCAAGAAACCTAGCTTTTAAAGCGAAGCCCTGACTTTCCTTTTCCCACTTTGCAGGTGGCTGATGTCTTGCCTGGTAGACAGCAACTTGACCCACTAAGTATGTGAGTACATGCAACTGGGCAGGCGCCTATTCTTGGCCAATCTTCAAGGAAGAGTACGTGCTACTGTGGCACCAGGGGTACAGAAGCCTTAAATGTATTTAGACATCGACGCACTTCTCAATGCATTACACCTGTCACCACAACCCTTATGAGTCCTCCATATCCATATAAACAAAACTATATATAAATCTATTAACCAAAGATTATATTATTCAAAGCGACAGAGCGAGAAAGATCCCTCCGCATGCCGTTAAAAAAAAAATATTCGTCCCTGGGTGCCGCATTGATGGATATCTCAGTTTTTGCTCGCCGGTCTATTATTCTTAATGATTACCACAGGGCAAGCGCTAAAAGTAGAAGTGAGGCGATTAAGAAGACCATTAAGACGATGAAACGCGTAGTTCTCCACACGCGTCCTTAAGTTAGCTGAAGATGTCCAGCTGCAGAGAACTAATTACCCACTTTATAGCTAAGCCTTATGTATGTAGAGCTTTGGCGTGGCCTCACTTCTACGGACAGAATGCCAAAACACGCCCGCGCTTTACCCCGATCGAGCTGCGCACCTTCGAAGCTGGGCCGCGTGAACGATATGAATGTAGCCGTAATGCCTCGGGACGTACGTGCGGGTTATGAAAAAAAAAATAGCCGATATGAAAGGCGAAGGAAAGGCGACACCACGTGCGTGAGGCAAGTCATTACAGCCTCCTTAGCAGTGTAGCCCTATGCCTCCTCTATATATGGCAGCGGCACGGCTTCA
Source organism: Dermacentor albipictus (assembly GCF_038994185.2). Classification (NCBI taxonomy): domain Eukaryota; kingdom Metazoa; phylum Arthropoda; class Arachnida; order Ixodida; family Ixodidae; genus Dermacentor; species Dermacentor albipictus. The sequence continues at coordinate 66,183,194 of NC_091822.1, read as the reverse complement.
TCGACCAGCGCCCGCTCCGAGCGCCGTGACGTGTAACACGGGGTCGGCCCCCGGGGGCCAAGAGCCCAGACTAAAGGAAACTTCAAGGTCAGCTACTCCTGAAGAACACGCGAGGATCACGGCGTTGTGCAAATAACGAGAGGCAGGGCGACATCAGCGGCAGCTGCACGAGAAGACCCATCATTTACTGTTCATGGCGAAACTTTTTACACTGAGAGGCGACTGCTGGATCAGCTGGTACTGCAGTGTATGCAGTGGACACACGCACGCACGCACACGCGCGCACGTGCAGAGAGAGAGAGAGAGAAAGAGAGAAATAGCCGGGAGATAAAGAGGCATATATACAGATAGATAGATAGATAGATAGATAGATAGATAGATAGATAGATAGATAGATAGATAGATAGATAGATAGATAGATAGATAGATAGATACGAGCGCGCGCGTCTCTTATACTAATCGTAGCTACACCTGCTTCACGTGTCACCGTTGAGCAAACGATTTGCACTAGTCGATAAAAGAAACTGGGAGAGGGGGATGCCTTGCTGATGACGACGTCTTTGTTGCAAATCACGTGATGTGCACTGTGCACATATGTTCATGTATTTTTCCTTTCTTTAATAAACATCCAGTTACCTGTTCAGCGCCGTGTCTGTCGTCTTGCTTCGTCCTTGTCCCTTGTGCTACCGCTAATCATAAACCAACTTGCCCGATATATATATATATATATATATATATATATATATATATATATATATATATATATATATATATATATATATATATATATATATATATATATATATATATATGTCGAATGTAAGAATGCAATTTCATGCCGTGACGGTGCCCTAAGTCAAATTCACATTTTCGATTCAAATTTATTGACAGCACATACAAAACTTCCTTTAATAGCCTAACTAATGTCTAAATTAGTGTGCGTAACAAAACGACCACTAACCGACAAGGAGCTTGCAAATACGTAGCGAGACCTCAAAATTTTGTTCAATAAAAACTAGGTGTTTTCGAATTGCGAAATTTTCTTATCAAATCGAGTGCAAATATCTGAGAGAAATAAATTACCCCTGAATATCCAATAATATACCGAATATGCCATTTCTGTATTAAATGAAATATAAAGGTCGTGCGTATAGTCCCGTATGTAAGGCAAAAAAAGAGGCTCATTTTCATCATTTGATACATCTGATACCGTTCACAACTTAATTAGCGCACAGTCAAGTTAGAAACCTGTAAATGAGAAGACACAACTAAAATCTTATAACAACTGGCGCACTATCACAATCGTTGTAGCGAAACGGAGAAACATCTCGTTACCGTACTATTGAAATGTGCAAAGTGTAATACCACAGCACCGCACACTATCTCAGAGGGATGCGAACGTGGTGAGATTGCCAAACTAATATATTGCTTCGTCGGAATCGAGAAAACAATTTCGTAAGCTGCCTACAGCCGAGCTAACCTTATTGAATGACTGCAAATTACAGACCAGAAGTTAGCGACTCTGTGCGCTCGCGCAGCGACTGGAATCCCAGGGCAGCAACCGCGGCTGTATCAGGGCAGGATCATACGCAACATTCACCACTTACATCCTTCTTCCTGCATACTCCGAAAAAGTGCCACCTCTCACACTGAAAGAAGTCAAGAGCCGTCGACTTTGAATAGTGAATACTCGAATAGAACGCGAATCTAATGGCAAAGGTTATTGAACTCGGATTGGAAATTTCGAGTATTCGCACACCCTCAATAAACATGAAGGAAGCGCGACTTGTGTAACCTCTTGCTATAACGCTTCGTTAGCGCTCGAAGCAGGTGGCATGGTTTCTATTGAAAGAGCGTTTCCTGGTTTGCTCTCAGTCTTTCCTTTTTTTTTTATTCTTGAAGCAGGACCCGAGTAATCGCAGAGGAAATGCTACAGGAAATTAAATGTTGGTCGACGTATTTCAACAAAATTAAATTAACTCACCCTGGGAAGAAGCACAAAACTCGAACTTTCGAGAACGATCAGCCACGCAAGCGCACCACAAACTCTATCGGGCTCCAACCCACCGGACTCGCGCGTGCACGGCTGTCACTATGAGCCTCTATCCTCAAGTTGTCCGCTTAGCAGCCCGGTTGCCTGGCAATAACATTTATTCCCCACAGCCTGCTTTCGAACGAAGCAAGCGCAAGGGCCAAAAGGAAGAAAAAAAAGAAAGAAAAAAAGACCGGAAAAGTAACGCTAGCACGCATGTCCTTTGTTCCACACCTTCCGCGAAGTATCGTTACAAAGGAGAGATTGACAGTTCGTCCGCTATTGCCGAAAGAAGCTTTATCGGGAAGCGGGAAGACGCGCGTGACAATCTGTCGCACTGAACGTATACTGTGCAAGAGAAACGACGCAAAAGAAAACAAAAAGAAAGAAGAAAGAAAAGGGTGCCCGCGCGCGGCGGTCATTACGGCGCCGATTGAGACGTGAAACACGTGATGCGCCGGGGGCTTAGCGTCTGGAAAGTGCGCGCCGGAGACAAAGGAGAAGTGCGCAGCGACGGCGGAGCGTGTGCGTACGCAGTTGGCGGCGCCGGCGTCTCCCGTTCGCGGAAAGGAAGAAGGGCGCACTCGCCGTAGGGGGACCAACGCGCGGAGGCGCCCCCGATCGAGTCATTAACAGCGTCCGTTCTTCCTTCCACACCGGGTCATCGGGCACGTCGTCGTACGCGCCATGTGGCGGGGGCGCATGACGTCATGCAGCATGCGGCACGGGGCTTAGAGCACGTCGGAGACACGGCGACGACGGAGGAGGTGGGGGGTCGAGGCATTTCATGTAGGACGTAGCCACCGCTTGCGCAATCCGCGAGAGTGTCGCTGGCCGGGCGATCTCTTTCCAGGACACACGCTGCACTCGGGCGACCGCGCGCTACGCGGTGACACTCGGATCGCTAGACGACAGAACGTTTCGAGGCGAGCCGCTGTGCGAACGCCCTCGTGTAAAAAAGAAGCATGCCCGTGAGACCCCGACAGAAACGCACGCACACCAGCGGGCGCGTACGCCTCCTCCTTCCCGGCGCCGTCAGCGGTCGCGTCGCAGGGTGACGTGGCAACGACGAAGGGGCGTACCTGAGGCCGATCGACGGAGTGACCTCCCACCGTGGCTCTGACCAGGGCTCCCAGGTTGCTCACGAAGATCACGAACTCGACGCACATGGCTGCCCGCCGGTAGAGCGCGGATGGGAAACTACTGGTGACGCCGCGCGACAAGAGCTTGCGCCGGCTCGCGCACCGCGGCGTCCTCGTCGTCGCCTATCGGAGAGAGCGCGGTACGGACTGCCGCGCCGACTGCCTGGCCTCGGGGCTGGAGTCCCAGGGAGAACGCAGTGCGCCGTTCAATCGATTGGCGCCGGCCCGCTGCGCAGAAGAAAAGCGGGCGCGCGGGGAAGCGAGGGAAGCGCAGGCCCAACATCCCGGCGCGCATTCTTTTCGCCTCTTTGGGCGCGCCGAAGCTATAGTGTCGGCGGGGGGCCCCGTCGCCCGGACAAAGCGGGCTGGCTCGCTTCCCTCTCGGCGCGGTTTTTCTCCGTCGAAAAGCGCTAATTGATTGTATGGTCGGGGCTTTGCCGCGCGATCTGTCGATGACCGGTGAAAGTGGGCCTCGTAGGGGTTGGCGTGTGGGGCCGTTCGGAAAGGCGGCAGCGGGATAGGGGCGGGTCGATGCTCGGCGAACGACACTTTCTTACAAGAACAAGTTGAGGTGCCCGATAAGGATTACATTGCTCGCGCGCTTGCTGGTGTCCACACTCAGCGAAAGGGTTAATGTAACACTCGGCATTCATTTCCATTTCGTGCATTGCGTGCGCGAGGGATCGAATTTCCGCCTTCTAAGAACTCGTGGGATCTGCAGCTGGGCAGCGACGGCGGTAAGCCACTGCGACCGGCAGTAGTATACATCGCACGCCGAGCGCCTTTTTTTAAAGCGGTGCACAGATGTTGTCCGTCGTGGTAAAATACACGCTATCGCTCCGAGAGGCGGCGTTGCCAGGTTTTGGGTGAGGCTACAGACGCTGAAAGCTTGGCGACTGACTAATTGGTCCAGTTTCTACCCTACACGGGGAAAAGGGAGTCGGTGACACAGGGAGAGGAGGCGTGACTTCAGGACCCAGTGCATACTGATCCTACAGACGGGCCCTCAGGGTTAGTTGAATAAAGTTTGATAACGCGAGGGTAAATGAGCGCTGTCTGACACGGAATAGTCTTCGCTTACATGCGCGGACAGCCCAGTGACGCGCGTGCGCGCAAACACACACACACAAACACACACACACACACACACACACACACGCACGCACGCACGCACACACACACACACACACACACACACACACACACACACACACACACACACACACACACACACACACACACACACACACACACACACACACACACAACCAGCTGCCTAAAATGGGAAGGTAGGGTTGGCTGCTGCGCATAAACACTATATTAGTGGAGAAGCCAGCTTTACAAGCAGCATTTAATAAAAAGGGTTCTTACAGCGAAGCTGTAAAGATTACAAGCACTGAAAATGTTATCGTGTTGTCACGGTTTATAAAAAGCAAAGTGGATCACTCACGAAATTCGTACTTTGAGAGGTAATGTTACGGGTGATACGATGACAAATTTTGAACTGTGTGTCAATTAGGCGGTAATTAAAAAATTGCTAATCCCATCGCTCCTTTATAAGCACTATCTGAAATGCGTAAAATGTTATGCCACTTGGTTGGGAGGAGGAAAAACCGCAAAGATTTCCTATTTTGAGAAAATGGGGGTCACTCTATATTGGACGTGTACTGAAAATTGAAAAAAAAATGTCACTATGAACCTGATTGAGTACCTGTATGTGTAAGCGTGAGTGTGAACCTGAGTGATGGCCGGTGAGTGTGGATGCACATTAGTATTAACGGGACTGAGTACCTGTAAGTGTGAGTAGATGTGAGTGGCAACGCGAGTGAGTACGTTTGAGTGTGATTAGGTGTGTGTGAACGCAAACGAGGGCCGGTACGTGTGACTGCACGTGAGTACGAACGTGAGTGAGGGCCGGTGAGTGTGCATGCACATGAGTATGAACGGGACTGAGTACGTGTAAGATTGGGGTGTAAGTATGAACGTGACTGAGTGCCTGTAAGTATGAGTAGGTGTGAGTGTGAACGTGAGCGAGTGTGAGTAGGCGTGAGTGTAAACGTGAGTGAGTGCCAGTGAGCATGAGTAGGCGAGAGTGTGAACGTGAGAGGGAATGCACGTGAATATGAACGTGACGGAGTGTCAGTGAGCGTGAGTAGGCGGGAGTGTGAACGTGAGTGCGAATGCACGTGAATATGAAGGTGGCTGAGTGCCTGTAAGTATGAGTACGTGTGAACGAACGTTTCCGTCACTTTGGAATCAAGGGGGGACCAAGCGTTTATAAACCGCTGTTGTGTGGATGCTCGAGGTACTTTCTCAAGCAGTCATGTTAGACTGATGCACTTTTCTCTCGCAGTCATGTTAGACTGACGTACTTTCTCTCCCAGTCATGCTAGACTGATGTAGATACTGTAAATAAACACATATTCCTCGTTCTCGATGAGAAGCAGTCCTTCCGTTCAACAACGTCCTCAGCGTGGATAAGTTGGATGACGGCATGGGCCAGCTACTATTCATGCCCGACTCCAATCTTGACAACGAGTTACGAACGGTGGGATTGAACCCCCAATCCTGACAACACCTACACGGTGACGTTCCCGTAATGTGATTTTCTTTGCAAATGAGGGTAGGCGTCGACGCTGTGGTCTTTTCGGCTCTCAAAAAGCGTGTTCTTGCCAAACATGGCCTTCAATATCGCATTTGTGCTCTTTAAGGGTTTTCCATGGGAGATATTGAGCTAAGAGGCTTTCGTTGCTAACGAAGCAGTTCACGAATACTGCTCTAAATTTCTCGGTAATCATACAATGACGATGTATTTGTCAGAGGACTACAAAGACTGCCAGATCAACTGCGGCGGTTACGAGCGATAACTCGTAGGCTTGTGCATGCATTCATCGGCTCCAATGGCAGTCTAGCGAGCGAAGTAGCGGCCTGACCACAGAACACCCATAGAAACTTGGAGAACGGGAACTGCACCTTTCCAGAATCCGTGGAGGTGCCCTCGCACGAGAGGCAGTAACAGCGCTGTACTTATCTCTTCCTTTTCCCCTTTTAAAACCACTCACACACCATCACACACCTTTCCAGAAGCGGCTGGTGGGGTTGCAACTTGCAAGTACATATCAAACTGCATCGATCATCGCAGTAACACAGGGATTGATTCTTGCTACACGAAGTCTTTCTTTCAATCTTTCATATCCGTACATCTCAGCAATAGAACCACCTTCCCTCAAGTATCGTAGCCATCACCGATAACAAACTTTTTTGCAAAACATTAGCTAACATTGTATAATCAGGAGAATCATTGTATTACCAAAACTCACGGCTCTTGTTTGTTTGTTTTACCCTACCGCTTTGTAACCACTCCCCTTTTTAATGGCATACGGCCCTGAGCGTACTTTAAATAAAGAATAGAATAATAAAGTGAAGAGTGACTGCCAGAGTTTCAGTGAACATGAAGCATCATTTCCTCAAAATTGCACTGAGCAGTCTTGAAGGCTTTAAAATTCTGTGCAGTGTCATGTAACAAATTAGCGCTATGAAGGAGCATGTGATACTTGTTGGTAATGCCCGTCAATCTGATTTTAAAATAGCAGACGACAGAATTTGTGCATTACCAAGGAGGAGCTTGCTGCATGACGAGAAAAGAAACAAGTTGGGACTCAACTTGTTACTTGTCCGATTGTCATAAAATGCCCTGAAAATCAAGCAACCTTGTATGTCAAATTTAAGCATTCCCGCTCGGTACGATACAATACTGTAGACTGCTGCTTTCCTGATAGGGCTCACAGCCCTCTATCTGGTAAACTTGCAAGCATTTCATGGTTAGTCACGTAGTTCAAGAGGACCTGTTGTCATTATGGTGTCCGTTGAGCTTCTTATGGCTTGGTGTGGGCAGCTTGCAAACCAATAATCTCTCTTTTGTCCTTCTTCCTGAAAAGAGAAATCATGAAGCCATGACAAACATGCAAGCAAAGAATGGTGAAACAAAAGTTTGTCCAATGAATGAACAAATCACAGTTCTAGTTGAAGTGTTCAGAAGCATACCTTGCGAGGATTCTGCATCTGTGGTGACATATTCACTGGTGACTTGTGCGTCCAGAGACAATAGAGTCCAAAGTGGTGATCAAATATGAGCAGCATCTTGGAGGCTGGAGGCAAAAGAAGAAAGCCGCAGTTACGATAGTGAAAGCGTGGGTGAGTTTGTGATTCATGTATGACTAAGAACAGTGCACAAAACGTTCCATGACAGAAAACACACAGACACAACACTGTTTTGAGTGTGCATTACAATGGTGTCCTTGTGCGGGCTGTGCTTTGTGAAGCCTCGATTAAATTTTTTGCCAGCGACTATGTAATAAACACAGTAATTCTGTAATGTATCAAAGGATATTAATCCAACTTCATCACCAGAAGTACACTTGCACTAATGTGCTGCGATTTTATCGCAGTGTATCATTCATGCAGACACAGCCAAAACTATTTATTTATTATACTGTACTCCGTGTTAGGAATTTTAGCAACGTGGCAAAATAACAAGAGCCTTGTTTGAATTGCCTTTGAAGAGCAATAACCTTATTGTGATTTTCCACATTGAAAAAAAAAAAAGTGACTACAGCAATCTGTTTTACCCGCCTTACACCCGAAGAAATTGAAAGTTGAAAATGCGAATCAGTGTTTTTTGACTCACCGCTACAGACACCCAGAAGCTGCCAGGTTAATCCGCTTTCTTGGGTAGTTTCCAGACAGACTGTGCTCGGTTCCAGCGACGAGTTTTCACGCTAGCTAGCATATTTTTTTTCAAGCAACCCGTCATTACGCGACTAGACGCGGCAGACCACTGACGACGGAAGCCGTGTATGTACCCATTACGCCAGTGAAACGCCGCAGCTGATAAAATCCACCGCCTTTAAACACGATCGTCTGGTAGCGGCTATCGAATGTCGGATGCATAAACTGGCTGAGATATTATTGTTGGCTAATTAAGACGAACCTGCCTGATGCCGCACAAAGGAAACGACCACCCCGTTCGTAACTGTAACCGGCCTAAAATTTGAATCGATAAACGGCACGGACTGCAATCGCTACCAGCGGGCTGCTGCTTATCACACATCAGTGAGGTCTCAAAACCTTTATTCAAGTAATAAAGCAGAGGCTGTAATAACATAAGTTTAATAAAAACAACTGTCTGTTTATTTTGCAGAAAGTCGCACGTTAACTTATGTTTGACGGATATGATGCGTACATATATAGATCAAATATTGAGCCACGTTGAGCGCCCCTAGCAGAAAAAATACAAAGTAGCGACCAAATTACAGTAGCTCGACTTACGCGCTGTTATGTTTGTGCCTTGGCATTTGCCTGACGGGAGGCCAGTGCATTGGTGTGTCGACCGTGGAGGCAGCATTCGTCCTCACATGGTGCCCGCTTCGCGCACACGACGACTACGTGCGCGGCTCGGGTTTCCTCGCGGCTGCACGGCGTCAACGACGGAAGCGGCCGCCGGCTAACGGACTGCTATTCGACCCCTCCTCGTGCGGGCAGCATTGCACCCCCCCACCCCTATGTTTCGACACCGTGCCTTGCAGTGGGTTCCCTTTGTCCTATGCCGGGCCATTGAACTTGCCCGGCGCACCATTCCGACCGAGCGCCAGATTGGCCCGACGACGCAGCGCGGTGCCCGGAGGCGCCGGCCACAGAAAGCGGCGTTGGGTCCACGGAGGCTGCTCGGACCCTCTCTCTCTCGACCTTGTTCGTCCTTAGGGACTGTCTGGAGAATCTGGGCACGGGAAGTGTTATTTAAGCAGCTTGCAGCTGCTCTGTTGGTCTCTCCTGATAACCACGCCAACTTGTACACATTTTATATAGAATTCTTCGCCGAGAAAGCTCTCCTCGTCTCTGACTTTGCGTGAAGCGGGGTCCAGACCACCTGCCGGCCACGCATACCTCGGCACACGCAACAGCGCTTATGCTGGAACGCGCCGCGGTTGATTTTTCGCCCTCTGTGGCGATCGCTAGAACTTGAGTGTGCGGGGCCAGGCCTGGCGCTCAAACCGTACGCAGGCTTATCTCATGTCGACGCAAACTGCAGTCAGGTCCCTCTACAACGAACCCCTCTAAAACGGAATGACCTGTATAACGAAAGAATAACTCCGTCCTTGTTCTTGTGTGAGCTATGCGCTGAGCGATTAAAAATGCGTTCGACTGTATTACGTTTGTTTGACACGACGGACACGTATACGTGGCGTACCACATAGCACTTGTGTGCGCTCTAGCTTCAATTCGGCGACTAGAATGAATGACTTTTTTTCCTTGCGTCATTAGCGGGAGCGTGTCAATTTGGCACATTCTCGATCGCCTCGTGGCAGCGAACGCTTTGGGACGATTTGTTAAACTGGACCGCGCCTTCGGGGTCGGCTCTCATCCCCCAGTCATTTCCTCGTAGCAGAACGCTACGAAGACGCTGCGAGACATTGCACTGTCTTCGGGTACGGCCAGGGTGCACCGTTTCTTTCTGGAGTAAAAAATTCACCGAAGATGATGATACTCCCTAATGCCAAATATATACGTGCTTTCATTTCGCGATATATTGGCTGGCGCGGACAATCTGTTTCGGGCACACATTGCGGACGGAGCGAAATGTGGCGCGACTACATCGCTTATCGGGAGATCGCGAGGGGATGCGTGTGAGTGATTGAGAGGCGGATTCACAGCAGCCGCTGCAGGCAGACCTCCGCTCACACAGCGCTTTGTTACATATATGGTATCGGTGGACGCGCTCCCCGCATGCATTTGGTGAACAGACGACGGCGCACTGCTCTCCATGGCGCCATTTCGTAGCGGTAGCCGTCGCCGATACCGTCTTGCGCGGCCCTACGCTTTCGCCATACCCTTCTCCATCGCTTTCTTCCTCACGCTATCTTCGCTATCGCCGTCTATACCTTGCCGATCCACTACGGAAGAGAAGGAAGCGTTAAGCACTCCTCATACGTGAGCGGATCCCGAAGGTGGTGCAATGCTGGGCCGACGCGCGACGAAGGTGACGCAGGCGTTAAGCACTTCTCATGCGTGGGCTGATCCCGAAGGTAGCACAACGCCGGGCCGAACCGTGGCGGAGGTGACGCAGGCGTTAAGCACTTCTCATGCGTGGGCTGATCCCGAAGGTAGCACAACGCCGGGCCGAACCGTGGCGGAGGTGACGCAGGCGTTAAGCACTTCTCATGCGTGGGCTGATCCCGAAGGTAGCACAACGCCGGGCCGAACCGTGGCGGAGGTGACGCAGGCGTTAAGCACTTCTCATGCGTGGGCTGATCCCGAAGGTAGCATAACGCCGGGCCGAACCGTGGCGGAGGTGACGCAGGCGTTAAGCACTTCTCATGCGTGGGTTGATCCCGAAGGTAGCACAACGCCGGGCCGAACCGTGGCGGAGGTGACGCAGGCGTTAAGCACGTCTCATGCGTGGGCTAATCCCGAAGGTAGCACAACGCCGGGCCGAACCGTGGCGGAGGTGACGCAGGCGTTAAGCACTTCTCATGCGTGGGCTGATCCCGAAGGTAGCACAACACCGGGCCGAACCGTGGCGGAGGTGACGCAGGCGTTAAGCACTTCTCATGCGTGGGCTGATCCCGAAGGTAGCACAACGCCGGGCCGAACCGTGGCGGAGGTGACGCAGGCGTTAAGCACGTCTCATGCGTGGGCTGATTCGAAGGTAGTGAAATGCCGGGCCGACGCGCGGCGAAGGTCAAGCAGGCCTTAAGCACTCTCCGTACGTGGGCCGATCCCGTAGTTAGTGCAATGCCGGGTCGAACCGCGGCAGAGGTGACGCAGGCGTTAAGCACTTCTTATGCGTGGGCCGATTCCGAACGTAGTGCAATGCCGGGTCGAACCGCGGCAGAGGTGACGCAGGCGTTAAGCACTTCTTATGCGTGGGCCGATTCCGAACGTAATGCAATGCCAGGCCGACCCGCGGCAGAGGTGACGCAGGCGTTAAGCGCTCCCCGTACATGGGCCGATCCCGAAGATGGTGCAAAGCCGGGCCGACCCGGGGTGGAGGTGAAGCAGGCGTTAAGCCGTCCCCGTACATGGGCCGATCCCGAAGATAGTGCAATGCCGGGCCGATCCGCGGCGGAGATGAAGCAGGCTTTAAGCACTTCCCACACGAGGTGCAGTTCGCGATTAAGGGGCACATATATGTGCCCCTGTGACGAGCGAAGCTGAGTATACTCAGCTTCGCTCGTCATCATTTACAGAGAGGAAGGGTACTGAGTTTTCTTTTTGCGCCACAGTTGAACACTAGGTGATCGCCGTGAGACCAAATGCAATCAGAATGCTTCATAAAGGTTCTCGATTTTAGTGTATGCCACGATGCACCAGTTAGATGTCCCCAGCGCTTACGGTCGCTGCAAAAAGCGCCGGCGACCATGCGCTTGGAGTATCGCGTTTCAGTTGATGAGCAATATACGTACTGTTTCGTACTGACTGCGCATATCCGGTCATTCCTCCGTTCCATCTGGTGAGGCCGCGATGAAAAACGATTGAAGTGAACGGCCTGACCTGCTTTATTCATGTTTCAGTAACTGTTTGTGCGACGGAATACGCAGCATGTTTGATCAGACTTGATTTCAGTGGGTATTTTATTTCAGCAATGAAAAAACTGGCTATGGCTTAGCTAAGGTTAAGCCCAGGATGCGAAGCATACTAGCCTTTATTTTAACGCGACAGCGTTAAGGAGCTCGTGTCGCAGAAAAGCCGGTGTCGTCGGCGTCGGCTCAGGCGCACATTTCGTTGTCGCGCCGAACGCTGCGTTGCTCGACGCTCACCGCGTCCGATGCGGGGTGCGTAGTCGCTGCGCCGTAGCAAAGCCACCTAGAAACAGTCTCTGTAGCACGCCGCAACCTTCGCTTCTCATTCCAACGAGCAGCTCTGTCTCCAGGAGGCATCTCACCTCGTGAGTGTCTAGCAGAGGCAAGCGCAGCTGCTTATATACCGCCGCGACGCCGCGAGCGACAGCGCAAGTTGAAGCCCCGTTTCTCCTCTGTCGTGACGTCACGGTGTCACGTGGTCAGCCTTGAAGGCGTCGCCGCGAGCGACGGCGCGAGTTGGAGCCCCGTTTCTCCTCTGTCGTGACGTCACGGTGTCACGTGGTATTGAAGGCGACACCGCCGCGCTTGAGGAGCTGGGTTGAGCTCCAGTAATATGCTTCGCATAAAAAAGTAACAATAATAAACGACGGAACATATTAAACCAACGTAGCTGGCAGCAGCGCCTGCTGAGTCCGGCCCGGCCGTAACATGCCATTGCATTCGTGGCACCGCCGCATGAAGGCGCCACCAGTCCAAACTCATCCCGCACCCGTGCCTATAAGGAATGCGTAGGCTTTCGTAACAGTCACCCTTAACCAGAGGCGGAACAATAAATTTTCATCACGGCGGGAGAAGTTCCGTGGAATCTGCAGCTTCATTGTAGGATCCAGCTAGGGGAGGTGGCATTTGGAGAAAATCGGGCTGTTCCATGAACTTTCAGTCTTGGTTTGAGCAAGTAAACCAAGACCCCTCGCGGCCTCGTTTCTTGATAAGGGTGTAGGAACTGTCAGGGTTTCTTTATGGGCTGACCGGGTGGCTGCAGAATTCGTAGTTATCCACGCCGCTCTTAAGTTTATCGGTCACGTCCCATCACAGTCATCATCCACCTTTTGGGATTCGAAGGTAGCTCTACAGTGTCTGCTGTTCCCTTTCAACCACGGACCTAGCCTGCAGTTAGTCGCATACATCCGACTACTTAATCATCGCGCAAGCGACAGTTGCCACATCATCTACGAGTGGGTACCGGGTCACTGTTCAATTTCTGGAATTGACAGTGCGGATGCTGCTGCCCGATCGATCCAACAGAGCGCCCATTTTTATATCAATACCACTGTCGACAACAGATGAAGCCACAAGGCTTCGCTCCCTCGCATGCGAGCTTAACTCTGTGAAACACGATTGAATTTACCAATGTACGTCTCCACAGATTGGATCCACGTCTACAACTCCGTCTTCCACCTGGGTTACCACGAACGGCAGCAACACTTCTGCGCCGCCTGTGGCTCTGCGTGGCATTCACGAATGCCAATGTTTTCCGTATTGATATGGCCGACAGCCCTGATAGCGACAGCTGTGGCTGTGAGGAGCCGATCAAGCACCTTCTCGGTGGCTGTTCCCGTTTCAATGCGGCAAGAAAAGTTTTCCCGACCGCGATAGAAAAACTGGGCGATCGCCCCCTTTTTCCTGCTATCGGAGGAAAAAGTTCCAGGACGCTCTTCCAGGCTGCTTCGGGCACTCAAGGCCTTAAGTGCTCTGCTCAACTTCCTAAGGACTTGTGAATTGCGCGACTGACTTTGAATGTTGTAGCGCGTAGCATCGCTTTATATTGTGAATTTTCTCACTTTGTTTTGTTTCTTCTATCACCTTTTATTCCCCTTACCTCTTTCCTTAGAACAGGGTGGCCAGCCGGTACTTACACTGGCTAATCTCCCCGTCTTTCACTTCTTTTTTCTCATCCTTGCCTTTTTCGCTGTCTGCTGAGTGAGCTATGAGAGACACATTCTTTACATTTAGTTGAAGTAGTAAGCATGTTGTGAGTAACGAAAGATAAGATGTTTAATCCGTGGAGAGTAATAATAGCCTTTGTAGAAAGTTACTCATTCCAGCGTTCCAGAGTGGCGTACTTCCGTGATTCGCAATGTTTTACAAACACCTAAAACAAGCGCACCAGATACCAACTTCAAATTTGGCGAAAATAGGGAGAATATCAGTAATGTGTGGCGAAATTTTCACGTCTGGACTGACTAGAAGTGGCGCAAATAATTACTGAACCCTCGCTCTCCCCTACTTTCGTGCGTCATTAGAAGTTGGTAATTGGTTTCTTCAATGTTCTTGGTAAACTGGGGAAGTGAAAATATTCAATTTTTTCTATTGCAATTGAATAGCACTTGCTGTTCTATTCCAAGCTCCCTATTCGAACTTAGGCAGGCACGGTTTGGCATGGCAAGGCATGGTTTAGATGTATGTCAGACCCTTTAAGCACACCGTAACATTTCTTCGCTGAACTTTCTTGTTGATTTGTTGCACTTTTGTTGCTGGTTAGCCATTTCCCCCTAATTGGTAACAGTGATTCAAAAGACGCAGTTCGCAGGGTGCTCCAACGCATCATCTCTAAGGCGGTCGCACTGCTGTGCAGCTGGGCTCGGGGAACAAATTTGCTTTCCGAGCCTCGCAAGTTTGCTTCTTCAAGGGGAGTACGGTAGCGCGATTCAAAGACGGGACAAAAGAAGACACAAAGGGACACACACAGCGTCTTCTTTTGTCCCGTCTTTGAATCGCGCTACCGTACTCCCCTTGAAGATGCATTACCAACAAGCCCACATTGCAACCCTCGTGAACAAGTTTGCTGCTCGTTATGCATGGTAATAATAATAATATTTGGGGTTTTACGTGCCAAAACCACTTTCTGATTATGAGGCACGCCGTAGTGGAGGACTCCGGAAATTTTGACCACCTGGGGTTCTTTAACGTGCACCTAAATCTAAGCACACGGGTGTTTTCGCATTTCGCCCCCATCGAAATGCGGCCGCCGTGGCCGGGGTTATGCATGGTAAGCATTAGCCTAAAAGAAAAAGCAATATAGTCTTCTACTGCGGATTTCAAAAGTAACTTCCTCATCACAAGATTTATATTGATATGTAGACTTCTCCATTGTATGACACTGAAGTTGCAGTTTAAATGAAATGCTTCACCATGGTCAGCATGCTACGTATCCACTGAATTACTGATGTCTTGTCTTGGTAGCATGTGTTATAGATGTTATTCCGCTCAATTCTTTACCAGTGTCTGGCCTCGCGAATACTGCAAACTTGTGCTGTCTGGAGCAACAGTCAATAAGCTAGAGCAAAACATAAATTTTCGCCACAATCACTGCTTTCCAGTTCAGAGCTGCCTTATCTTATTCTGTGTAATAGGAACGTTCCTTTTTTCCTAAGGTCAGAATTAAAGCAGGTAACAAATTTTATGATTTACGACTGAGCTACACAGATAAGATGTGCAGGTTGTTTAAAGGAACATAGGGAAGTTGAAGACAAGCGCCTCAACAATTATCGGTATTGTCATCTCACTGATTCCTTCTTTTGTCTGTAATCGTTTTTCACCGTTTCAACATGGAACGACTGAAGCAGCTGTTGCAGATATCACCAAAAGTTGCTGAAGCCAATACAGCCCCTCTTAACCCCCGGAGTTAACGATGCAACTTCTTTTTACAGTTCTATTGTTACGGTTTATTAGTTACATTTTCACTATCGGAAGATTTGTGTTTCATTTTGAATATGACAGGTAAAATATAAAGTGGTCAAATATGGCGAACTAATTAGATGAAAAAGTACCTTTTAAGGTCTTGTTACCGTCTATATAGCCTACTCTTTACATTCAGTGTCGCACTTGGTAGGTATGCCTGGAGTTCTTACTAAGACTAAGTACTATTTGAAATAGCCAATTTGAAATAAAAGTGCGCTTCATCCTGAGACATGTCGTTAGCGGCGGTAACCTTGGGGTGATAGATGTCTAAAATTATTGGATTCTTCTTTTCTTCTTTAGCGATTGCTAAAAAAGAAAAGAAGAATCCAATAATTTTAGACGTTTAATTTCAAGGGGATCCTCGTAATCAAGCAGTTTAAGTGAGCTCTCCATACAAGTCATATCGACGTTTGGATTCGGAAAAATACAATTAGGAACTGTGTCGCGACGAATTTCGCCTATCAGAGCACGCGTTACGGAAGCTGGAAGATTTCGGTACAGCGCGCTCTGAAAGACTTCACAACCTCCGCCAGGTGGTGCTACTGCGACCTCTTGAAAGCGCCTCCAATGTTAGAAAGTTTCTGTTTGAGGTCGCGTCACCGTGCCACTGGGGGTTGTCTCTCTACGGCAGAGCACGTGCTCTCTCTCTCTCTCTCTCGTCACTCGTGGCGCTCGCGTCGCTGTGTGTTGAATAGTAGCGTGTGTACTGATTCGAAAACAGCAATGCGTAAACTATAGCGCCCACTTCCGGAAGTTGTGGCAGAAGCGTCACTTCCGGAAGCTGAGCAGAAGGCACTATTCGCGGAGGGAACCCCAAGAAATGCGAGCGTATGTTGCGCCTCTCGGTGTGGTGTGTTAATTAAAACGTGGAGATAAGATGTAATCACAAATGCCCAGTATGTTTCGCGCCTCGGCAACAAGATCTTCTGCAACATAAAGCTTACGGTATACACCACTTCAATGCAAAAGAAGCCACCAGGCTTACAAATGTGTGAAACGAAGATTAAGTACTGCTTGTTTATTTATTTCCAATGCGAAGAGCGCTAATAGCATTTCGGGGATGTTGAGTGTCATTCGTATTGTTTAGTAGGTGCATGTGCATTGGCGCAAACGACCACTTTTGTGTTAGTCTGTCTCAGAAACATGGGAACATGCGCGCGATTTTTCTTGCAACCGATTTCAAAGCCTTTGTACACAGCAGTCACATGTCTTCCCAGGCCCAGTGACTTTAGGAAGAAAACGGCATCACAACAATTTCTGCAGTACGATTACAACGTCATTGCGTGTTTAAAAAAAGTACATGAAACAGCACTTCCGATTTAGCGTTGTTGAAAAATGATTAGCATGACATAGAGTCGGCCGAGGTCGTTCTAAAAAGTGGCCTCCTTGTAGATGCTTTTGTAAACTGTATGTTAATGTCGTGATATTGTTTTAATTCGCTGCCGCATAGTAAGTCCACTGACCACGTAACCTTGACCGGAGGCCCCAATACAGCCTTTGACCATGGGACCTACTGTTGTATTGCATATCCGTCAAAACTTGTAACCACACTGAAGCAATAAAAAAATCAAAAATACAATTTGTCAGTTTGCAGTCCAGTGACAATACAACAAAGCAAAGCAAATTAACATTATAAAAAAGAAATAAATGGTTTCCGTTTTGCCTGTTAGCTGAGAAATCACAAATGGAAGCGGGGGGGGGGGGGCGGTAGGGAGTGGTGCATTAAGTAGCAAATGCACTGGCCTGGCCGTAAATATAAATATAGATATACAACGTAAAATAAAATTAATGAACGAAAAGGTTCAACACGGAAGTCGAATAAAACATACAACTGGTGTGCACTGTTAAACATTTTATTCGATAGCAAAGTGGGACATAATATGCGACACTATTCCTTCAAACAGGAGGAGTACACAAAGTACAGAATTCACGTTTCGTGCACGCATTTCAATAGCCAACCACATAAATGCCTGTTCTTATTTACATTACATGCTTAAGTGTCACTGTGGCATACATCAAACAAGAATCGGCTTGCAAACTGCACATCCAGCAAACTCCTGGTGGCTGCTTCTTTTGTCTCTCACGGCCGCAGACCAGCAAATGCCTGTTGCCAAGGCACAGAACCCTCCCTACTCACAAAGTATGAGCAGAAAAGGTCTCTTGTTTCCGCTGCCACTGTATAATTGTGCCCAGTTGGAGGACGCAGACTGAACATTGCTGAGGTGCCACTGTCCTGGGTGGTGCGCCACTGGCCACTGGTGATGTTGCCTTATGCATCTTCAGTGTCCACATAGTTCGCCGTCATGTAGATCATGGCATCACGCAAGGAGTTGTGTATGACACAACATGCCATGACAACGCAGTCTGCATCTTGTGGCCGCAGGTTGATGGCACGCCGAAAGATCCTGAACAGGGAGACCATCAATCCAAAAGCATTTTCAACGCACCTCCTGCAAACGTAAGTAAAAAAAAAATTCAACATAATGACGGGCAAATTTTGTGCTTTTGGTTGTCTGGCTCTGTTTAGACGGTAAAGATGCGCTTGTTTTCATCCTGTCACCTCCCAGAATATGGCCGCAGGAAATCCGGACGAAGCTGAAATGCTTCATCTCCAACGAAAACGTAAGGAGCAACGATGTTTGTGCCAGGCAGCTGCTTATAGGAAGTGGAAGGCCGAGCAAGCCCAGTGATTTTCCAAAGCTAGAAGCACACAATGTACCACCATCACTATGACGTCCATACGCCCCAGCATCAACTCATATGAATTTCTTATTGCTGTCAACAGCGGCCATGAGGACGACGGAGTATGTGCCCTGTAATAAAATAAGACTATAAACACATGTTATGAAAATATGACCTACAGCGTTAATTACCTTGTAGTTGTAATGCAAGCTGCCTAAATTAGGAGGGGATTGTATCTGAACGTGCTTGCCGTCGACAGCACCAAGACAGTGAGGGAAATTCCATTTTTCCTCGAATTCTTGGGCTACCTCTTGCCAGGCGCCAGTACTCTGCAGCTCAGTAACGAAAAAAAGTCGCTCTTAGCGTGTGAAAAAAGATTTGTTCGATAGAAGCGCACCCGAAGCAAGCTAGTTCATGCGCACAGGTACTTTAGAAAACTAGCTCAAGGAGTCGAAGTTTGAACCACACTGTAAGTTCCGGTAGTAAACAGCCTCCATGTCTAGTGGCTAAATGCGTACCTTTAGGTATAAAGGTTGCCCTGTTCTCCACAGCAGTCTGCATACGTGATGCACAATGGTCGCCACCGTTGAGATGCCAACCGTGAAGCTTATTGCAACATTTTGCACGTAGATGTCAGATGCGAGGTACCTGAAGAACAAGGTGCTAAGATTGATAACACAGCACTCGGTTTAAAAAGAAAAAATTAAAGGAAGCTTATGTTCTGTTTAACGAAGGAAAACATCACAGCGTAAGACACAACGTCTGCTCTGTCCGGTCGTTTGTTATTTTTTATTTATTTCATTGCATACACACAATACCGTTTGGAGTCATAGCCTTGGCGGCTAGTTTGGGGTCCAATAACAATATAGACATAAGAAGAACAGCGTACTTATAGTACGAGACAACTTAAACACATGTTATGAAAGCATTTTTACATGGAAAATATAGAATAAACAAAAGACTGCCATGACATCAGGGGATACAAATGGAAAGACCATGTGAGCATTCATGAAAGAAGTTTTTTAAGCATTGCACAAAGTATCGGCTGGTCATTATACTGAGTAGGAGTGCGTTCCATATTAGAGCACCGTTGTACTCCACGAGTCTCTGTCCATATAAATTGTGACATGGTGGTAAGTTAATACAGTTGTTACTAGCTACCCTCGTGTTTCGTGCCGGAAAATTAAATATTGTGATAGGTAGCGAATATTATAACGTATTACTGCATTAACTACCTGAACAACTCTTACTTTATACGCCACACTGAACGGCAGAACACGAAACAATCGAAACAGATGTTTACATGGATGAGCATGTTGAGGAAAGGTAACTATTCGTAGCGCCCGTTTTTGAAGACCGACGACAGGTTCTACACAGGTTTTGTACGTACTGCCCCAAGACTGTAAACAATAATAAAGGTTACTTTGTATAAAAGCAAAGTATCCGCAAAACTTGAGGGTCAAAACATTGACGGGCTTTAGCGATACATGACAACCATACGCCAATTTGGAACATACCTTACCAATTTAATATTTCCAATGGATATCAGATACAAAGGGTCTGTCCCTCTCTCTCACACACACATGCACACGCACACGTGCACGATCCGTCCCCTCTCATCGTCGAAACTCCACCCCTGCTCCAAGATGTAAACACAACAGGAGCGACGCCCTGCCCTTACCAAACCCCGAGGGCAAAGGCTGCCTCCGTCGAGCTGATGTCGTCTCCACTCTCCATTCCGGCCACACGAGGATTCGTTTCGCTTTTTCTAAGCAACGCCGATGTTATAGGCAAGGCGTCTTGAATGCGCATGTGCGGTTAAATAAATACAAGAACACAAAAATACAAGGTTAGAGCAACTTCTCGTGTTCTGCATCATTCTTCTATTTTGACCAAAGAATAATGGTGTATGTAAAGTTACTGAGCATGTGTTGGTGGGCTAGTTGGTTAAGCATGATTACAAAAACGGCGCCGAATAAAACAACGCACGAAGAAGGGAAACACGAGACAGCACGTAGGCGCTGTCTCGTGTTTCGTGTTTCGCGCCTACGTGCTGTCTCGTGTTTCCCTTCTTCGTGTGTTGTTTTATTCGGCGCCGTTTTTGTAATTATGTAAAGTTAACTGCATGCAGAAATAGCCTAGCATTTCCTTTGCCTATAAATGCAACACGTTAAGAGATCTATAAGCGTAAGATGTTATTTTATGCGGCTTTTCAAGACGTCTTGCCGAAATGAAACAGAATATTTAGACAGATATACCAGAATCAGCTTTCAGTGTTCTTTCCTGAACATCACTATAGTTACGGCGTCAAAACGGTTAAAAAAATAGTAAGATGAGATAACTACATCGCAAGTGGTGCCAGGCATTGACTGAGACCAATGCTGCTTAGGTATAGCTTGCTTACCTGGGTGCAATAACGAGCCGCGCACGTAAGGGCAGTGGTTCGCGCACGACCTGATCAAACCTGCTTCGGCAAGTGAGTGCAGAGATTCAGAGGCCTCCGGTGACATTCTGTAATACTTTCTGAAGTATTCCTTGTCTCGCGACATCAGCAAGGGCAGCTGCACAGCACAAACGATTTTTACTTTTCCATGTTTATCTGTAGGAGCCCCCCGGAGCAAAAGCTTCCTGTACAAGTTCGAACTCACCGTTGTGTAAAATTCTGACTCCTGCTTCCGGTTCTCCCAAAGTACCCACCAGCGCCGGTGGCTTAGGAGCTTCATGAACAATTCCTTTTTCTCCAGCTCACACTGTTCATTTAAAAGGAGAAGCTTCACGCTATCCAGGTCGGGAGCAGGTGCGGTCTTTAACGTTCTGCACGTACCCACTCGGTCGTCATCTTCATCGCTACAAATTGTGCCAGGTGCTTGCACACTCAACAGTAGCTTCTGTTGAGAATTGCTAGCGACCGTCGCACGTTTCTTGCAACCATGGTTGGGGGCCCGGCGACGCACCGTGGGAGCCGGCGAACGGACGAGAGGCGCACCGCCCTGCAGGGCTGGCGTCCCGACCAGCGCCTCGACCCGCAACATGATCAGTGCCCCGTGTTTTCGGCGGAACGCCTGCTGGGCGCGAATGGCCGGCGCCTCCGAGAAGGACGAAGGCGTCGGTGTGGCCAACGGACAACTTGTATTTTGTATTTTTCTTTTCTCTTCCTTTTCGCTTCACTGCGATGTCTTTTGTAACATAAATTTTCAGTCTTGAAGCGAACCCCGACGAGTGGGCATCGTTCCTTCGAGGCTCCTGCGTGCGAAGGAGCCTCATTCGCGCCCCACTTTGTGTGAAACGTCTCATATTAAGAGAGCTACGGGTGACTGCAAGTTACCCTCCTCCATACAGTCAAACAGCCAGGCCCTGTCCCCTTGCGCTTGCGTTTACTGTAATACCGGACTCGCGAAACGCGATTGCGTCTTCCGGTGTAAAATGACGGCCGCAAACACGCAAATCATGGCGCCGATCGGGTAGCGGCAGTCGGATGCGCTGCAGCCAGTCCGCTCGTCTGCTGCCTTGCAGAGGGACACGATGTCGCAGCTTGACATATTGCCAGTCACTACGTTTGCAGTCCACAACGCAACAAAGTTGAATCACAGTGCTCGCGAAAAGACTGAGACCGACTCTGCACCGCGCTCTCGTCAAAATGGAGCACATTGTATGAGAAGCAGACGACGCTTGCTGTGTGCCGGAAGTGCTTAAGTGTAGCGAGAAATTGTTCTTGTGCATTCTCTTTCTGTTACTTTCTTTTTATAGAAACAAACTCACTATCATTCCAGCCATTACGAACATCATTTGTTCACCATAAAGGTGGAAAAATTATTGACGACGCGCCCTGGGCAGCGAATCAGATAGCTCGCCCTACTGACGTCTATTGGGTGATTTACGTCGTATGGGTCACGGCCGAACTCGAGTCCGGCCGTGTATGGGTAGGGGCGGCTGAAAATTCCGCCAAGCAGTGTGCCGCGATAAACAGCGATGTCCATTTTTAAAACATTATAATAAAATACACGCTTTCCACGGAGCACTTAGATGCGTCAATTAATGATCAGAAGGACCTACTGTAAAGATTCTACGTTTGTACAAAATCGTCAAAATCATTTCAGGGTCCCTTTAAGAAATAAATCTTTGCCCTTAAACGCATGCAGTCAACTAGCTGAGAACTATATATTAAGATAGACGCGCTAAAAATATAGAAGCACATCGAAATACTGTGCGGATTCCCGTTACCGCGAGCAGCGCATTCAAACTGCCCGCTTATATCGGTACCCAGTAAACGGGAACCGGAAGTTAAGGGTTAGTCTCCAGTGTATCAGCTTGGTATGCTACAGTCACTAGGGTCGCTGGGTTCTTTGGGAGTACCCCCTCCTTAGAAGCATTTCCTTTCTCTAGGCTAATGGTTTCAGTTTGGTTGGTAACAACTTTATTTATAGTCCTGCAGAGCTTTCGGCGACGGGGCCTGAAGTCTCCCACGTGGGGACGTCGAGGTGTCGCCTCGCCGCCGCCTCGCGGGCCTGCTGGACGGCCCAGAGTTGGTCACCGAGGCTGGGGCTGCGCAAGGCCCACCACGGCGGAAGGGTTCCGTAGTTAGCACCGTGCGGAAAAATGTTACGTAACAATGGGTCCGAGGACGGGGGTTTGCTTGAGACTATATGCTCGCACGAGAAGTCACCTCCAAGAGCAGCAATGACAACCCAGAACAATTGTATGGGTTATCTCCAAAAGCAGCAATGGCAATCCAGAACAATTATTTGGGTTGTTGAAACCATAACCCAAACATTCGTTCTGGATTGCCAGAGCTACTTTTGGAGGCAACTTCTCAAATCTCATACGAGCATGTTGTGTCAAGCAAACCCCCGTCCTCGGACCCATTTTTACGTCCAATTTTTCAACTTAGCATTTAGAATACACCTCAGTCTTGCCAACAAAGAAAACACGCGAAATAATTTGCTCGAAATAGAAAGTATTTTATCTGAATGCACTCAACTATTATCAAATTGTTTTCCGAAAAGCATAAAGTTGGAGTCAAAATCATGACATTTCGTACTTATGATAGTGGGATTCCCAATTGCTGGCTTGCTTGCTTGCTCGCGTGCTTCTTTCTTTCTTTGTTTTTTATCCATTTCTGCTCTTGCTACCGATGCTTCCATCAACCATTTATTTCTGCAATCGGTATTTCCAAACCGATTTTTCAAATTTTTCGCCGACTCACTGCACGAACTTTTGAGAAAAGCCTCGCAGATAGGTCCACGTAGCGTAAGAAAAAAGATAATTTGTGTTTTGTTTAAATACATTGAAGAGCGAGCTTCAAAACGGTATGGTATGGTATGGTAAAACTTTAATGAAGTCCTGCAGATCGTGTGTCTTCGAAAAAATCTACTTCCATCTATGAGCGCAGTTCTAAATCTATATGAACCGGTTAAAACCGGTTCAAATCTCAGTATTTTTGCTCTGCCGCTGAAGCTGAAACTACCGAAAGATATCCAGAAATCTGAGCCCGAACCCGAAGCAAACTGAAACAATCTTTCAGCGTGCCTGCGTGCGTGCGTGCGTGTGTGTGTGCGTGTGCGTGTGTGTGTGTGTGCGTGCGTGCGTGTGTGTGTGTGTGTGTGCGTGTGCGTGTGCGTGTGTGCGTGTGTGTGTGTGTTTGTGTGTGTGTGCGTGTGTGTGTGTGTGCGTGCGTGCGTGCGTGCGCGCGCGTGCGTGCGTGCGTGCGTGTGTGTGTGCGTGTGTGCGTGCGTGCGTGCGTGCGTGTGTGTGTGTGCGTGTGTGTGTGTGTGTGTGTGTGTGTGTGTGTGTGTGTGTGTGTGTGTGTGTGTGTGTGATTTGTACCTCTGGATTAAAAGAGGCCGAACATTTTATCAGTGATTAATCTTTCTCATTGGCAAACCTGAATGTTAATCTCACGTAATCAATCACAGTCCAGGGTTGACAAAATTTTTTCCAGTGCATCGCTGAAGTGAAACAAGAGAGTCGCTAAACGTCCCACTAAAACTGTCAAGTAAATTTTAAATAAGAGAGGTTTTGGGACACTATAAGCTAACGTGAAGTAAATTATTTACATCGACGTTTCACGCTTGTCCAACTTCCGTGGAGGTTATGGAAAAACAGTACACTTACCAGGAGGTGTTAGAGTGCTTTTATTTATATATTTATTTATCCTGAAATTGTATCTGGGGATTTTCGCCGAATTGGTTGCAAATCAAAACTGATTACAAAATTTGCAGAAATGCAATAGCGCACAAGTCACACTTACAAATAAAAATCAACACAATTTCACGACGCTAGTTTCGAAACAAAGAGTCAACTCCTGAGTGAAGAACTTGATCATTCTGTCAAACTCGTTAACAACTCTAGGAAAGGAGTACTTGAATAAATTAACGCATGTGTGAAAGGGAGTTACATTAAAATTATGTTTTCGTCTAGTGGCTTATCCGAATGAGTGAGATTAGTTTATCAGTGTTGGAGTGCCCATTACCTAGCTGTTCAAGAATTCAGTCGGTAACAGCGATTTCTCTAAGACAGGTATTCAGCCTTGGCCAAGAGAGCTGTTATTCAAGAACGTGCAAAAATGTCATATGCAAAGCGGACAGCCTTTTTTATTTTTCCGTAATTGCCAACATCATTTTGAGTAAAAGGGTCACATTATGGAAGCATAGTCAACAGGTTTATAGAAAAACTTTTTATAGGCGAGCCGCCGAACAGCATGCCTTAATAATTTTAGAAGCTCTTCGTAAAAAGAAGTTTCCGGTTTGGGTTGGTGTCATAGGCGCCGACTACAGGGGGGGGGGGGGGGGCGGACTGAACCCCCTCCGGATTTTTCTGGCGTGGACTGAGCCCCCCCCCCCATCCCAGGCGATGCCGAAGCTTACCCCCCTCCATCTCCTAAAGTGTCATTGCCAGAGTTTTGTCACCCACATCCTTTTAGGTTTCTTTTGACTTATATCTTTTGACGATCTTTTGGCTTAAAATTTTGTTGAGGCTAATAGCTTACTGAATCATTATTGGCGCGGACATGCACGGATTTTAATTCATACTTTGTTTTATTTCTGCAAATCCTGACAATAGGAGAACAAGCGCGCTAGAACGAGCGGCGGCTACTTCATCTGTATTTTCTCACTTGAGCATTGTTTTAAATTTCCACTGTAAGCACCATGCACATACACAATATTTTTTAAGTATGTACACAGAGAAAAGTTTATTTTATCTTTAATGAGAAGGAGGTAGCCAATGAACAATGATTTCTTTAGGTATGCATAGCTTATGCCTAGAGAATGAATATGTTGCTGTATATTCACCTCGCTTCAAAATGCTTTGCGTGCATCTTTTAACCCTGAAAAAAACCTCTAAACTTCGGTGATTCTTTCGGCATAATCTTTCATCAACGGCGTGTGAAATGCACGTGAATTATATGTGTCTTAGCATCGCTAAGGCCCGGATCACATTAACAACAAGGCTCTCAGAAACCTAGAGGACGCATCGATCGAGTTTCTTACAGATGAGATAAATCGGATTTGGGAGTAGGGAATTGTACCTGAAGAATGGAAGTTGGCGAAGGTCATACTAATCCCAAAGCCCGGTAAACCGCCGAGCCTGGACAACCTCCGCCCAATCTCACTGACGTCATGTGTAGGGAAGGTGGCCGAGCACGCCATCCATAACAGAATTGCCGAGTATATCGAGACCAACGACCTTTTCCCTCACAACATGATAGGTTTCAGGCCAGGCCTCTCCACTCAGGACGCCATGAAGCTTATCAAGATCCAAATCCTGGAACGCTGCACTCGGGACACGAGAGCCATCCTTGGTTTGGACCTGGAGAAGGCCTTTGATAACATCCGTCACGAGTTCGTCCTTGACGCCATCTCCAAGCTCGACCTGGGCTCGTCCTTCCATGCCTTCGTCAGGTCTTTCTTGAGCAAACGATGCGCCATCCTCAAGGCTGCAGATTTGGAATCGGACACAATGGAGCTGAGTAGAAGAGGCACCCCCCAGGGATCAGTCATCTCACCACTCCTCTTCAACATCGCAATGGTTGACCTCTCAAGGTATCTAGGCAAGGTCCAGGGCATCGGTCACACGATCTACGCGGATGACATCACTGTCTGGTGCGCGGGTGGCAGTGACGGACAAGTCGAAGCCGCTCTCCAGGAAGCTGTCGACACTACAGAGCGCTTTTTAACCAACACGGGACTCCGGTGCTCCCCAAAGAAATCGGAGCTCCTTCTCTACAGCCCAAGTAGAAAGGGCCGCAAGCCACAGAACTGGAACCCCCCCTGAAATTGACATTAATCTCTACACCAGTTGCGGAGATCCCATTCCCAAAGTCGCGTCCATTCGAATCTTGGGAATGACACTCGAAGGGACAGGCACAAATAGCATCACCATTCACAAATTAGCAAAGAAGACGGATAGCGTCATCGGTCTAATCAGGCGGGTAGCTAACAGAAGGAGAGGTCTGAGCGAAGAGAATCTGTTAAGGCTAGTCCACGCTTTCTTGTTGTGCCATTTTACGTACGTAGCGGCCATGCACGTCTGGAAGAGGGCCGAGCGAGACAAACTAAATGCCATGATAAGGAGGGGGATCAAGAGCGCGCTCGGACTACCAAACTACACACGCACCGACCGACTCCTGCAGTTGGGTATTCATAATACCCTGGAAGAGATTGCAGAAGCACAAGAAAGGGCACAGATTCTCAGGCTCTCCGGCACCAGGGCGGGCAGACGACTCCTAACTGAGATGGGCGTCCCCCCGGCCACTGTCGAAGACGCCTACCAGGGCCTTCCGAAAGAGCAGAAAGATAACATCATCATATCGCCCGCCCCGCGCAATATGCATTCCCAGCGCAACGTAGAAAGAAGGAAGGCCAGAGCGGCGGCGCTCCTACGCCGCGCAACAGAACTCCCTGGCGGCAGCTGCTTCGTTGACGCGGCCCAGTATGGCAACAGCGACAATTTCACCGTAGTGTCAATCAACCACAGGGGTTCGACCGTTAACGCGGCTTCGGTACGAAGCACGTCGTCGCGTGCGGCGGAGCAAGTGGCCATTGCCTTGGCCCTCCTGGATGACGAACATGCCAATATCTTCAGCGACTCCAGGGCAGCCATCCGCGCCTTCAGCGTTGGCGCCGTGTGTAAGGAAGCCTGTCGCATCCTCGACGGCAAAACCATCACCACCCACACTCTCACGTGGTTCCCTGCTCACATGGGATCCATCACGGGAGGCCCCAGAAACCTCAACGAGCTGGCCCACTCCAAGGCGCGAGGTCTCACTTTCCGCGACCATGAAGAACTTTTATCTCGGCAGGAGAGAGTTTCCCCTTCCACACAAGAAGTTAAATAGAGCGCAGGCATTGACCCTCAGATTACTGCAAACAGGCTCATATCCCAGCCCGGCTTTAATCCACAAAATTTATCCCGACACCTATGCCACTAGTTCTTGCAGGCATTGCAATGACATCGCTAGCCTAGATCATATGCTCTGGCGTTGCCCCTCGTTACGAGGCACAGAAGAAATCAATGAAGACAAGTGGCTCTCCGCTATTAAGAACCCTGATGCCGGGGTGCAACTATGGGCTGTCCAGAGGGCCCACGATGCGGCGGTCGGGCAAGGCCTGGCTGTCCCAACGTGGGAGCGGCCCGCAGCGCGCTGAGTCGCGTACCTCAGGACCTTATTAAAGTTTCGCATCCATCCATCCATTAGCATCGCTTCGCTTTCCAGTAAGCAAAGCTAACCACTATATCAAAGAACACTTCTCATAATTTACAACCTTTATTAGGGATGGAAACATCGTCCCTTGCATGCAGAGGTCATAAATATGTACAGGGTGTCCCAATTAAAGATCATGCACCAAGATTAAAAAAAAAGAAAGGCAATGCGTTATTCGGAAAAAAACCTTGTGCATATAGTTTCCAGTACATTGGAGAAGCTGCCAGTAACTTTTTCGTTACTGAGATTTAATTCGGAAATTGTAATTAATTATCTAAGTCGAGAAGTGTAATCATGAATATCAAAATGTCAATGAGGCATTTGTAGGCACAACCTAGGGGCATGTAACTGCGGTATTTTCAGCAATGTGCTGATTCCGTATTCATTTTTTCCGACTGATAAATAAGCCGTGCGAAATATGACGATACCACGGGACTGCACTCCCACCCGCATCATAGAGCAGCGCCCTCGTACAGGCTCCTTCCGAGTTAGACCGTACGATACGAAGGGGAAAAAAATCACCGACCAAGCAATCCGTACAGATGGTTAACCAGCGAAGCTGAAACGTGCGCTCCCGGTGATTATCACTGGGTTAATCCCGACCGTGTTAAACGATGGCTTGGCACGCTGCCGGATCCTCGGTACGCAGTTGCTGCTTGCGCTCGGCTGCCCGAGCTTGTTATTGCGCCCAGGCTGCAGCATCGCGATGGCGTAGACGAGCTCATTCCCTGTCCTGCTCGCGGCGTTGCTGATCGAAAGCTGCCTGCTCCTCAGGAGTATGACGCGTGGCCTACCCATTTCGGAGCCGGAGAGAAACTGCTGCGTGCCCGTTCGGCTGTGACGGAGAGCAACGACGTCACTACTGGCGCATCCAATCATGCGCCTCTCTTTCGATTTTTTGCCCATTCGCATGGACCTGCGCCGGAGGAGTTTTTGGCGTACAGACGACAGACGGACAGACGAATCGGCTAGCCATAGACTGCTTCACTGTAAAACATCTTGATCGAGCTAGTGCCTTATCTGCCGCGCCTTGGCCGATGTAACAGGCCGCCTTTGGTATTGATTGGAAACAAGCTGTGATAGCTGTTGTCTTAGGGTAGATAAAGTGCGCGGATAGCTCTTTTGTTTTTGCCACAAGACCTACCACCACCAAAGCGAATTGACAACGTCAGTGCAAATGTGTAAAGGTGCATTTTGTTTCGTCCCGGTCGCCATGTCTTTCTCTAATGAGCAGAAGATGAAAATGATCCTTGTCTTGGGAGCTGCAAATCTAGGCAAGAGGAAGGCCGCAAATATATGTCAGTGATGGAAGTGTGGAGGTAGACCAAACGCGCCGACTGTCATCAGAAATTATGAAAACCCGAGACAAACCGGTAGCTTCAAGA
This sequence comes from Dermacentor albipictus, assembly GCF_038994185.2. Lineage (NCBI taxonomy): Eukaryota > Metazoa > Arthropoda > Arachnida > Ixodida > Ixodidae > Dermacentor > Dermacentor albipictus. The sequence continues at coordinate 66,153,933 of NC_091822.1, read as the reverse complement.
AACAGTAGCGTTAGGACTCCATCTTTGAGTCCTAGCCTATACGCATGGATGTTCTAGCATTTATGGCCTCAAACCCTCATGCTAGCGTGCGAGACGTGACCGCCCAGGTACCAAGTTATAAGTTATCTGTGCGGAGGATTCTAAACGAAAGGCTTTCACCCGTACCACCTTAACCAGCACTAATGCTTGGAAGATACGGATTTGTAGAATCATCTAGATTTCTCGAACTGGGTTCTCACAAAAGCCGATGAGCCACCGGACTTTGTGCTCAGATAAAGCCAATTTTCCCAGAAACACCCAGGTAAATTCACATAATGCACACTATTGGAGTGATTACAACGCATTCTGAGTAAAGCGCAATCGGCACCAGTAACAGTGGTCGTTCAATATTGGCCGTGGAATTTACGCTGGTGCAATAATTAATCGGTCCCATCTTCTTCGACCACACTCTGACTGGACAGCGTTACGTGGAAGCAATCCTTGAAGGAGTGGTGGATGAGTTTCTCACAGAAGTATCGCTGTCACGTCTTCCACTTCTGTGCTATCAGCAAGATGAGGCGCCAGCACACGGCAGTAGCCGAACACGAAACTAGCTGGATGCGACATTTCATGTACAATAGGTTTGAAGGCGCGGGCCTGTAAATTTGCCGGCTAGGTCACCTGACCTCTCTCCACTAGATTTCTTTCTTTTGGGTTATGTGAAAGATCGTGCTTACATGATCGAGGAGGACGTCAGATTAGCTCAAGACAAGGATAACGGATGTTCGCCGTAGAATTCGGGCGTCGGTCATCAAGAAAGCCACTGAAGACGTGATAAAGCGGAGTCAGTATTGCGTATCTGCAGAAGGAGACCTATTCGATCGCGTCCTCGAGGCAGCAGCTGGTGTTCAACGGCGCTTACGAATTCATAGATAATAAGGGCCCATTCAAATTTGATGTACCTTCTTTTTTTTTGTGCAGGCGTCCGGACTACCAATTCGGCTCATTTAGAAGTGGTTATTTACTTTTCGTGAGCGCATTGGTTTTGCCTTTTCTCTACACGTGGGTCGCCTCCCGGTATGTTTATTTCGCTTTTATTTTATGCCATGAACCTGTTGTTGCAGCACGTGCACACTCTCGAGAAAACTAAAACCATCACTGTAATTTGGCTTTGGTCCGACGCATGTTTCTGCTGCGTAATATAGCTGCGCGCGCACACTGTCAATGCGGTGCAAGCAAAGACGGGATTTTGAAACGTGCTATGCCTATGTACATGGCTTTTCGCGTTTTGTGAGTGGTAAGAGCGGCGCTTCGGCCGTGTTATAAAGCGGCTTTTGTTAGCGATGTCTTCAGTCGGCCTTGAGAGACGGATAATAAGTCTCACGTAGAGAGGAAGGAATAACTTGCAAAGCCGCGAAACCTGCTGTTGGCGCTCCTTCCGTACCACTATCAAGGTGATGCGCTGTCTCTCCGGGTTTGCGACAGGCAACGCAGTTGCTTTCAATCAGCTTATTCAAGGGCGCTGCTTTGTGGGATGCGGGTGGGAGTGCAGGATCACGTGGTGTTTTTCGTAATTAGTGAGGTCTGTTTGCCAGTCGGAAAAAAATTGCACGCATTTAATACATCGTTGAAAACACAGCAGTCAGATGTTATTTTGGGGTGCTTACAAATGACTCATTGACACTTTGATAGTTAGGACAGTACTTCACGAATTAGATCATTAATTGCAATTGTCGAATTAAATTTCAGAACGAAATAATTACTTGAAGCTACTCCACTGCACTGGAAACAATATTTACTAGTTGTTTTTTTTTTAATGGACGTCTTGTTGGGCGAGTTGGTCACAATTCATCGTGGGTACTAGGCGCGAACACATCGAGAAACAAGAAAGGAGACGGGACAGAGCGCCACTTATAACTGCTTTAATCGGAGGCACACCACGCACTTATATAGCCGTCTTAGACGTAAGGAACACAATCGGTTGACGGTTGACGCTGGACGCAGGACCCCACAGAATGTAGGTGCCTGAAACTTCTGTGTGTTCGTGATCTGGTATACCTGATCATTTCTGTATATATTCACCTCATAGTAACACTTCAAAATTATGTAAAATGTCTCTGTCGCATCATCATTGTACATAACCATTTTGCACACTGTATATATCAACATCATTTTATATAACCTGACAATTAGTTTCTGTGTAACTGTGTGTTGCGCGGGTCTATGTGGTTATGTCTTAGTGAGTGAGGACTCGGACATTTCTTTGAAAACGTGCCGTGTATACAGAGCTTCGTACATTGTATATGTAATTGTCCTAGTGGAATTGTGCCGCGATTGTGACTCAGTGTTCGTATCGTCTCTTGTTGCATGAATAAACGTTTTCTAAACCCCGACCCCGGATTTTTTGCGACATGGGATCCTTAACGCTATCGCGGTAAAACTGCAAACCTTGCTGTCATTAGCAGACTTGTGCGGCCTACGCACTAAGGTTCGGCTTTTGTGCCTCCTCTCCGAACACGCGCTAATGAAACGACATAAACGCTCTCTTGCATAAGATGCATTGATACTATTGTTCCGAAAGAACAACCGTGTTGAACACAGCGGGCCTGCAAAGTCGTAGACCTTTTTGGAAATCCAACCTCTGACATTTTTTTCTCATAATAGATTTCTCGCTGTCTCTCTCTAAACGCGCGTTTAAGCTGCCTTAGATAGTTTTTCGTTCTTTTATGCTGAACGCACTTATTTCTATCAGTTTGATGTAACGTGACTCAAATACACCCCTTTTTCCGTTGTAACAGAGGAAGAGTATTTTTAAGCTTGAGATATATATATATATATATATATATATATATATATATATATATATATATATATATATATATAAGCTTTAGATACACAGCTAGCAGGGCCACCACTAAACATATAAACACATAACCCAATAAAAGCAGCATCCTACGTCTTCTCATTACGCGTGCGATGCCCTATCAAGGGAAGAAGGCGCCGCGTCAATAGGTAGAGCATCGCACGCGTAATGCGAAGACGTAGGATCGTTCCCCACCTGCGGCAAGTTGGTTTTTCACCCACTTTTATTTCCATTAATTAATAATTTTTAATATTTTATTTATAAGTTCTTTATTATTTATAATTATTTATAATTTATTTATTTCAATTAGTAAGCCCAAGTAATTTCCCCTGTATTGTCTTTGATGTCTTTGTTCGCTGGCTTCTTGTGATATGAATAATATAATTCGGGCCCCTCGGTTAACCCCGTTTCTTCTCATTCATTACATAACGAGGGTTTCGAATCCGGCAGCATTGATGCCTTCAGGTAGCACGCGTGGGTTTATTGACCAGTTGCCTTCACGCTAAAAAAGATCACGTACTCGTGGCGCCTGCTGCAGAAAGGATGTTCCACATCCGCCGCTAAGCCTTCTGAGTGGTGGCGCTGGCTAACACTCCCAGGGTTAGCTCTAGTAGTAACACATTAATACCCCCACGAAGTGTATGGGAAGACGGCGCCGCGGTAGCTCAATTGGTAGAGCATTGCACGCGTAATGCGAAGACGTGGGATCGTTCCTGACCTGCACCAAGTTCTTTCATTCACTTAATTACAATTCCATTAATTTATAATTTCTTTATTTCATTTAAAATAATTATGGGGTTTTACGTGCCAAAACCACTTCCTCATTATGAGGCACGCCATAGCGGAGGACTACGGAAATTTTGACCACCTGGGGTTCCTTAACGTGCACCTAAATCTAACTACATGGGTGTTTTCGCATTTCGCCCCCATCGAAATGCGGCCGCCGTGGCCGGAATTCGATCCCGCGACCTCATGCTCACTAGCCCAACACCACAGCCACTGAGCAACCACGGCGGGTTTATTTCATATAGTAAGTACAAGTAATTTCCCCTGTGTTGTCCTTGGTGTGTTTGTTGGCTACCTATGATATGGTTAAAGGAATCGACTACTTTTTAGTGACGGCTCAATTTAATGTCGCGGTGAAGTAATTGATAACTGGAATTAATTCCATTTTTTAAAGATGCGATTGTAATTGCTTACTTTTTTTCCTGTAACTTGTTTAAGCCTTTTTACAATACATGCGAAAGACAGCAACTCGAAACATAATCACTCCCTCGTTATTGAGGTCATTTCACCGTAGGCGTTCGTTGTAGAGGCATTTGACTGTTTAATTAGTTTGGCCTGCTCGGGCTAAAGATTAATTTGAAAACTTGAAGAAAATAAAAAGACGCGCGCCGAGCAGTGTCTCAAGCCACTGAAGCATTTTTTCCCAAATTTAAAAAAAAGTTTATTCTCTCTGGAACGTTATACCTCGGTCTGTTTTCTTTTTGTGTATAACACTTGTTCCTATTAAATGTAGTCAAGCATTTAAAGAATAACGGTGTGTATTAAGCGAACGGTGATCAATGTTGATTGGCATTGTTGATAATAATAATATATGGGGTTTTACGTGCCAAAACCACTTTCTGATTATGAGGCACGCCGTAGTGGGGGACTCCGGAAATTTTGACCACCTGGGGTTCTTTAACGTGCACCTAAATCTAAGTACACGGGTGTTTCCGCATTTCGCCCCCATCGAAATGCGGCCGCCGTGGCCGGGATTCGATCCCGCGACCTCGTGCTCAGCAGCCCAACACCATAGCCACTGAGCAACCACGGTGGGTGATCGTGGGAACAAGCAGACGTAGCGGAAGTACATCTCCCTTGCTTCGGTGCGAAGTAAAAAAAAAACACACACACACGCAGAGATTCTGTTTGTGTGTTTTAATCTTTCTCCAAACTTCAATCCCTCAATCCAAGCAACAGAACGCACAGATAACAGATGTTGTGTTGAATAATTATCGAAGTCACGTGTCACCACGAGCGACGTCGCATTGCGGACACGACTACGTAGGCGCAGGGACACGACTACGTCACCGCCCGGCTTGGAGCGCGGTGGCCGCGAGAAGAAAAAACAGCGTTCGGTTGGAAATTTCAGATCTTTCCGCGGCGCGTAGCGGTGTAATGCTTTGCAGACACGATCGTTATCGCGCAATGTATGCTCTGCGCTCGTCAGCTCAACATGGCCAGACCTGGTGAGGGCCCCTTGAAGAGTGGAACGCGATAGCAGTCAAAGATCCGTGACTGATTGTCACGCTTCCCGGCAAGCGCAGCTTTTTTTATCCACCTTCGCGCAGATGCCTGGAGTCGTGCGCCATCAGGATGCAGTTGCAAGGAATTGAGCGCGCGCGCCGCGCTGTGAATGGTCGTAACGCTGGAAAAGGAGTTTGGTTGAGTCTCCGCGTAACAAAATTATGTTCGCTCATATATTCAAATTACACTCCGACGCTATTATGCCTGTAGGTTATGTGTAAGCTGTACTTTAGGATTTTTCTGACGCATTTTACTTTGAGAAATTCAACCAGTTGAGCAAGGCCTCTACGCTACGCGGAGGGCCTGCGTGGTTGCGGTTCGGAATGATTTTTCGCGAAAGGATTTTCACCGCAAGGCGACGATGCCGGATTTTTTGCAACACAGGGAACTTAATGCTATCGCGTTAATGTACTGGAAACGTGCTGTAAATGCGCTTCATGTAGTTTGACGATTCTCTGACGGGCGAGTCGGTGCCGAGAGGAAATTACTGGGAGCCGAGGTGTAAGAAAAGCTGGGAGCGCAGCGTTGATGAAAGGACAAGAGGAACGATGACAATTACCGCTTTGCAACACCCGCCGTGGTTGCTAATATCTATGTCCCTTTTTGCCTCGGAACCACCTGTAAACTTTGATGGAACACCCATTGTTCACCTGGGGTCACCCATCAAGCGCTATGACAGCTGTCACGGGCTGCGATTGACCACCGCTTTCCTGCGTCCACCACGGACCGTGCACAGATACACATGAGCCACTAAAGGCTTACGTCTTAATATTAGCAGGTATGGTGCTACGCTGCTCAGCACGAGGTCGAGGGATCGAATCTCAGCAGCGGCGGCCGCATTTCTATGGGGGCGAGATGCAAAAACGCCCTTGTCCTGTGCATTAATTGGAGGCACGTTAAAGATGCCCTGGTGATCAAAATTACTCCGGGGTCCCCCACTACGGCGTGCCTCACAATCAAATCGCGCATTCGGCACGTAAAACCCCAGAATTCAATTCAATTACCGTTTTGCACTAGAACTCGACAACTTCGTAGAAATGGGCGTACGTGGTACATGTGGCTCAAGACGACGTTCGTGCAAGCACTGCGGCGTCAGGGCACGGGAAATTGAGCCCGCTCTCCCGCACCCCCTCTCCCACCTTCACCCCTTCCCGAGTTGCACGCCTATATATATAGCTTCCGCATTGTACCACCGGTCAATTAATATCGTGCAGTTTACAGTAGGCTGAGCAACGAGCGTTAATGGAGGCCACGAGCGCGCTGCGCTCATTCGTGCGCAGGGCGTGTCATTTGCGCGTTTGCATAAGGGATGGCCGGCGCGTAGCATGTCGCGGATCGTTAACCAGAACGCAGCAGGACGTTCTAGCGTTAACGAGCGTGTCGTCGGAGCATCGAAATCGGGCGGCGGCGCCCATAGATGTAAACAGCGAAAAACATGGCAATAACTACACATTACATACCCTGCAAAATTTGCTATCGCAGAGAGTTACGATTTTGGCATTTTTACGAGCGAGAAGGGAAATAGCATTTTATATTTCGTGACGCATTATTCATTCATTATTTGTACTGGCTAGTCACGTTAGAAAAACAGAGATAACGCACGTAGGGCGGGGACAAATATAAATGGCACACCTGGTTCGTGGCATGGTATGGTATGGTAAAAATTTATTCAGGTCCTTCGGAATGCGTGTAAGCACGTATGCAGGCCGCTCCCACGTCGGTATAGAAAGGCCGAGCCTCTCTGCTGCGTCGCGGGCCCGATTAACAGCCCATAGCTGTGCTCCGAGATCGGGGCTGCCTAGGGCATCCTCTCATGCGAGAAAATAACAAGGCGAAAGACTTATGTGGCTCATATCCCCGATGGTCTCGAAAACGTGTCGTGCGGTTCAGAAAGTCATGTGAACACGCCTCGCTCAGACACGCGCTCGTGCCACTGCTCTCACGTTCACCGTCGTCTTCTTCACAGCTGGCTGCAATGCCGCTTCTCATGCCAAAAAAAAAAAGGAGCAAAGTTAATTCGTCATCATCATCAGCGTATTTTAAGGCCACTGCAGGACGAAGGTCCCTCCGTGCGATCTCCAATTATCCCTGCCTTGCGCCAACCGATTCCAGCTAGCACCTGGGAATTTCTTAATTTCATCACCCCACCTAGTCTTCTGCCGTCCTCGACTGCGCTTCCCTTCTCTCGGCGCCCATTCTGTGACCATAATGGTCCACCGGTTACATAACCTGCGCATTACATGACCTGCCCAGCTCCATTTCTTTCTCTTATTGTCAATCAGAATGTCGGCTATCTCTGTTTGCTCTCGGATCCACACCGCTCTCTTCCTGTCTCTTAACGTTATGCCTAACATTCTTCGTTCCAGCGCTCTTTGCGCGGTCCTTAACTTGTTTTCGAGCTTCTTTGTCAGACTTCTAAGTTTCTGCCCCATATGTCAGCACAAAATGCATTGATTGTACACCTTTCTTTTTAATGACAATGGTAAGCTTTCAGTCAGGATCTGACAATTTCTGCCGAATGCGCTCCAACCCATTTTTATTCTTCTGTAAGTTTCCTTCTCATGATCACGGTCCCCTGTGCGTAATTGACCTAGACAAACTTACTCCTTCACAGACTTTATAGGCTGACTGGCGATCCTGAACTCTTATTCCCTCGCCCGGCTATTGATCATTGTCTTTGTCTTCCGCATATTAATCTTCAACCCCAGTCTTATACCCTCTCTTTTAGGGTCCTCAATCATTTCTTGTAACTCGTCCCCAGTGTTGCTAAACGAGACAACGTCATCTGCAAATCGAAGGTTGGAGAGATATACGCCGTTGATCCTTACTTCAAAGCCTTGCCAGTTTAATAGCTTGAATACTTCTTCCAAACAAGCAGTGAATAGCGTGGGAGAGATTGTGTCTCCTTGTCTGACCCCTTTCTTTATACGTAAGTACCTTGCTACTTTTCTTGTGGAGAATTAAGGTAGCTGTGGAGTCTCTGTAGATACATCCCAAGATATTTACGTAAGCTTCCTGTACTCCTTGATTACGCAATGCCTCTATAAATGCTGGTATCTCGATTGAATCAAATGCCTTTTCGTAATCTATGAAAATCATATGGAGAGGCTGATTGTGATCTGCGGATTTCTCGGTTACCTGATTGATCACATGGATGTGATCCACTGTAGAGTATCCCTTCCTGAAACCAACCTGTTCCCTTGGTTGACTAAAGTGCAGTGCTGCCCTTATTCTATTGGAGATCATGTTAGTGCATATTTTATATAATATCGGAAGTAAGCTATAATGGCTCTACAATTTTTTCTATTCTTTACCGTCTCCCTCTTTGTGGATTAGTATAATGTTGGCATTCTTCCAGTTCTCTGGGTCCCTTGAAGTCGACAGACAAATCGTATAAAGGGCCGCTAGTTTTTCAAGCATTGTGTGCCCTTCATTGAATAAATTGACTGGTAGTCCTTCTTCTTCTGCCGCTTTTCCCCGTTTCATTTCTTGCAAGACCCTTCTAACTTCATCGCTAGTTATAGAAGGAGCCCCTGTAACCTGTTCATTACTACTTCGAATGAAGGTATCATGGATGCTGTGGGTACTGTACAGGTCAGTATAAAATTCTTCCGCTCCTTTTACTATATCTTCAAGATTGCTGATGATACCACCCTGCCTATCTTTCAGTGCATACATCTTGGTTTGTCCGATGCCAAGTTTCCTTCTCACTGATTTAAGGCTGCGTCCACTTTTTTACTACTTCCTCAGTCTTTCTCACGTTATAATTTAGAATATCCCTTATTTTGTTCTTGTTGATTACTTTTGATAGCACCGCGAATTCTATCTGATCTCTTGAGTTGGACGCTTTCATTCTTTGTCGTTTCTTTATTAGCTCCTTTTTTACTCGGGAGAGCTTACCTACTCGTACCTTTGGTGCCTTACCTCCCTCTTCAACTGCTGCTTCTGAAGCCAGCCTATTTACGGTTTCATTCATTGCCTCTATGTCATCTTCATCTCCCTGTTCTAAGGCTGCATATTTGTTTTCAAGTGCCAGGCTGAATTGGTCTGCTTTTCCCTTACTGTGCCTAGGTTGGCATGTTTGTTCGTGACCGAATTTACTTTTCTTTCTTCAAACTGAGGTGAACCTACCTAACACTTTTACATCCTGCATTATGTTGGGATTGGCAGAAAGTACGAAATCAATTTCATTTCCTCTTTGACCATTAGGGCATTTGCAGGTCCACTTTTTGTTCCTATGCTTCCGCAAGAAGGTGCTCATTATTCGTAGCTTATTCCTTTCCGCGAATTCTACCAACATCTCTCCTCAAGTGTTCCTAATAATAATAATATTTGGGGTTTTACGTGCCAAAACCACTTTCTGATTATGAGGCACGCCGTAGTGGAGGACTCCGGAAATTTAGACCACCTGGGGTTCTTTAACGTGCACCTAAATCTAAGCACACGGGTGTTTTCGCATTTCGCCCCCATCGAAATGCGGCCGCCGTGGCCGGGATTCGATCCCGCGACCTCGTGCTCAGCAGCCCAACACCAACAAGTGTTCCTAGAATCCACGACGTAGTTGCCACTTGCTTGTTCACCAGCCTGCTTTTTCTCCCCTTTTACATTGCAGTGGCCCATGACTACAGTATAATGAGTTTGCGCTTTTGGCATCGCAAATGGACACATTGCAAAAAATGAGCGCCCCCTGCCGTAGGCGTGAAGAAGCGTTCGGGGCGCTGGGTGCGCGAGTATTTGTGTGGGAAAACATTCCCCGTTGTCGCCTAGTTGCTACTTGTGTCATCGAGTTTGATGGCGTAAAATTCAGCTCACGTTGTTTGTTTAGTCGTTTTACGACATGTCAAATTGATGGAGGAAGGCTGCATTCCGTTTTTCTTTTTGGACACGGGATGGACTTGACTTTTCGCCATGCTCGATCGCGACCAGGTGTGGAGCTCCCTGCACACAACAACTGCGACCGTGCGTCAGGTCCATCGTGGTTGGGCATTTAAAGAAGAGGGTTGTGTGAAGAACGTTACGCTTCATCTGAGCGCCAGTGACCCACAAGTGGGTCTTGTTCGGCCAGCTTGCACCTGCCCCATTGGGTTTGACGTCTGCAGATTCACTTTTGCTTTTCTCTTCCTGCAGTGTTGTAGAAGCTGAACTAAATACATTACAATGCACGTTCACTGCTGTGCATGCTGTTACATGTAGGCATTAAAACAAAACTAAAATGAAGCCCAGGGATGAACCGGCGGCTTGGGTAGACGCTAACACATACAACCTGTCGTGTTGTCAGCTGTCGAAGCAGGCTGCATTCCGTCGGCTAGCCTTTGCTTTATATCGGTCACTTATCTCGCACTTAGAGAGGCAGCATAGAATGATCGCGGACTCAGCGCCATATTTTCCAACAGATTGCATTTATGCCGTATAACTCGTCGTATCGAGTAGTCAATCTATGTGCTATCGGAAGCGTAGCGACGTGCGAGACGGTATGACACTATTTTCTAAATAATCGTTAGCAAATACGGCCTTTTCATTTTCATTTCAAATCGCAATGCCACAACGAAATCCTACTTCGCTGTAGTTAACGTGCGTGCTGTTGAATGCTTCTTTAGCCATGCAACGACCGTGCGGCATAACTGCAGCTTGACCGGAAGTTCGGATGTATGTAGAAACAGTTAGCACGTAGTCAGAGCGGCTAGAAAAGTTTAAAGACCGGTCTAAAAATTGAAGAAGGGCAAATATTAATAGAAAGGACTCGTTACAGGCCAAAATTCATGACGAATACCTGTTATAAAGTGCTCGCTGCGAATCCGAATCCCCGAGTGCTCGTCTGGTTCGTACACTGAGCTGTGCGCATTCAACGGCTTTAGAGCGTTCACTCATGACGCTGTTTTTAGTAGGTACCGTTACTCGGACGGAAACAACTAAGAAAATAAAAATAAAACGTTATTCTTGCCGCAGTAACTCGTAGTTACGCGATGCAGTGCATTCAGAAACGTGAACACGGGAGCTTGCCTGAGCGTGCCGGAATGCCCAGCCAGGCGGGAAGTCGTCTGCTGGCTTTCCAACCGCGTAGGGGGCGCTCGCGAGCGGCGCGCTAACGCATGCGCAGCAGCTTTTTTGCAAAATGTCCATTCAATCTCCTCATAAAGGTGTTCTATTTCTTCATCATCGTGACTGGAGGTAGGAGCGTAGGTTTCTACTACCATTATTCTATACCTCCTATTCAGCTTTATTACGACTACTGCTACCCTCTCAATAATGCTGTAGAATTCGTCAATGTTGCCCGCTACGCCCTTATTATGGATTAGGAATCTTACTCCGAACGGCTTCTTATCTGGTAGTCCTCCATCGCAGAGTTAATTCAGGCACTCGAACCCACGACCTTTCGTGGGAGAAAACAAGCAATAAGAAGTAACAACGCATTCGAATGAGAATGGTATGATATGGTAAAACTTTAATCTGGTCCTTCGGAACGCGCATCAGCACGTAGCGGGCCGCTCCCACGCCGGTACAGAAAGGCCGAGCCTCTCTGCTGCGTCGCGGGCCCGATGGACAGCCCATAACTATTTGTCAAGTAAGTTAATGGATTTCTCTTGAGCGCGCATGCTTTCCCCAGTCACCCTCTTTGGCGTATGCTAAAATGACTGTCAATTCTTTTTTCGTTTTTCGTTAAATAGGAAGATGCTTCCAGGTTGCTTAAACTTTTCCCTTAGGTTAACATCTTGGAATGCAATAAACTGCATGGCGTATCGAGTTAGCGCCCTTGTATCTGATTCCGCATTGTTTTCTTGCCCTGTTCTTTTCGTCTTATTTTTTACATATTGCCATTTCTTACACTTAAAGTTAGGGTTGCTCGAATAGTGAAACTTCTCAATCTAATTGAACCGAATATTTCCTGATTTCTAAAGCAACGAGAAATATGAAGTTTGTACGGCGAGTGTAGAAACCAATGAACAAGATAGGCTTAAGTTATACACATTGATACCCCCATGCATGCATACATAATTTACATATGTAATAAATAATTACACCCAGTATAAATAACTTACGCCCTTAAAGTAAATTAAACGTGTAAGTGTGTCTATAACTCACACCTCTACGCCCTTTTTATTGCTAAGGGTGTGGGTTGTAGACAAATTTACATTCTATTCACTTTTAAGGGGGTACATTATTTTACAGTGCATTCTTCACAATTACACGCCCAAATAACTGGGAAGCTTGTAAGCCATTAGCAACTCTTTTCCATTATTTGAGAGAGCGTCATACCACAGCAGAGCACATTGTTTTAAATGAATGCAAACATAGCGAGACTGACTAAATAATAGTCCGGAACAAATTCGTATACGTACAGGAAAGCACGACTGCCTATATAGTCTGCCTAACATAAAATGAGGTCATTCTTACTGACTTATTGTAAATTGAAGAGCAGAATAAGTTATCTGCCCGTGCACTCGGCTCGGGAACTGGCGTCCATTGATGAACAGCCGCGGCTACCCTGCAGCAGCGCAATTCGGCACAGTCGTCACATCCGTCGTTCTGGCTCCCTCGGGTCTCCAGTTTTTAACGCGATAGCGTTAAGGAGCTCGTGTCGCAGAAAAGCCGGTGTCATCGGCGTCGGCGTCGGCGGCGTTGACCGTGAGCGATAAATCACGGCAGGCGCTTCATAAATAAAAAGCAACTACCAAGATTGGCCCGGTGGGAATCGAACCCAGGTCTCCGGAGTGTGAGACGGAGACGCTACCACTCAGCCACGAGTTCGATGCTTCAAAGCGGTGCAAACGCGGCTCTAGTGAATACGGTGTTGCCTTCGAAACGAGCCGTGGAAAGTTATACTGCGGTGTATATCGGTAATTATGAACATGTAACGTACAGAAGTCACAATTACACGAGTTGCGAAGTGCGTTTCCGCTGCATTTCTTCTGCGCTTTCCGCACACGCAGAGCCATCTTGCGGCAAACACAGAAGACCCCCTCCTCTCAATGTACGGCGCTGCCCCGACAGGAGGCGCGCCGCGCGCGCATTGGGACCGCTGCATATTCTAGAGCACTGTACCGCTGCCAGGCGCGTCGCGGGACTCCCTCTCCCCTGACGACGCTTCGCCGTGCTGCCTGTTTAGATTACTATCTATCTCTCTGCCCGTGCCGATCACGACGTTTGGCGGCTGGCGGCTGACGGCTGGCGTAGATCGTTTCCCCTCCGAGACACCGAGTTCTTAGGTTCGTTTCTTTCGCTCAGGCGCACGTTTCGTTGCCGCGGCGAACGCTGCGTTGCTCGACGCTCACCGCGTGATAGGTGGGCGCTAAGTCCGATGCGGGGCGCATCGTAAGTGATCGCTGTGCCGTAGCGCATTGTCTTATACCCCTTGGCGGGTCGACGGGAACGCTGTCGCGTCCCACTCTTGAAGGCGAAGCTTAAGCGTCCTCCAATTTTTTTACCTTATGCATTTGTAAGATAAGAATATTCGACAAGTTCGAATAGCGAATTCTCTAATAAAGCAGCAGGGAACCATTCGATTCGTATTAAAAATTTTTACATATTCGCACACTCCTAATTGAAAATAGATTCCGGCAGAAGCCATCTCAGGAATACTGTCGACGTTAATGCGATTAACATTTAAGCAATGTAGCGGTACACCGTACGGCCCCCTCTGAAACGCGTCCTGTATAGTGCGTGTCATAGAGTTACTATACTGACTCTAGAGGACAAGCTACCCATAGGGCCCATGCATTAAAATCGGGAACCTCAAGAGCGCCGCCATGTTGCTACGCGCCGAGGTTGCCAGCTCCTGAGACGCTTGCTAGACTTGGTGACAGTAGTCAGTTTTAATCCGGCAACAGTAGCAGCGTAGTAGCATGGCGTCTCGCTTGAAGTGTTGTGATGTGTGCGTGCAGCCGTGTGTTTGGGCTTCATAAGTCGGTTCTTTATTTGGGGGATGGTGTGGGTGTGGTCCATGTTGGCCGTAGAGCTGGCAGTTATGCAACCGAGGGATGATCCTGTTCAAGCTTCTGGCGGTATGCGGTTTTCAGCGGTCACGCCTGTTGCAGGAGTGTCACTCGACGACGTTACGAGCTCGAAGCTGTGGTCAGATTCCTCGTTGGCGTTCCGTAATTATCTTCGCACGGGCGCGGTATGTTGCAAAAGCCGCTTTCGCGATCTATCGTCGTGACGATAGATCGGGTTTTTTATTATTATAAGTAATGATCCAGCTGTAGGGCACATGTAACCGACAAACGGAAGTCTCAGGAGAGCACCTGAGATGGTAGTAGAGCAGGCGGCGCAGGAACTCCAGGGCACCCGAGGGACAGTGGGGGGATCAAAGTTCGAAGCAGAACGGTACGTAGGTTGGGGCCGCCGAGGCAGGTGTGTGCCAGGGAGTGTTCGCACGGACAGCTCCCCTGGCACGCGCAGCCGTGCCTCGCAAGGTCGAGATACTTTAAAGGCACCTGCGCCCATGGTCTTTCTTTTGCCTCGGCGCAGTGAGCACGATTAACGAGAATAATGTGGAGGGCATCCGGTGCAGTCGCGAATGCATCATGACAAATGTAGCTCGCGTCGCCTGGCGTCTGTAGTAATATCAGAGTTGGTTGTATGAACTTTATGCATAATACGTTTTGTTACGGTACCTCAACGGAATAGGTCTAGAGGACGGTGTTGGTACATTTTTTCGTACCGCCCTAATCCTATACCCCCACTACAAATACAAACATACCCCCTTTTTTTTATGTATACATACAATTCCTTGCCATGACGGATCATAGCCTCCTTTATTTTTGAAAAATAGAGGAGGCTATGGACCGATTGACCAGTTCAAGTTGTCAACTTGTCAGTAACTGTCGTAGGAATCACTGTAATAAACATAATTCCACGATCGGATTGTTTACTTTCATTTTTTGTTGTAACACTGAGGACTACATAGAACTTTATTTTGTATATGTGAGAGAAGTATGTGGATATCACGAGCTTAAGCCAATGTGCGATACACAGACAAAGCAGCTGCTACAACATGAACTGCATTGAGGGCCACACAACACATACGTAATTAAAGGTGCAAAATATAGGGGGAAGCTTCAAAATACGCTCTGTAGCATTGCATAGTATAACATATATTGTATGTGTACAATAAATGTTCAAAAATACAATGCATCAATGTACCATTTGCCTTCAAGTTTATTATGAAGTTCAAGTTTACTGAAGTTTATTATGAGCATATGTACAACAGGGATCAACTAACACACCCGCAGTCGAGGTGGCTGTTGGAGGTGTGCTGGCTGCCTCAGTGTAAGAAAAAGAAATTGGGTAAATGTCGACACCAGTGCCACTGCTTCTTGCCTCTGACCTGCACGTGCCTCTGCGGCATCTTTGTGCACAAGTGTGCTGGCGTGGTGAGGCGTAGGAGTCATCCGAGAGAAAGAGTATTGTTTACATGGAGGAGTGGCTGTTCACATTGCCTGTCACTTTCCCTCAAATGTTTCCTTGGCGACTAGGGTGACACACCCGCAGTCAAGGTGGCTGTTCGAGGTGTGCTGGCTGCCTAAACGAAATAAAAAGAAATTAGATGAATGTCGATACCAGTGCTATTGTTTATTGCCTCTTACCTGCATTTGCCTCCACGGCCTCTTGGTTTGCGGAGTCTGTATGAGGGAGCTGCTGTGGCTAGGCGTAGGCATTGTCTAAGCAAAAAGAAAAGGCCATTTAAATGGGGAATTATGGAAATAAATGCAGTTATGTCTGCTTCTTGCACTCTTCTTGCCTAAAAGAGCACTTTGACTGCTTCTGCTTTTTACCTGCAGGTGTTGTTGCGAGATCCTTAGTATGGCTGCGTGCAGCATTGTAACACTTGGTGGAGGCATTTGAAGTGGTAGCCAAAAATATAAAGAATCATCCTTGTCTGCACGAATGCTTTCAATTTCTAAATGCAGTGGTAACTATCACTATTGGTGCAAGGCCCCCCCACATCTATGCGGCAAGTGCCATAGCTCGAAACTGAATTGTTCCTTTATGTTTCACAAGGCATCTGATATGTCCACATTAGATGTGATGTGTTTGTTTTTATTTATCCCAGTGTGGAGAGAGCATCATTAAATGGCTGAAGTACTATAGCGCCAAACAGACGACACAAGAAGAGACACGGACGAGCGCTTATGTCCGTGTCTCTTCTTCTTGTGTCGTCTGTTTGGCGCTATAGTAGTTCAGTAATATGCACCAACTAGCCCAACAAAAAGTTCTGCTGAAATATCATTAAATGTTTTGTTTATTTTTGCGTGTCTTGTTTTTTGGTTTATTTCTGAATTTATCATGATGCTAAAGTGACTTATGTAATGGCAATCAGCTTTTGTTTTGCAGAAAAACAATGCATTTCCTGACCCATTGTTTGACATCCCCTCACTCGCATAATTTTGCAGAGTATTCTACCTATATTGACTTGTTTGACCTCCACTAAAGGGTCTTGCATTTTTAAATACGACTCTTTCCTTAAAATCATTCGACACTTCTCATAATTTCTGTACCTTGGGCTTCTGATACTCTGCATTCACTATTTTTGCTTGTTTCTGACTAGAAATGTCTTCTTTAATTTAGAGCTTAAATTTTACCTTTGGAACAGACGGAAGGGCTTGCCATTGCATATCTGCATAAAAGGGAAACATGTTTCATTAAACATTTGCAAAATCCCATTGAAGATTGATGAATGCAGCTTGCAGTGTGATATGACTGAATGAGCCATAAAAGTAACTCATCTCACTTGGTAAATGAAAGCACATATTAGTGTGATGCACAAGATACGTTACACTAACGTGGTGGGTTCTCTTGCTTATAAAGCAAAATGATCGGTGCGCGAGAAAAAAATTATTTTTGCATAACCCTTGTACACACTGACTTAAGGAAAATGAGCTGGAGCTGTCCACATGATGTACTTATTTTACCTGCGAGTATGGTCAACAAAAATGTGTCCCAGCTGCTTAGTGGTATTCCGGATTATGTCAGTATTGCATATGTGCCTGTTGTCGAAAATAATTGAATTTTGAAAGTGCTCGCAGGGATCTGATGTGCATATCTGCAGTTTATGGGTACATGTAAAAGACTCAGCATCAAGTGCAAGTGAACGGTCCCACAGGCCCGGAGTCGATCATGCAAATAGATTCGCTGCACAAATTTGTGACCAGAAAAGATATGCCACATGAAATGGCATGCAAGGAAGTGTTGAAAATATTGCACAGTTAATAAAACGCCTAAGCTATTAATATGTGGCTTGATGCACTCGTTATGCAAAACGGAGGTGAGGCGTGCAGACAGGAAACAAGAGTAGAGTATTTACAAGCAAACAACACGCGCGCCGCCCACTTCTCTACTCTTGTGTCCTGTCTGCACGCCTCACCTCTGTTTTGCATAATGAATCCTTACAAACTAGCTCAGCTTTCTGTCGTTCTAAGTCTCGATGCACTCTATTTCGTCCGCATTAGGCACTCGCCTCTTGATTACTTCGTGGCACAGAAATACTCGGTCATCAGGCTGTTTTTCTGCTGTGGCCTTTGTAGAAGCATGATTGTTCAAAGTGCAACAATTAAACAGATTCTTTGAGTTGCTTGTGGCTTCGCCAGTACAATTCCGGTGCGCTGGTCCGCCTGTCCAGCAATTTCCTACTGAAGGGAAACCTGCAAATAAAAACACCGCTCCGCATGCAGAAAAATGCTCTACTGTGACGCTTCTCGAACGATTGTGATGTACCACAAGAGCTGCCTATTCGCGTGATATTCGCAACAAGGAGATAAATTCGTTTACTTACATGTGAAGGTATATGCCAGACCACTTCGGGGCTTCGGTGGCACATAAGGCACGAGTGTGTCATAGCGTCCGATGTCGACGCGCGATCGCATGTCAAACGAAACTACTACGCATCCAAAAAACAGATTCGAAACCGAAATTCGCGTCATCCTTTATTGCATGAATGCGTACATCGTGATTTACATAAGTCACGGACTTAGCGATCGCTTTCTGTAAACTTAATATTAACGTACCACCTTCATAAAGCCATCAGGTATGCGTTTTTAGGTGACAAAGCATAAGGTGACCTGTACTTGTTCTCAGCTCTTTCAATAGTAATTGTGCTGGCCACATTGACCAGTAGCAACAGGGCGGCGCCCTAGAGGTTCCCACTTTTCCGGCCCAGCTTTTCCTCTAGAGTTGTTCTACTAACTCTATGGTGCGTGTACTGCAGCGGGGCTTCTGCGCTCTTCTGGGCACGCTGCGCCATCTAGCATCGCCGCCGCGAAGTTCGCGCGTGGCGCGTGTTTGAATTTATATTCAGATAAGATTGTCCAAATATACATGACGTGGGTTCAAATACACTTAGCACTGGATTGTTAAAGTATTTTTCTTTGTTATTGAAGAGCGGTACATACCCAGTGTCACACGCGCAGTGTCACAAACCCAGTGACCAACTTTGGTCCAGAGGTTGGTTTCGAAACCGGCTCACAGCACAGCAGCCCAATTGGCTTCGATACCCATTAGACCATGGACTACCCAGTTAGCCAAGTCGGAGTGAAAGAGGTTAGATACCGACATAGACTCATATCGCAAATTGGCTAAAGTTCCCAAAGAATCCTAATCATATTATTTGCATAATTACATCTGAAGTATCAAATTGTCCGACCGACCAACCGGCCAATCGCCAGACAGACGGGCGGGCTTGCGTTATGCTAACATGACGTCGTAACAATTATCACCACTCCATCAAGTAAGATTTTACAACGAAATAAAAGCACTAATTACGTATGCTACGCTTAAGAGGAAGCTTTAGCTCGGGCCCAGCTCCGACGCGGCCTATTCAAATACATGTAAAAACGCAAAAACGTTTTTCTGAGATAACCCCTGGACCGATATTGATGAAATTTGTTGCATTTGAGAGAGTAAGATAAATTCTAGTGACTGTTGGAAGCATAATTTTGATTTAGGGCTTGAATTTTGTTAGAAAGATTTTCAAAAATTCAGAAGTTTGAAAAAAATAGAAGCATGAAGTTTACAAACTAATAGCTCTGCATCAAGAACAGATATCGCGGTTCTGTAAACGGCATCCATTAGATCATTCAAAGCGGACAAATATTATGTGTCATTTTACATCTTACGTGAATTTGTTACATTGTTTACGAGGGTTCTGCAAAACTTGTAATTACATATTGTTATATTATTTTAGGTTCATGTGTAACATATCAATGTTGTCCGCTTTAGATGTGCTATCAGATACAATTCACAGAATTGCGATATCATGTTTTCTTCTTGAGTTACAGAGTTGTAAACTTGATAGTTTCGTTTTCTGAAAATTTGCAATTTTTGTCAATATTTTATAAAATATTGACGGCCTAACTCAAAAATTCGAAACCAACAGTCACTAGATTTTAAGTTTTTCTTTTAAATGCAGCAAACCCAGTCAAATTTAGTGCAGTGGTTGCCGAGAAAAACGAATTCTCCTTTTACATGTATTTAGATAGGAGCACCCGAGCTAAAGCTTCCTCTTAAGAGGAAGGCGGAAAATGACTCAAGATGCAGCCTATTTTGCGTGCGGCGCGTCGTAAGAGCTAGGGGCAGCGATCAGAACGGCGAGCAGCAGCGTAATTTTATTATGGACACTCTGCGCGAATTTTCGCCATCACGGTGATGCTCCGCATAAAGCCCAAGTACGATAACATCGCGGCCGCGCGCCGTCTGGGATTCGGGAGTCGTGGCCTCCGAGCCTCCGTCGTCCGGGCCTTCCCGACGAGGGTTGCTCCTTTCTTGAAGAGTACGAGGTCGAGAGGCTGGAGGAATGGAACAGGGGGTACATTTACATAGGAGAGGCAAACTTATTTACATAGAAAGGTCGTACGTCTCGTACTGACCGGAGCACGGAGCCCAATATATCGTAGCACGCAGAAACTGCGTGTCAGCTACTACAGCTCGGGAGAGCACACCAGAGGAGCACATTGTCCTCCCAAAATCCCTATAAGCCAGGGAAACCTGCGGTCATACCTTCCAGGAACGGAGCGTCCGGACTCGCCGAAGGCTCCACCTTGAGGGCAAGGGTGCGCGAAATCACTCCGGCATTTTTGTTCACTGAACACGACGTGGGAAGTGCCCTCAGGCGCACACGGTTCACTGCCCCAGAGAAAGGAGGGGACGCTCGTTGACAGAAGGTTTCGGGCTTGTCTCAATTGTCGCCCCTTGGCTCATGGAATGGTCCAGCGATTAGCTGGTTCGTCTGGCGGTCGGCGGCCAAGTGGCATCCACCAACCACGTATTCGTCGAACGTCTCACACCATGGTATGGCCGCTGGTCTGACTGGTGGGACGTACTATTAGCTTCACAATGCTGAAGAAATGCGTCAAAGCAAATCATGAGTGCCTAGAAGTTTCCTGTCCCCGCTGGCCGATCGTAACCACTGCAGGTACGAGCGTAAGCTGGCGAGGGTGAAAAAGATGGTTGCTTGATGCCGCGTTCTCTTCTCGCACTCACAAGGGAGGAAGGCGGGGAGGGTGCGCGCAGTCTTCTCACGCTCGCTAGGGAGGGGGGAAGGGGACAGGCTAGTGCGCTTCATCCCAACCATTCCAGCTACAGCGGCTAAGCGCGGTCACGTTCGTCCTATCTTGGAGGCAATCTGCGCTGGGTTCGAAAGCTAGCCGACCGAATATGCCTGATGGCTTCGTGGTCGCTGTGGTACATAGTGCACAGCAACCAGTACGGCATTCAACATTCTACCCACGTCACCCATGAACTCGACCTCTGCGACTGTATTGCAACAGTTAAGTGCAGAAAATTTTATTCCCCGGTCACTCATTATATGTTTAAAGGAATGTATACACAGCTCATGTATAATTATCCATTCTTCGCACTCATGAGCTCTCATATGTGCGGCACTCTCCTTTCTTTTGGGATATGAGCCATACTTGAAGGCTCACACCCTCACTAGGTTACGTACATTAAGCTTTTGTACAGTCATATTGCTGCGTTATCTTCGTCGTGTCGAAATCTTCCACTGACGCTCCCAACGAACCAGAACTCGATGTTCATGTCGACGGGTGTCCCTTTGACGGCGTTAATAGATACTGGAGCCCAGTTACGCATAATGAGTGGTAACCTCCGTCATCGACTGAAGAAGGTTCCCACGCCTCCTAATACTCGAGCCGTGCTCGTGGCCAATGGTAGCACTGTTGAAGTCACTGGAATGTGTACTTCCCGTATCAGTATTGCCGACCGCCACGTTCCTGTTCTTTTTACAGTGCTGACCAATCGTCCCCATGACCTAATCCTCGGACTCGGCTTTATTACGGTGCATTCAGCTTTGATCGACTAAACGTTCAGTCTTGAAGCGTACCCCGACGAGTGAGAATCGTTCCTTCGAGGCTCCTGCGTGCGCGGCCGCTATACGCCGCCGCCCGAAAGAGTCTCACGCAGCAGTTTTGTAGTCGCACTCGCGAAGTGACCTCCACAGTGTTGGTCGTAGCTTTAATTATTCTGCATCGCGCTTAGCGACATTTCAGCTCGTGCCCTGATGTTAGATTTGATGACCCTGTGCGAAGCCCACGCTCTGACACGTATTCGTCGGCCAGCCTCGGCTGCACATGTCACCCGTTTCTAACGCTATATTTACTTTAGTGCCTGCTGCCTACCGAGCTGCATGTTTGTGCTACATGCTCATGGTCACGACTTCTGTGACTGAGCTACGAGTTATTCTGAATTATATGACTACGGATTCCGAATTGTTTCCCAAGCAATAAGAAATAGCGGCAGAAACCATCTGTCGCTCACTGTTCACAGAACTACATCCAATCAGTGTGGCCACACAACTTATTGCCGCCGATAAAACGGGTTTTGGAAAAGAATCGAAAAAACTTCACGAGAATACCAAGTTATTACAATAAATCGAGAAAAAAAAGTGGCGATGTTCTGAAACTCAACTTACCGCGCGAACCATGTCGCCCCTTCAAGCGATATGTCAGCTCATGCCCTGATCTTAGGCTTTGGCGAACCTGTTCGAAGCCCAAGCCCTGACACGAATTCCTCGGTCAGCCTCGGCTGCACATGCCACCGGTGGCGAACACTACTCTAACTTTAGCGCCCACTGCCTACCGTACCCCAGGCTGCTGCTTCTTCACGCACGCGGCCACGGCTCCGGTGACAGAGCTTTGAGTTACTCTTAGTTATATGACAACATATTCCGAATTGTTTCTCAAAGAATAAGAAATGGCGGCAGAAACCATCTTGCGCTCACTGTCCCCGGGACTCCGACGAATAAATGTGGCCTGTAGTGAAGAGGAATGCCCGGCGCCACAGCCACATCGCCAGTCGCCCGGGTGCGCGAGCTCGAGATCGCCTGAGCTGCTCTGGTTGAGATACGCTGCCTGCTGCTCTCTTGTGCTGTATTCATATTTGACTCTTGTGGAGGTGCTACGGTTTTCCCCAACCTGAAATTACGCACCCGAACTCTGCCATCCGTAATGCCTGACGAACCCAGCCCGACATCCCCACCGGTTACTCCAGCCATCGTGTGTGCCGGTGCCCAGCGTCAGCGGGATCCTGATATCTTCAGCGGCACCGATGAGGAAGCGGCACCGATGAGAAAGACGTTGAAGATTGGCTGGAATCGTATATGAACGCGCCAGCAACACCAACAAATGGGACGATCTCCTAAAGCTCGGCAACGCGATGTTCTATTTATCGGGCGTCGCCAAGCGGTGGTTCAAAAACCACGAAGCCGATCTCCGCACGTGGGCTAGCTTCAAAACCGGCATCGCAGAAGATTTCGGCCGCCCTGGAATGCGCAAACTTCGCGCTGAACAAGGCCTACGAAGCCGATCCCAGCAAACTGGTGAAACGCTCACCATGCTACATAGAGGACATCGTCGACCTCTGGCGGCGTGTCAGCCCGACGATGGCGGAGGCGACAAGGTACGTCACATCATGAAGGGCCTTTCCGACGATGCCTTTCATATGGTCCTGTCCAAAAACCCAGGCACTGTCTCTCAGGTCATTGAGCTTTGCCAGAGTTTCGACGAGCTCTTCATGCAGCGCCTTCTCACGCGGCGCCCTCCTGCGTCCGACGAAACTCTCGCGAGCATGACCGCAGTTCCTGAGATGGACTCCCTGCTTTGGAGGTCGCTCGTCAGCTTTCGCTGCTGTCCTCAGCCACGCCACCAGCTTCGCCTTTGCCGGCCAACCTTCGCCAGGTCATCCAGGAGCAAGTGTGCGCAGCTCTCCCTTCTTCCCGCGAGACTCCGCCGACTACCGTTGCTTTTCCCGAGGTGACTGCACCTCTCAGCTATGCCGAGGCTCTCGCGCGGCCACCAGCTCCGACCTTTGGGCCGTCCCCATCGGTCGTGCCACTGCGTCCAGCTCCTCACTTCGTTCAGCCGCGGTACAGCAGTGGACAATGGCGCACTCCTGACAACCAGGCAATATGTTTTGCGTGTGGTGTACCTGGCCACGTTGCACGATTTTGTCGTCGCCGCGCAACGTCCTACCGCCGTAGCTTTGACGCCGCACCATACGTTTCCCCATACCCGCCATCTTCCGCGTCTCAGAATTCCGGCCAGATGTCTTCCTACTCGGACCACCGCCCTCTTGTTTACCGCCGTTCGCCATCGCCTCGCCGCCGCTCGCTTTCGCCGATGCGCCGTCGTCCTTCTTCGCCGGAACGGGAAAAATAGTCGCCGCAGTTCCAGAGGCAAGAATTAACTGCGTCACCCACGAACACCCACGATCTTATTTCGCGCTGGGACTTCCTTTCCGCTAATAAGGCCGTTATCGACTGTTCTCGTGCTGAAGTGGCATTTAAACGGCGTGTAATGCCCCACTCCTTGTCGCTCGTGAACCTGAAGATAAAGTATTTTTTGCCGAAGACGTTACAATTCCACCGCACTCATCTGCCCTTGCCACTTTTACATGCACCCGCCGTGGTTGCTCAGTGGCTATGGTGTTGGGCTGCTGAGCACGAGGTCGCGGGATCGAATCCCGGCCACGGCGGCCGCATTTCGATGGGGGCGAAATGCGAAAACACCCGTCTACTTGGATTTAGGTGCACGTTAAAGATCCCCAGGTGGTCGAAATTTCCGGAGTCCTCCACTACGGCGTGCCTCATAATCAGGAAGTGGTTTTGGCACGTAAAACCCCATAATTTAATTTTTTTTAACTTTTACATGCAACATTGTTGTTGATGCCAGCGCACCTTTTATCTGCAATTTTGGCTCGTCGCAAATGTTCCCCTCTGCCTTTCCCCCTTTTGGACGTTCATGCCTGCATCAGCAGATTGCTCTTCGACAACCGATTATCCTGTCCTCTCACTTTGCTTCGTGGGGAGTGCGTTGGCCGTGCCCAGTGTGTAGACCTTGCTGCCATCACTGACATGCTAACTGGTGCCATCGCCACTCATGAGGTCGCCGGAGTTACCTGTAACCCCGCGCAGGAGCCGATTTCGCCCGGTGTTTTACATAGCTCCATCGCCGACACGTTAATTGACTGTTTCTCAACGCGCCCAGCATCTACGCCTTCTCGACAAGTTCCATACTTCTTTCGACTGCCAGCAAGTTCCCTAGGGCCGCACGTCAACTGTTTGTCATCGCATCGACACGGGTACCAGTGCGCCACTGCGACAAGGACCACATCGCGTATCCGCGACAGAGCGCCGTGTTATCGACGACCAAGTAGCTGACATCCTTAAGCGCGGCGTCATTCAGCCTTCGGACAGCCCCTGGGCATCTCCAGTTGTTCTTGTTAAGAAGATACGATTCTGTGTGGATTACCGTCGTCTTAACAAAATAACTCGTAAAGACGCTTACACTCTTCCGAGAATTGACGAAGCCCTTGTCTGTTTCCAAGGCGCGGAGTTCTCTTCTATCGACTTGCGCAGCGGCTATATGCAAGTCCCCATGGCACCCTATCAACCTAAAACCCGATCAACCTAAAATGGCCTTTGTAACACCAGATCATAATCATCATCATCAGCCTGGTTACGCCCACTGCAGGGCAAAGGCCTCTCCCATATTTCTCCAACAACCCCGGTCATGTACTAATTGTGGCCATGCCGTCCCTGCAAACTTCTTAATCTCATCCGCCCACCTAACTTTCTGTCGTCCCCTGCTACGCTTCCCTTCCCTTGGAATCCAGTCCGTAACCCTTAATGACCATCGGTTATCTTCCCTCCTCATTACATGTCCTGCCCATGCCCATTTCTTTTTCTTGATTTCAACTAAGATGCCATTAACTCGCGTTTGTTCCCTCACCCAATCTGCTCTTTTCTTATCCCTTAACGTTACACCTATCATTCTTCTTTCCATAGCTCGTTGCGTCGTCCTCAATTTGAGTAGAACCCTTTTCGTACCAGATGGCCTATATGAATTTCGTGTCATACCTTTCGGGCATGGCCATGCCCCCGCAACATTTGAGCGCATGATGGACAATCTTTTGCGTGGTCTCAAGTGGAAAACGTGCCTGTGCTACTTAGATGATGTGGTTATATTTTGGACCGATTTTCCCAGCCATCTTTCTAGGCTGGAGGAAGTCTTGCAGTGCCTAACTGCCGCCGGCCTTCAGCTCAACCTGAAGAAATGCCACTTCGGCGCAAGTATTCTCACCATCCTTGGCCATGTAATATCCAAACACGGTATCCTTCCTGACGCCGCCAAGCTCCGTGCAGTTGCTGATTTTCCCAAACCTTCCTCCGTAAGAGAGCTTCGCAGCTTCCTTGACCTGTGTTCTCATTTTCGCCACTTCATTCGGAATTTCGCGTCCATCACCGCTCCTTTGAATCAGCTTCTACGAATGACTACGCCATGGTCGTCCGCTTGTAACTATGCCTTCCAAGAGTTGCGTCGTCTACTGACCTAGCCGCCTATACTGCGTCACTTCGACCCGACAGCTCCGACCGAAGTACACACCGACGGCAGCGGTGTATGACTCGGCGCTGTGCTCGCGCAGCGCAAATCTGGTTTCGACAAGTACGTCGTTGCATACACATGCCGCACTCTAACCAAAGCCGAGAAGGATTATTCCGTTACGGAGAAGGAATGTTTGGCCATAATCTGGGCACTTGGTAAATTTCGACGCTACCTCTATGGCCGTCCCTTCGACGTGATTACAGACCACCATGCACTTTGTTGGGTGTCCAAGTTGAAGGACCCCTCAGGTCGATTAGCTCGCTGGGCTTTGCATTTGCAAGATCTCAACGTGCGCGTTGTCTACAGGTCTGGCCGCCATCACACCGATGCCGACGCGCTTTCCCTTTCACCCGTGTTAACCGAAAGCGATGCCTGCCTCTCTGCCGTTGACCAAGTACTTTCGTTCCCAGAAGGCTGCGACATGGCTTCGGAGCAACGCAAGGATGCCTGCATTAGTACTCTTATCCACTTCCTTTCTAACTCGTCGACTGTTCCTTCACCTCCTCGAGCTTTGCGCCGTCAAACATCTCACTTCGAAATTCGGTATGAACTTCTCTATCGCAGGAATTACGTCTCTGACGTCCGCAAGTGGTTGCTTGTCATACCTCGACATCTTCGTGGTGAAATATGTTCTGGCTTCCACACTGACCTGAAGTGTGCACATGCGGGTGTCTTCAAGACGTACACCCGGCTTCGCTCCAGGTTTTATTGGCGTGGCATGTACACCTTTGTGTGCAAGTACATTCGGTCGTGCCGTCAGTTCCAACGCCGCAAGGTTCCTGCTCAGCATGTCTCTGGTCCACTCCAACCAATCCAGTGTCCTGCAAGCCTGTCGATGGCATTGGCATTGACCTGTATGGACTCCTTCCGAGCACGGCTTCCGGGAACCGCTGGATAGTCGTCGCCATCGACCATTTGACGCCATACGCAGAAACAGCCGCTCTGCCTGCTGCCACCGTTCGCGATATATAGCATCCTTTCTGCTGAAAAACTTTATTCTCCGTCACGGTGCACATCGCATACTTTTAAGTGATAGAGGACGTGGCATCCTCTCCAGAGTCGTAAACGCGCTCCTTGCTGAATGTCGCATCGTTTATCACACCACCACAGCCTACCATCCTCTAACTAATGGTTTGACGGAAAGATTTAACCGCACCCTTGGCGACATGCTCTCCAAAATACGTCGCCTCTGATCACACTGATTGGGACCTCATTTTGCCGTTCATCACGTTCGCCTACAACACTGCACCACAGGCAACCACAAACTTCTCCCCCTTCCTCCTCTTGTATGGCCGCGAACCTTCGACTACCCTCGACACCATTCTTCCGTACAGACGCGACTCATCCGAATGTACGCCCCTCTCTGAAGCTGCCCGCCGCGCAGAGGAATGCCGTAAGCTCGCCCGTTCCTTTACAGCCGTCGACCAATGGGAACAAAAATCTAGACTTGACGATGATCACCCGCACTGTCACTTTCTTCCGGACTCCCTTGTGTGGCTTTGGGTTCCCACCGTTCCTGCTGGCCTCTCATCCAAGCTTGTCTCCAAATATCAAGGACCTTACCGTGTTGTAGCGCAGACATCGCCTGTGAAATATATTGTCGAGCCTCACGCCACTTACGGACCAACGCTGTCATGGTCGTGAAACCATCCATGTACAATGCCTGAAGCCGTAGTCTGACCCTATTATTCTACGTTCACCATGAGTGGCCAGTATGGCTACTTTTCCTGTGGGGTGCAATTGTAGTGAAGAGGAATGCCCGGAGCCGCAGCCACATCGCCAGTCGCCCGGGAGGCATGAGCTCGAGATTGCCTGAGCTGCTCCGGATGAGACACGCTGCCTGCTGCTCTCTTGTGCGGTATTCATATTTGAGGCCAAGCAACTTATTGCAGTCTATGAGACGAGCTGTGGAAAAGTATCGCAGTCACTTCAAGAGAATACCAACACTTTACATTGAATCAAGAAAATAAAGAGCCGCGATGTTCTGAAACTCAACTTACTGCGCGAACCATGTCGCCCATGTAAGCGATGTGTCAGCTCATGCCCTGATCTTAGGCTTTGGTGAACCTGTTCCAAGCCCAAGCCCTGACACGAATTCCGCGGTCAACCTCGGCTGCGCATGCCATGTGCACCGCTGGCGAGGGCTATTTTTTCTTGAACGCCAGCTGTCTACCGTACCACAGGCTGCTGCTTCATGGACGCAGCCGCGGTTCCGGCGACTGAACTTCGATTCGTTCTGAGATATATAACTACGGATGCCGAATTGTTTCTCAAAGAATAAGAAATAGCGGCAGAAACCATCTCACGCTCACTGTCCATGGAACTGCGTCGAATCACTGTGGCCACGCAACTTATTGCGGTCGTTCAGACGAGTTGTGGAAAAGTGGTGCAGTCATTTCACGAGAATACCAACGAATTAGATCGAATCATGAAAAAAATGCGGCGATGTTCTGAAACTCAACTTACCGCGCGAGCCATATCGCCCTTTTAAGCGATATTTCAGCTCGTACCCTGATGTTAGATTTGGAGACCCTGTGCGAAACCCAAGCTCTGACACATATTCCTCGGCCAGCCTCGGCTGCACATGCCACCCGTTTCTAACGCTATATTTACTTTAGTGC
Organism: Dermacentor albipictus; assembly: GCF_038994185.2. Taxonomy (NCBI): domain Eukaryota; kingdom Metazoa; phylum Arthropoda; class Arachnida; order Ixodida; family Ixodidae; genus Dermacentor; species Dermacentor albipictus. The sequence continues at coordinate 66,125,290 of NC_091822.1, read as the reverse complement.
CCGCTGCCTACCGAGCTACATGTTTGTGCTACATGCACATGGCCACGACTTCTGTGACTGAGCTTCGAGTTATTCTGAGTTATATGACTGCGGATACCAAATTATTTCCCAAACAATAAGAAATAGCGGCAGAAACCATCTGTCGCTCACTGTTCACAGAACTACATCCAATCAATGTGGCCACACAACTTATTGCCGCCGTTAAAACGGGTTGTGGAAAAGAATTGAACTCACTTCAAGAGAACACCAACTTATTACAATAAATCGAGAAAAAAAAGTGGCGATGTTCTGAAACTCAACTTACCGCGCGAACCATGTCGCCCCTTCAAGCGATATGTCAGCTCATGCCCTGATCTTAGGCTTTGGCGAACCTGTTCGAAGCCCAAGCCCTGACACGAATTCCTCGGTCAGCCTCGGCTGCACATGCCACCGGTGGCGAGCGCTATTCTAACTTTAGCGCCCACTGCCTACCGTACCACAGGCTGCTGCTTCTTCATGCACGCGGCCACGGCTCCGGTGACTGAGCTTTGAGTTATTCTTAGTTATACGACGACAGAGTGCGAATTGTTTCTCAAAGAATAAGAAATGGCGGCAGAAACCATCTGTCGCTCACTGTTCACGGAACTACATCCAATCAATGTGTCCACGCAACTTACTGCAGCCGTGAAAACGGGTTGTGGAAAAGAATCGAACTCACTTAACATTATTTAACATCGTGATTTTTGCTTTATCATGGGAACACTGCTCTGTTTACCTTATAACATTTCGATGGTGTTCATCAATGTTGATTTAGCTTGTCTTACTTTTACATATAACAAGCTGCCTTCTACAGTAGTTTTTTTAACAACACCTGTGAAAATAATGTGTCTCAATTATAATGAGCTCATTTTCTAAGGGAAGTGTATGTGCAATAAAGAATACATTTCAAAAGTTTAACTGTGGCAAACTTTTCATTTGTAATTCATTGCTCAACATTACATTGGTGTCTCACACTTACGACAAGAAATCCAAATGTTTGAAAAAAAATTCAGTTTTTAGTCTATGCATTTCTAGACGTGATTCACCTTCAGAAAACTCCATTATATGCACTGCACTTGTCCCATTGCCTTTTCTATTACTCATTGCTGTTCTAGAATTATTACAGGATGATGGCCTAAAGTGCTCTTGTCATTTGTGTCTACCTGTTCCTCCTCCTGAAAGCATTTTCAAATTCTTGCTTCAGGCTTGGAATCGAATCATGGAAAGCAAGATTCATTGTTGCCTCATTTTAAGTTAGGAACTGCCAGAAACCCAGTGCTGTGTTAGGTAGCTGTGTGTGTCTCCGCCCTCACAGCACTGTTTCCATTGCTTCCAAGATTACGTAGATATACACATAAAGAGGAAAACGCTAGAAGCACTGAAGGCCATGAGCTTGTAGATGGGAAAATGCAGGAAGACAAGCGAATTGCATCTCGGGTAGAGCCTGTTAGGGTGATTAAAGTTTGCAAATAATTGAAGAAATGTACAAATTTCAAAAAGACAATTCTTTCGATTTGTGGGTACGTGCGTTAAAATGCTGCATGCACCACTAATTTCTGAAAACAGTGGAATATGTAATATCCAAATATGATCCCAGAATCTCCCGGAGAGGACATTTCATGTACAGCTGGCCACAAAATATTACGAACCATGAAATCTGAGAAAAAGCTGATTATCTCCGCAACCTCACAACGCAGCCTGGTATTTGTATTTCGGGCCTCGACTAGAATATGCTACCAACATTGTCGTATACAGTTTGACTGGCTACTATTACAGGCTGCTCGGCAATCTAATGTTTTCCGAGATCCCGTGGTCCATAAGCTCATCTGGCTGGGTGTACACCCAGCGGATGCAGTTTTTCTTTTCTCATATAGGAGGATTTGGGGATTTCTATGGCACATTCCACACCTTCTAAGCAGGACATCCTAAGGATGTCAGTGCATTGTCTGGGGCCTTTTTATTTAAAAAACATGTCAAATCCTCAAAAAAAAAAAGGCACGCTGTGCCTTTTACCAGCGGTGATACACATATGTCAAGTGGCTGGAGTTTAGCTGTTTAATTTAATGGCAGAAACAGTGTGATGTTCTTTCAGTTCCAGACTCACATTATGTGCTGACCATCCAGAATTGGAGTTCTAAATCTGCCAGAAGAAAAAAAAGACTGCTCCAGAGTGGTCGGTCACATTGACAAAGTGCAAGCCAAAAAAAAAAAGAAATTTGGAAGGCAATGTTAGGGTTGGCGTCGGACACCACGGGCGACAGGTCGTTCCCCCTACCTTCTACCAAGCCGGATACCACGGGCGACAGGTCGTTCCCCCTACCTTCTACCAGGCCGGACACCTCGGGCGACAGGTCGTTCACCCGACCTTCTACCAGGCTTCGTCGAAATGAGGCTTGACTTCTCCTGCAAAGGTCAACATCAGTCAGCTTGCGCACAAAGGGCCTTCTCCCAGGATTCGGCGAAAAGAGGATTGACTTCTCCTTCCCGTGCTCAGTAATGCAGGAGGAGGGGCCCTCTCTCTGTGCCTGTCACGTGACATCGACGGAAGCAAGATCGCGCCCACACTTGTAGAGAGCCTATTTAAGGGGCTCCGAAATGTACTTTGATATACTTCATTCTCTTTTCATTTTATTTCAACTACCTTTGAATAAACCATGCAAATTTCGCACCAGCAAATCGTCTCGCCCTTGCTCGGTCGCCATGGTCTACCGGATGCCTGCAGCCCGCCGACAACGCCACGCTACCCAATAAGTAATGTCGGTCGAGCTTCGATAGGCAGGCGTCGCTACTTCTCGGCAGCAGTACGGTACGCTACCCTGGAGTACGCAACAGACTGGCTGGCAGCGATTAGGATACGGAATCCTGGAGACCCCAACTTGGACGACAACTACGAGATCGTAGCCTCTTCGTCCTGGCGACAACGTTCGGAAAGAAGGTGTCTGGATCATGACTGCATATGGTGAGTGCGCTTCTCTTCACTGAGATATCACTTGGCTTTTACGTATTTTTTGGAAAGTACATAGCAGTGATTTTTTTTTAAACCGTTGACGGAAGTTTAAGTACGTCAAGGTTGTATAGAGTGAAGGTTTAGCAGCACTGAGGGCAGCCATGAACTTGAAGGCACTAAAGAAGCCGGAATTGTTGAGCTTGGCCAAAGAGTTGGGCCTCCAAATTGCCGAATCAAAGAGAAAGCCGGAGATCATTGAGGCGATCGAAGCGACCGGGGCAGACGACGAGGAACTGACGGAATGCCTAGAGAGCATTAAAGAGAAAGAGGAAGAGCGTAAGCGAATAGAGAAAGGGGAAAAAGAGGAGCGCGAGCGCGCTGCACGTGAGGCCAAAGAAGAACGTAAGCAAAAGCACGAGAAAGAGGTAGCGGCATTGAAAAAGCAGATACAATATTTTCAGCAGTTAAAAGAACAAAGACAACGCCTGTCTGAAAATTCTGTAGGCAGTACAGAGCAAAAGAATGAGAATGTATCTAGCAGACTTTCGCCAAAAGCCGACTAGAAAAGTATTGCCTGTGAGATTAGCGGCCCATTCATACGCGAACAGAAAGGGCTAGCTGCTAACGATGCCTTAGTGGCAACAGAAGCCTTTAAAGGCCAGAGTGAGAGCGATGAGGTGTTGTGCCAACAGAGGACAGTAGAGACAGCTAGGACAGCTGCGAACAAATTGGCACAGTTACCGCGCGTGTGCGTCGCATCTCATGGTAGCGAGGTCGTTAGCGAGGTACAGAATACTGCGGACTTGACAGACGCGAGCACCCAGGTCGAGTCAGATCTGCGTACCGAAGTGAGGTGCCAGCTGGACGATGCAGTTGAGAGTAGTTCTCGTGGTGGCGAGCTCCCTAGTTCACGAGAGAACAACTGAATTGTTCAGGGATGGGTGCGGCTCTCCGCCAGTCTAGGTAGCCTAGAGATGGATGATTTAATTAGGAATCATTCGGACTGTGCGTGTGAGACAGCGCTCGAGACCGACGGGCTGTGTGTCGATGCACAGCGTGAGCTGGGCAATGCAGTAGAGGGCAGTTCGCAAGAGTGCGAGTTGCATAACTCGAGTAAAGCCTGCTGCATTGTGCCAGAGTCGGTTGAGCTGTCCGCCAGTCTAGGCAAAGATAGAGTCGATTTAAATGATAATCACTCAGACTGTGCGGGCAAGAGACCGATCCGGGCCGATGAGATGTGTAACGGCCAGCACGAGGCGTCAGAAGGCGACATGAAGGAGAATTCAAAGAGAAAGCGCCGCAGAAAGAAGCGCCGTAAGGATCGGAATGCGATGGCTGAAGTAGCGAAGCCAAAGACGGCAACAGGCGCGAAAAGGCAGGGCGCAGCGAAAAGAAAGGTGCGGTCGTCACGGACGATGTTGACGCATCAAACACGTTCGAGCCACCGGTCAAAAGGGGACCGAGAAGCATGTTCTGCACGGACGCGGACAAAGGGCACGGGGCAGTTAAATTCCTCGTCGTTCCGTCGTTCTTTTCGAAGCTCAGCGTGCAGTACAAAGAAGCGCAAGGTGGCAAGACGAGACCAGGTGGGAAGTAGCGACGCGGTCAATCGAGGTCATGCTGAAAGCGGGGCGCCAGGACGCAAATTGGCAGGGGATTGTAACGTCTCGGGGGAGCTGTTAGTGAGTCAGCCATTTGTTGTTCCTCGGTAACCAGAGTAGCTTTCGGACCGCGACCCCCTCGAGTACGGCTCAAAGGTATGAGTCAGTTGTAAATGCTTGGAACGGGAGGCCAAGGGAGCTTCAGTAGAAGTGACATGTTTTGTTTTATTTTTGAACATTGGAAAGATGCCTTTTAGGTAAAAATTTAGTCTCGCGAGGTGTTCATTAATGCGTATATAGGCTTTCTTTTTTTGTGTGTGTGAGTAACCTGAGTGTCAAGGTTATCGATGAGAGGCCTATGGTAACGCGTGTGTGTTTTAGTTAACCTTCTTCTTTTTATGCGTTTTTTTTATTTTCTAAGGTTAACCGCGTAGGTTTTCAGTGAGTGCATGATTTACTCTGAGAAGCGTCCTTAGTTCATTTAGCGTCTGTCCTGTGTGGAAGGAAGGAAGCAGAATTATGACTGGGTTGCTCGTGTGTGTTGAGGGTAGCCGTATTCTGACTTTATTGAGCGTGCGTAGAACGAGTTATTAGCAGACGCAATTTTTTTAAGGGTTCTGCGGAGTGCGTGGGTTACGCAAGTTTAGTTGCTCGTTTAAGCTACGTGTCCTGTAGGAACTAAAGGAAGAAACGCGAGTAGGCGTAATGAAAAGTTTGCCTGCGACGCAAGTACGCGTTCTGAATAGTGGCCACAAGGCTAGCGCACTTGTGATTACGTACTTGTGAAGATGGCCAGACTGTTCAGTGGAACCAATACGTGCGATAAGTACGCCACTGCGATAGGTTGGAAACGTGCGGTTCGTGTAGTTTGGGCGGTGCAGAAGCTATAGCTTGCTATGGGGAACCAGCGCTGGATAGGCGGCGCGTCGATGGATGGATGGATGGATGGATGATTGTGGCTCAACCCTTTGAATCGGGCGGCGGCGGCGCGCGCCACCTAGCCTTTAATGGTTCTATATGCATGCATACCTACGTATTTACTCCTTTACTCTTGCGTTGATATTGTCCCTGCAGCGGTGGCGTAGGGGTAGAACACCCGCCTCGCGTGCAAGAGGTCCGTGGTTCGAATCCCGGTGCCGGCAATTTTCCACCGGAATAAAAAAAAAATCCGCGTGTTCATAAAATTGCATAAACAGGCCTGGAGTGTGGCCTGATCCCGGTGACCAGAACCGGTAACGCACTCCCTCACCAGAGCAGGATTGGCCACCCTGGTGCAGTACTTGGCCACAACCTCCTATATGAACAACACAACCAAACCCCGGCCCTCAGTCCCCAGCAGCTGCGAAGCAACTGACCACGGCGGCGGTCAGACCTGCGACGCTGCAGAGGGTGCTAAGAATCACTGGCTCCGGACAGGCCGCCATTGGAATATGAACCTGGCAACGTTTAACGCTAGAACGTTATCTAGTGAGGCGAGTCTAGCAGTGCTATTGGAGGAATTAGAGGGCAGTAAATGGGATATAATAGGGCTCAGCGAAGTTAGGAGGCCAAAAGAAGCATATACAGTGCTAAAAAGCGGGCAGGTCCTGTGCTACCGGGGCTTAGCAGAGAAAAGGGAACTAGGCGTCGGATTCCTGATTAATAAGAACATAGCTGGTAACATACAGGAATTCTATAGCATTAACGAGAGGGTGGCAGGTCTTGTTGTGAAACTTAATAAGAGGTACAAAATGAAGATTGTACAGGTCTACGCCCCTACATCCAGTCATGATGACCAGGAAGTCGAAAGCTTCTATGAAGACGTGGAATCGGCGATGGGTCGAGTGAAAACTAAATACACCATACTAATGGGTGACTTTAATGCCAAGGTAGGCAAAAAGCAGGCTGGAGACAAGGCAGTGGGGGAATATGGCATAGGCACTAGGAATATCAGCGGGGAGTTATTGGTAGAGTTTGCGGAACAGAATAATATGAGGATAATGAATACCTTCTTCCGCAAACGGGATAGCCGAAAGTGGACGTGGAGGGGCCCGAACGGCGAGACTAGAAATGAAATAGATTTCATACTCTGCGCTAACCCTGGTATCATAAAAGATGTGGACGTGCTCGGCAAGGTGCGCTGCAGTGACCACAGAATGGTAAGAACTCGAATTAGCCTAGACCTGAGAAGGGAACGGAAGAAACTGGTACATAAGAAGACGATCAATGAGTTAGCGGTAAGAGGGAAAATAGAGCAATTCCAGATCAAGCTACAGAACAGGTATTCGGCTTTAACTCAGGAAGAGGACCTTAGTGTTGAAGTAATGATATACCGATCAGCTTACTCTCCGTTGACTACAAAGTATTTACTAAGGTAATCGCAAATAGAATCAGGAACACCTTAGACTTCTGTCAACCAAAGGACCAGGCAGGATTCCGTAAAGGCTACTCAACAATCGACCATATTCACACTACCAGTCAGGTGATAGAACATGTGCAGAACATAACCAACCCTTATATATAGCTTTTATTGATTACGAAAAAGCGTTTGATTCAGTCGAAACCTCAGTAGTCATGGAGGCAATACGGAATCAGGGTGTAGATGAGCCATATGTAAAAATACTGAAAGATATCTATAGCGGCTCCACAGCCACCGTAGTCCTCCATAAAGAAAGCAACAAAATCCCAATAAAGAAAGGCGTCAGACAGGGAGATATGATCTCTCCAATGTTATTCACAGCGTGTTTACTGGAGGTATTCGGAGACCTTGATTGGGAAGAACTGGGGATAAAAGTTGATGGAGAATGTCTTAGCAACTTGCGATTCGCTGATGATATTGCTTTGCTTAGTAACTCAGGAGGCCAATTGCAATGCATGATCACTGTCCTGGAGAGGCAAAGCAGAAGGGTGGGTCTTAAAATTAATTTGCAGAAAACTAAAGTAATCTTTAACAGTCTCGGAAGAGAACAGCAGTTTACGATAGGCAGCGAGGCGCTGGACGTCGTAAGGGAATACATCTCCTTAGGGCAGGTAGTGACCACGGATCCGGATCATGAGACCGAAATAACCAGAAGAATAAGAATGGGCTGGGGTGCGTTTGGCAGGCATTCTCAGATCATGAACAGCAGGTTGCCATTATCCCTCAAGAGAAAAGTGTATAATAGCTGTGTCTTACCAGTACTCACCTACGGGGCAGAAACCTGGAGGCTTACGAAAAGGGTTCTACTCAAATTGAGGACGACGCAACGAGCTATGGAAAGAAGAATGATAGGTGTAACGTTAAGGGATAAGAAAAGAGCAGATTGGGTGAGGGAACAAACGCGAGTTAATGACATCTTAGTTGAAATCAAGAAAAAGAAATGGGCATGGGCAGGACATGTAATGAGGAGGGAAGATAACCGATGGTCATTAAGGGTTACGGACTGGATTCCAAGGGAAGGGAAGCGTAGCAGGGGACGGCAGAAAGTTAGGTGGGCGGAAGAGATTAAGAAGTTTGCAGGGACGGCATGGCCACAATTAGTACATGACCGGGGTTGTTGGAGAAATATGGGAGAGGCCTTTGCCCTGCAGTGGGCGTAACCAGGCTGATAATGATGATGATGATGATGATATTGTCCACCAATCAGATAGCCTCCGTTTAGTTATTTCTACCTGTTCAAAGTCTATTCTACTTTCACTGTCTTTAAAACCCAAGGCTTTGAATAGTTCCCCGTTAGATTCAACTGCAGGGTGAAGTTGTTTACAAGCAAGTATCAGGTGTTTCGCCGTTTCCTCCTCCTCTCTACACGCCTCGCACACCAAATCTATCTCCTGGTATCTGGCTCGGTACGTTTTAGTCCTCAGTACACCTGTCCTGGCTTCGAACAACAATGAGCTTCCCTTAGAGTTATCGTAAATATTTTCTTTGGCTATTTCTTGCTTAAACGTCCTGTATGTCTCCAATGCCGATTTGGTTTGCATCTCTGTACTCCACATACCCCTCTCTGCCTCCTTAACCTTTTTCTTGACAGATGATTCCTTACTTGTTCCCCCGCTACTGCCCAAGTATTTGCTTGTCAATTTTCTAGTTCGCTTCCTCCACCTCGTGTCAACATTCCTCGTGTATAAGTAACTGAAAACCTTCCTAGCCCACCGAATTTCCCCCATTTTTCTCAATCGCTCCTCAAATGCTATCTTGCTACTAGCCTCTCTGCCCTCGAAAGAAGACCATCCCAGATCCCCCTGCACTCCAAGATTTGGTGTCTTGCCATGTGCTCCCAGATCGAGCCTACCCACACCACGTTGCCTAATTTCCAACTGTTGTCGGGTCTCTGTTCTAATACATAGAACTGCATTGGCAAAAGTCAGGCCTGGTACCATTACCCCCTTCCATATCCCTCGTACTACCTCGTACCTATTGTAGTTCCACAGTGCCCTACTCTTCATAATCGCTGCACTTCTGTTACCTTTAGTCGTTAGATATTTTTCGTACTCTGTCAGATACTCAATGCCATTATTTATCCACACCCCAAGGTACTTGTATTTATCGACTGTCTCCAGCGTGGCCTCCTGTATCTTATGCTCGCCGCAACTGTTATCATTAAAAATCATGACTGCTGATTTTTCTTTGCTAAACTTCAAGCCTAACCTGTCTCCTTCTGTACCACATATGTCCATTAATTCATGCAGATCTTCTGCATTGTCAGCCATTAATACAATATCATCCGCGTACATCAGTCCTGGTAATGACTGTTCAATCAATTTTCCTTGCTTGAGAAATGATAGGTTGAAGCCGAGTCCGCTTTGCTGTATTTTGGCCTCTAGACCTTGTAGGTACAGCATAAACATCAGAGGTGACAATGGGCACCCCTGCCTAAGCCCCCGCCGAATCATCACAGGCTCCGAAACCTGCTTTTCCCATTGTATAATCACCCGGTTACCTTTATAGATATCTCTTAAGAAATTGGTTACTCCATCTTGCACTCCTAAAGTTTCCAGAATGCCCCACAAGCCCTCTTGAAGTACACTGTCATAGGCTCCCTTGATGTCCAAAAAAGCCAGCCATAGGGGTCTGTGTTCCTTTTCAGCTATTTCAATGCACTGTGTTAGCGAGAACAGATTGTCTTCTTGCCTCCTATGCTTCCGGAACCCATTTTGTAGCTCTCCAAGTACCCCCTCGTTCTCTACCCATGCCTGCAGTCTGTACTTTATAATCTGCATAACCACCCTGTAAACCACTGACGTCACTGTTATAGGCCGGTAGTTATTTAAGTCAGCTTTGTCCCCCTTTCCCTTATATATCATTGTCATCCTACTTAGCCTCCATTCGTCAGGTACTTTACCATCCACTAGCATTTTGCTCACCACCTCCCTCAATGCTTTCTTAGATTTCGGGCCCAATTTCTTTATTAACATAATTGGAATACCATCGGGGCCTGCCGATGTGCTACTTGGTACCCTCTTCTCCGCCCTTTCCCACTCTTTTTGTCCAAGCGAAAGCAGTGGGTTGACCGGGCTATCCCTCTCCGACGTACTGCATGTACCATTTGTCTGTTTTGCAAATTTTTCCCTCATCATGGTTCCTATATGCTCCATTGCCGCCTCTCCTTCTAACCGAGTACCTTGAGCTGTTACTATATACCTCTGCTCTAGGCTTGTCCTATTACCCAAGGAGTTCAGCTGTTGCCAGAATTTTCTAGCTGCCTGTTTATCTTTTTTATTGCTTATTTTTGACAGCCATTGGGACCCTTTTGTCTTGATTTTCTCGTTGATCAAATAACATGCTTCCCTTTTGCATTTTATGCAGTTTACCCATTTCCTCTCTACTTCTGCTTCAGGTTCTCCCTTACTTTTGGAGTACCTGTGTTCCCTGGAGGCTTCCTGACGTTTCTTTATGGCCTTCTTAACCTCTTCATCCCACCAGCTCTTGAGTTTTCGTATCCCTTGCCTTGTTTTCCTGACTCGCGCCTTACCTAGCTCACGCTCAAATAGTCTCATTAACTTTGGGTAAGTCCAATCAGTTTCAGTACCCTCTGATATTTCCTCTTCAATTTGTTTGGCCGCTATTTCCACTTCGTCTTCTGAGTAAAAAATCAAATCTGGCGTTTCCTCGCGCGTCGTTCGTGCTTTAGTTTCCCTCTTAAAACTCAACTTGATACGTTTGTGGTCGCTACCTATACTTCTGGAGCCCTGTTCATCTATAATCATGGCTCCTAATCTATCGTACATCCTATGTGACATTAACGCATAATCTATTGTCGAGTGTCGACCCCCTACCTCCCATGTTATGATCCCTGTCACACTTTTCAGTAGAGTTACAGACAACTAAGTTAAGCCTCTGACACATATCCAGCAGCATGTTACCTGTGGAGTCTGTGTACCCAGTCTGTGTGTAAAAGAGTATGTTGCACGCCGCCCTGGCGACGAAACGCGGCATATTCCAGCCACACAACCAGACGGACGACACACACACATACGCAGCCGTATTATAGTTCGTATGTGCCGTTTTCGCGCCGCTTCAAGTGGAGTTTTATGCGAAGCATATTACGAGGGCTCAACCCAGCTCCTCAGGCGCGGCGGTGACCATGAAATCACGTGACACCGTGACGTCACGACAGAGGAGAAGTGGCTTTGGCTCAACTCTTGCAAGACGGGCTGGGTGGGAATCGAACCAGGGTCTCCGGAGTGTGGGACGGAGACGCTACCACTGAGCCACGAGTACAACGCTTCAAAGCGGTACAAAAGCGCCTCTAGTGAATGCGGTGTTGCCTTAGAAACGCGCTGTTTCTAAGGCGTGCGTCTCTTGCTCAGGCGCACATTTCGTTGCTGCGCCGAACGCTGCTTTGCTCGACGCTCACCGCGTCCAATGCGGGGCGCGTAGTCGCTGCCCTGTAGCCCATTGTCTTACACCCCTTGGCGGGTCGACGGGAACGCTGTCGCGTTCCACTCTTGAAGGCGAAGAAGTAATGCATGAGTTGTTTCTTCGTCTAGCCGAACCAAATATAGCCAAGCAACAGCAGTTCACCAGGCTAAACAGTGGTTCAACAACTAAAATAAAGGCTAGTATGCTTCGCATCCTGGGCTTAACCTTACCTAAGCCACAGCCATTTTTTTTGTAAAGAAGCTAGCGTCATCAAGTGAAGAAATGACGAAAGAAGCTTTTTAAGCTTTATATATTTTTCACAGTGCGTCGCGGCGAGCACGTGTTTTTCTTTAACGGTTGCGTCGTGTATCGATGCCATGCTTGCGTGGCTGCCTGCCTCGCAAATCTAGCAGTTATGGCTCCGGTCGTGCTGCGCTATGGTTTCGTAAGTGTTAGTTGGCCTGAAGATATTCCATATTTCTGTGGCTAGACATAAAAAATTCTGATGTTACTTCGCCACAGCAGTCAATGGAGAAGAAAGCTTTATCGCATCAGCTGACTCGCGCAAGCAAAGGTTTGAGTGCTCCGCTGCTTGATCCGTGACAATCCTGGCTACGTTTAGCACTAATTACATAAATTTGCCGGATGCATCTCAGCGCCGAGTCCTCATCCTCATGCGCATTTTTATAAACATATCGGTGGCTTAGTCGCGCGTGCGCCGGCACTATGCGCATAGAACTCGTATTACAAGGCAGCTTCCCTCCCACATAATTCTTGGCAATGAATGGATAATTTTTACCTTTCGTATCGTTCACTTGGTGCGGTGGCGTTGGAAGGGGCTTGGCGGTGGCATTGCGAAGGAAAAATTGTACATATGCCGGACCGGTGCATGCTATTGGTCATTTTGTTTCCGACGAAATACCGACTGCAGATTCTGCTGTTTGGTACTGTCTGCCGTGACTGACCGTCTTCACTATCGAATAAACCAAGGATATACGCGAAATTTGATTTAGAAACCAGCCCGACACCGCTTGACAAGGCGACAAGACGGGAGCTTACTCCGCTCGCCTGACTGCTTGGATCCAACGCCGCCTCCGTTCTTGTTCGTAGGATTTAGATGGAAAGACGCAGAAGGATGCATTTGTGATACTTGTATACGCAACAGTATCGTCGGCACCTTTTTGTTTTCCTTCGACTTTAAGGGCACGCAACGCAATTTTCGTCCGCGGGAGAGGCTGCATTGTGCACGTTCTGACCGCCAGGGCGGCGCTGAAGGCGCCGTGAGCTTCTAAGTGTAGTAACGACAGAAATACGGAAAGAGAAACAACACGTTCATTGGAAAGGAAAAAAGAAACCGAAAAGCTGGTGGAACAAGGAGATACGAGAAGCGATCGCCGAAAGACAGAAAGCATCTCGAGAGCACAGGCAGGCAAAGAAGGCGCAGTTGCCACAGGATGAAGTAACCGGTAAATGGGAAATATACCGGGAGAAAAAGTCTATGGTTCAAATACTGGTGCAAGCAAAATTAAAAGGTGAAAGTGAAAGTTGGTTGTCAGAAATACGTGAGAAAAAGAAGGCCGCACCTAGAATATTTTGGAATCAGATAAAATTATTAGGCAGGAAATCAACAACAATACAACAACATATCCTAGACGAAGATGAAAACAGACTGGAAGGAGAAGCAGCAATAAATTACATCCAAAAAGTAACAGCCGAATCTTTCCAAGGCAAGGACGAGGTTGTATTTGAAGAAAAAAAGAGCATGAAAGAGACCCAAGGGGGAAAGGAGCTAGTGCTTACAAATTTAAACTGGAATAAAGCGGAAGAGAAAATTCCTAAGCGCACAGCCACAGGGCTAGACGAGGTTCCCGTTAGGCTGATAAATGAACTGGGACCAAAAAGTAAGGAAGCTCTCGTGAAAGCAGTTGAAAAAACTTTAAAAGATAGACGAATACCAGACAGTTGGCGACAAAGTAGAATGAATTTAATTTATAAAGGTAAGGGGGAGAAAGACAGAATTCACTCGTATAGACCGTTGACCATTACATCGGTAATATACAGGCTAGCAATGCAGGCAATCAAATTAAAGCTTCAAGCATGGGCAGAAAATAATGACATTTTGGGAGAGCTTCAGAATGGCTTTAGAATAGGTAGGCGTTTGGATGATAACTTGTTTGTTCTTACTCAGTGTATTGAAATATCAAAAGCAGAAAGCAGACCGTTGTATGTGGCCTTTTTGGACATTACAGGAGCATACGACAACGTAGACCGCAGCATTTTGTGGGATATTCTGGAAGGGGAAGGCTTAGGTAACGATTGTATACAGCTTTTGAGAGAGATTTACCTAGAAAATACTGTTTGCGTTGAATGGGAAGGGATGAGGAGCGCGGAGAAAGTTCATATCAACAAGGGACTGAGGCAGGGGTGCCCTTTATCCCCGCTGCTGTTTATGATGTACATGGTGAGGATGGAGAGGGCGCTAGAAGGAAGTAATATCGGGTTTAATCTCTCATACAAACAGGCAGGTACAGTAATAGAGCAGCAACTCCCAGGTTTATTTTATGCGGACGACATTGTGTTGCTCGCAAACAAGCAAAGTGATTTGCAACGTCTGGCTAATATCTGTGGACAGGAAGCCAACAATTTAGGTTTGAAATTTAGTGTTAGAAAATCAGGTGTTATTGTATTCAATGAAAACAGTGAACAGACAGTGGAGATACAGGGCCAAGAAATACCTCGGGTAACAGAATATAAATACCTTGGTATATGGATAAACGAAGGCAACGGATATATGGAAACACAGGAAAAAACCATAACAGTCAAGGGGAAGAGAAATGCAGCCATAATGAAGCACAGAGCGCTATGGGGATGCAATAGGTACGAGGTCCTCCGAGGTATGTGGAAAGGGGTAATGGTTCCAGGACTTACTTTTGCAAATGCGGTTGTTTGCTTTAAATCAGGGGTACAATCAGGACTCGACGGGAACCAAAGGTCAGTGGGTCGCCTCGCATTGGGCGCTCACGGGAAGACTACAAATGAAGCTGTGCAAGGGGATATGGGCTGGACTAGTTTTGAAGTGAGGGAAGCTCGCAGTAAAATTGAGTATGAAGAACGGCTGAGGAATATGGAGGAAAGTAAATGGGCTGGGAGAGTGTTCAGGTATCTGTACAGGCAAAACATTGATTCACAGTGGAGGAAAAGAACTAGGAAGCTTACCAGCAAGTATGCGGCCTGTGGGGTGGGCAACACAGCAACAAAGAAGGTCAAGCGGAAAGTCAGAGAGGCTGAATTAATCTCATGGGTGGCGGCAATGGAAAAGAAACCTGCCATGAGTAACTACTTAAGGGGAAAAAACGAAATTAGGAAAGAAACCATTTATGATAACTCAAAGGGAAGCTCATTACTTTTCGAAGCGAGATCGGGATGCCTTAGAACACGCACGTATAAAGCGAGATATAAGAAGGAAGAAGAAGCATGTGCTTGCTGCGGTAAAGCTAGGGAAACGACGGAGCATATTTTATTAGAATGTGAAGACATCTATCCAGCGGTCGATTTAGGCACCACTGGCCTCCTTGAAGCCCTTGGGTTCAGCGGGAGCAGTGGTAAAGCAAACAGGTTCGCAATAGACATCAGTAAGAGGCGATTGGAGGATTGGTGGAAGAAAAGTAGGGAAACGACAAAGGACGGAGACGTACAAAAGCACAGTTCGCAATAGGGTATCAGAAAATTTGGACGTGGTAGTTCATAGTGTTTTTTTTTTTTCTCATGGGTTAACCTAGGTAGGATATTAGGCAGCATAGTAGCAAGAGCTTGGTGGCACAAGCCACCGCCCCGTTCCAAAGGGGACGCTCATAACATCCATCCAACCATCCAAACTCCAGCGCTGGTTCCCCATATCGCTGGTTCAAGAAGGGTAAGCTTAACTGCAATGCCGTTGCCCCTAGAGTATCGAAAGCCTCTTGCTCATCAGGGTTTCCGTGGCATTTTTTTTTCGTTTGTTCATGTTTTCCGAAGTGAAGCCGATTGTTAGCTGATTTTAAAAACCACGTCTTAACGCTTTCAAGAAATGGCTGTTTTTAGTGTCGAGGGAGGGAGGACGCGCGTAGGAAATGGGAAAGGTGTAGCGGGTTTTCTTTTTTTTAAAAAAAAGCCGGGTGTGTCTTGGTGGAGGGTGGCCTTGTGCTCGCTGCTTTGTGGTTGTGGGTCCGGCACTGTTCTGGGGTGATTGCTTGCCCACGCAGGAGACGAAAAGTTGCGAGACCTGCTTGCAAGACCAATTTCTCCGGACCTGACCAGGGAGAAAAGTCACAAGAGCGCCACGAGGACGGATGACCACACCCAGGAATCTACCTGCTACGAACTAAGGGTTCGTGACCTCTACGGGGAATTCTGATACCGAAACGCCGATCCCTCGTACAGTGGCTGCTGGCCCCTACACGTCGGGATCATATGGTGCCACGCTGTCTCGGCACGCCCACTCTTCGCATACACGGCAGATGTCTGCGGCTGCGTATGTGCTCAGCCGCGCTTACAGGCATGCGCAGCCATGGCCTAGAAGCGTGCCAACTGACCCCCATCCCCCCACCCCCGCCTACTCTTGATCGTGTTACTGCAAGCGAGCTCCCCTCTTTCCCTTTGCTCGCATGGAAAGGGGGCACTCGTCAAGCCACCATCTTTCTTTTCTCACAATTGCGCATTTTAAATCGCACCTAAAACGCACTGTGCGTGGGGGGCGATAGGATCTTACCGCACTTGTGCTTTATATGGAACACGATGCGGCTAGCTCTATTTCGGCGGTCGCTCTCGTTGTTCGGCGTGCGATTAGATAGGTGCGCTTGCACAAATCCGCTTGTAATTGAATCATTTGACCGTCTGTGGAAGTGTCGATTTATTGTCTCGGCATCCCTTTGTGGTGGCAGTGAAATTTCGTTATATTGTAATGGCATACAAACACACTTTGCTATATTGAGGTTCCAAGTACATGGTGTTCTATGGACAAGAGATTATTGAGTGTTAAATACTTTGTTATATCAAGAATTTCCTTATATTGAGGTTTGTTATATCCAGGTTTAACTGTACGTATATGCATCCAAGCATTAGGTCAAGGTTAGGAGTACAGATTTTTGGGCTAGTTGGTTGGATACAATTGCTGTGACCATAGCACTAGTGTGTCATCGACAAAACGGAATGACAGGTATGGTGCGCCATCACACTGGCCAATAAAGTTGCACCAAGGTTCTTGTGTTTAAAACACACTGCCTCTTAGCCAGGCCATATAGTGTCATAGCATGCCAACTCTAGAGCCATGTGCTATGCGGCTGAGGGTCGGCCAGATTTATAATTTATTTAAGCCCCACACACAAGAAATGGATGTTGAAGACCACCACATGAACACTCAAACTTCCATGGTAGCTAGCAAATGTGCATGTACGAGAAACTGTACACATCAAGGCATCAAGGGGTTTCACATTTATTGGCTGGCTCAAAACAAGTACAAAAGAAACACTAAGGACATTAATGTTTCCCCTCGTGACTAGAGGTGCCTACACGAGAGCTCTTCCTACCTATACAGCATCAAGGTCGTCTATATGCACTGCACGCAGCTGCTGGCTGCCGCAGCTGTCGAGTATAGTATACGTGTACCATCGGCATAGTCACACAAACAATACCTTAAGTAGTGCATATATGTACACATTTCTGTATTATGCAAAGACTGTACAAACACGTAAAATAAATTAATGTCACCATCTGACTGAAACAGGAAGAAGGGGTGGAAGAGGGCGAGGAAGGCAACCGCGTTAGATGCAGCGCACAAGTGCTGGCGTATGAAATGTGGCTGAAATGGGAAAGACTTCATGCAAAGGAGCATTTGTGTAGATGAAGAACATTGATAGTAAAAAAAAAAGAAGAAAAAGAAGGATAAATTTAAAAGATTTCCCTTTCCTTCAAGGCTGCCTGCAAAATTATACACACCTGCAGGTTTAGGTGTGGATCGCATGCACAAATGTTCAAGCGGACATTACTAAAAACAGCAGCAATATGAAGAAGTAGAGTGTGTGTCCGTGTCACTTGTGTAGGTGTTTTGAAGTATAGGCATGTATGGTACAATGCACGGTGCATCTTGTTGTTGGTACGAGTAACACTTGAGTCACAGGGGCACGTTTCAAAGGCCCTTGAGTCAAGGGCTGTTGAAATTGACAAACTCTGTTGAAATTGAAGGAGTTGGGTTGCTGCCACATGGCAGTTTTCAATGGCCATTGAGAGTTTCACTTGTTTCACATTATGAATGAGTGGCACAACGATTACCACACCAAAGCCACACGAAAAACCCGAATGATTATGTATAGCATTATTGGCGATTATATAAATTATTTTGAACTCAATGCTGATAATCTTTGCTGATAGTCTTTAGAGAATGTTTTGGTGGCAGATATATACATATCTTTTTCGTGTTGGTTCAAAAACACTGCTAAGAGAGGGCCGCATGGCTGCCACTCGATGGCCTATAAAATTTCCTGGGAGTTCCATGGAGCTCTTTGAATTCAGTGGACTTGTGACTTGATGACCATCGAATCTGCCTGTGTAGCAGCACCCAATTCACCGTTGAGTTGCAAGACCATCAGTTTGACGTGTCTGTGGTCACACCGGCATAACTGTCGCTCAGTCATATTCTGAACACAATGCAAGAATCAAAGGCATTTACAACTGCGGCACATGAACCAGTGCACACTGTCCGGCATGTCCACTGTACAGGCGATGACACGCAAAACACGACAAAAGCCACTTGTCATTCTCACTTGCTAGGCGTACACTTGCTGCTATCAGAGAGCTTGAGGTAACATTTGCAGGCACACAACAATCACACTGCCCAAATAAAATCACAAGATCCAGTTACTGTGTGCTCGGAACGAGAGAGCCAAGCAATGCATTTCAAGTATTGCATTTCCATACCAGGCATTGCCTGCGGCTCTGCATCCTTTTCCAATTAAGCCTGCTCAACTTCCATCTTGCGTCACCTGATACCATATGAAACATGTTTTCGATATACCTGCTGCATGCCCAGTTTCACAGCCTCTAAACTTGGCATGAAGTGCTCAGAAACCTGTGAAATACACCCAGTGTTCCTCAGTTAGCAATTTGTCATTTACTTGAAAGGAAATGCAGTTTAGTTACACTATGCAATGTATAACTGAGTAAATGCACATTTTTTTAAACATGAAAAAGAAGCGACTTTCACTGGTTCACCAGCACATATCAAACCTGCACTGCCCTGATACAATTAATGGCCCTTAATTAGTACAGCACACTTCGAGCCCTAAGAAAATGAACATACTAGGCAATGACAAAGATAGTAGTGTTGGAGCTATTTTTGTGTGAGCAGCATACCTAATTACGTACTGAACCAAGAAAACAATGGAGACTGCTTAGTTAAATAGAAGATGGACAAGGTTCATTCGGGCAGTTGAAGAGCACGAAGAAAGAATATCAGCGACTTTCTAAAAATAGCGCATTCTGAAAATCTCGGCTTACGGTTTACAATAAGCTAACAATACACTTTGCTTAGTACACCAGCTGAGCAACAACGAATTTCATTTTTTTTCACCTCAACTTGCAACAGACTGTTATGCTGAAGTTTTTGGAGCAGCAAGGAGACTTCGTTGAAAGCACAATTCCATTAAATGTGGAGTGGAATAGGAAAGCTGCACCAGTAAAAAAAGCTATGCCGTTGAATTTTGTTAGGTTTGGTTAGATGCATATCAGTGACAATGTGCTGGCATTGTTTAAATGCCCAACCCCACATTCCACTGTAGAAAAAAAAAATTGCTCGGATGGTTCTCACAAGCCAGCCAGCACCATGTACATTTTCAGGGGTCTTCCAAACTCATAAGATTGTGTTTGATGCCACTAAAATCTCGTTTTATACAACACAAATAATGTTACAAGTATTCTATATCATTATAATATCTCAATGTTGCTTGAACACCCATCACTCATGCTTTTACAATGTTTTCCCAGAGTAGCTGCTCCCTGCCACATCTTCAACACAAGCTTGGTAGTCAACCCTAATGCCTGTGCTCGGTTCCCCACTCATACACATACCGTGAACAGCATATTTATTCTAACAACCTTAAAAGAAGATCCTGCATTTGCCACTAATTTCTTATCATTTAAATTTAGCGACACCGTTGAATTTTTTGGTCCACATTGTTCAATGATATACTTGGGATCTTGAGCTTGTCTGGTTTATCCGGAAAAATAAAATAATAAGAAAAAATGCTGTCGTATATGTGCACATCGCCACCAAAGGTTATCTGTTATAGTTTAAAAATTATATTCCTGTGCAAATATAATTTTCCTTTCCATCACTCGCATTGTCCTTAGCTTCACTGAGAATGACGGCCTAAAAAGGTTTAGTATATTAGATGAGGGATAGCTGCAGCTCTATCCACCTTATGCAAATAAAATAAATCGAAACGAGAACCACCTGTGAGAGACTTTTATAATTTTGCTAATTATCTCTTTTAGTTAGCAGAGTAAACCATGGCCCCATTAAAACGAAACCACCTTCACAACAAAGATTTACAGCACTTGACCACATTATGCTGAAAAACCAATGAACTAACTGGAAGGATGTGTGTGGCAGTTCATGTTTGCATAATGAGGACATGAACACTGCCAGTGAGAATATGCAGCAAGCAAAAATTAGTGCTTTATCATATGCAAATGTGATAACAACACTGCATAAAGAAACCATGGAAGAATGCCAGATAAAATTTTAGCATCTCGCACATTCTTTAAGTAAACATGTAGGCGTACCTATAATATTAGCCCCGCCCGCAAAAAGACATTGCTCCTTAATAAACAGCTGCTGTGATAGCCATGCTAACCTATAAAGAACCTGACTACAGACAAATATGAGGTTAATAAGTGATGAGAAATTTATTCCTCTGCTAAATAACGGTGCATGATACTCAAGACTGCCTTTATAGCCGAGCAATGAATGATACAGAAGACCTATTGTTTCTGAGCCTTTGTTCAACAAGCAAGAAATACAGTAGGCAAGCTAGAGTAACATGCTCTTTATGGATGTGTATTATGTCAAACTAATACAGAAATGTAAAAAAAAAGCTAATGTACTGTGCAAATATTTGAAATGGAGGTCCCCCAAGCAAATCTAGTAGCTGCTGCTTTTTCACAAAGCAGATGAGATATAGTACTCGAACGACATGAAGACCGCTTTTGCAACTATGTGTGCTATCCTAAAATGACAGCAGGGAAAAGAGCCTGAAGCTTCTATGGAAAGGTAAATAAGAGTCAATAAATAATAGATTCAAGGATGTCAGCTGTGATATGCGCCACCATTCGGCATTGGTATCTACAAATAATGCAAAACCTAACTAGACAAACAACTTTTGATAAAACGACTGAGCAAATGTCAAGTGAGCAGACAAAAAGGTGCAACATTACAGCAAGAAAACACTTGGCAAAAAAGCTGATCCTCGCCACGTTGTTAGTTTTGCTGAGCAGCCCGTAACATGTATGTAAGAAAGGAAAAAAATAAATATACGCGCACATTCCCAGAAAGTTATAACGCACTATACGGTCATGTGCTGGCACCATGCTGACACGTGTCTGCCAGCGGCATCACATGGATGAGTTACCAGTCTTTGTACTTGGTCTTTCAGAAAACTCCAGGATTCACTAAGTTCATTCATCCCTGCGAAGCTGGACACAGAAACTATGAAAAGCTTTCGCAACCTTTAAAAATGAAGGAACTCGAAACACTTCTCGACCCTGCATAATAAGTAAGTAATAATAAATAAAGCAGTCTCACAAGCAGTAACGGGTTTTCTTCCAACTTGAATTTGCCTTAGATAGTTTTATTATTGACACTTGGTGAGATGCTAGGACGCAGAGATTTCTTTGGCATATATCACACGTCTCAAGCCTGTCATTTTCAATGCGGTAACTGCCATCTATCTCTGGAGCCCACTGCTTCAAGGACATTGCTCACACAAACTAAGAGGATGTCAGAGATATGCAAGGTCAGACTTGAAATGAAAGCAATGTATCAGAAAATATTTGTTCAGTGTTTCGTGTACATTGCAAAAATGGCAGTACAATGCAGCAAATGCCCGATGCTAATGTAAGGTTTTTCATACTCACCAAGAAGAATACAAAATAACAGTTTCATTTAGCTAAGTGGTAAAGTGAACAATGCTGAAATCACGGGTAGCTTTATCGATGTTGACAACTTTTTCATACCAGAATCTTGAGCTTGCATTACTTGGTCGCTGCTGCAGCCCACGTCAATGGTTCTGAAGAACAAGTACAGGCTTGAAGAGCAAATATCTCACTATTGTATAGGCAATCAAAAGATCCCTTGGATAAGGTATGATGAAATAACTGCCTTCCCTTGGTATGAGGGATCATTCAGTGCTGCATCCTAAATAATACACAAGCAAAAGCTGCCCTTGAACACACAACCACCAAGAGCATGCATGCTGCTGCCTTGGCAGTCAAGTTGGAGCAGGTGCAAAAGCGGGGCAACATGTTTTTTGCTCATTCGCAATGGCAAATGGTGTTTTATGAATGAGATTCCTATGGCCGTTACACGCTCTGTTCACTTACAAAAGCAGCAGCTCTGACACTGTTTGACAGAGGAACCAGAAGAGTGAACCAAGAGGTTTGGCTCAGTACATTGTATATACAGTTCAAAAAGCACCGCAAGCGGCAATATATATCTATATTGTACAATCTGGTTCAGGCTTATTTCAAATACTGAACATTTCAGGATGCAGCCGCCTGGGTGAAAGTGACATGTATGCAGCAAAAAGTTCTTCTGCTTGGAATTCTCAAAGTACAACCTTGGTCCGCAAACAAAAAAATTCCTCTCAAAAGATGGAGAAAGTACAGATGCAATCATATGGTTAACAGAAATGCCGCTCACGAAAGTAGGGCAGCCCGTAAAAAATTGCACAACTTGAGATGCAATGTCCTCAAGACTTCCCAAATTGTAATGACTACAAAGCTGCAACAGTGCTCTGCAAAACATGCAAAACAATGATGAAGCAGCTGCTACACTGGCATGGGACGCAGTAGGGGAAGTGGGGTGCAGTTATGGGGAGGTGGTGAGGCAGTCACCCCTAGATTTCTAACTATACTTGCGGACAATGTTCTGTGGCAATGACGGGAGAGCTACAGGCATGGAGCTGATACATCTGTGTCACTACACCAAGCATACGACAGGGTTTGACAGTGCTCTTGGTTTCTTAGAACAGATGCCAAGTCAGCACAGCTTCTACATGTGACAGTTTCGCATTTCGCCAAAGGCAGAAGAAAAAGACAGTAAAATAAGTCCAACTTAACAATCACTGGTGTCTTATTTTGCTGTTGTAAGTAAGATGTTTTATGTTTTCTCTTCCCTAGCCTTAGTTAATGCTGATGAGAATGCAGGACTTCTATTAGGAGCACCCTTACTTGCACATGCTTTGCCTCTGTAGCTTTTCCTTCATTGTCCCAGAAAGTTGTCCACGAGTATACCACTGCAGATCACAGGCACGCGAAGGGCCTCACATGGGCGGGTGCCAAATATTTCCACAGTGCATCCTTGGCACGTTCTCGACCATTTAACCTGAGAAAGTGCAAAGTATCATGTTTGATGCTACGTTAAATACCTCAAAGCTCTGATTTAAACATGGGGAACTTAATGCAAAGCCCATGGTAGCATTTTTAATATGCTGGAGCGAAGCTTCGGTTGTGGACAGTTCAGAAAGCCAATTACTAATTATTTGCAATACTAATTAATTTTAACTAAAATGACACAATTTTTTTGGGTATAAATGTAAACTCCATGGCCTGAAATAAAGGTAAACAAGTTATTTTAATTTTCCTTCATGTAGAATAGTGTTCGGGCTTAGCAGAACTAATGTTCACTCCATGCCAATTAGAAACTGCCTAGCATCCCAAACAGCAGCTGTATGCCACCTAATCAACCTGATGCAAGGCATATTTTGTGCTTGCAATTTGACACTGTCAAATTCAACAATGCATATGAAACTCTTCCAAGTTATCTTTCACAGTTCTCTATGGGATATCGAAAACTCGAAACTTGTGTACCAGCAGCCTAGGGAGTGCTATTGGCCCCCTTGCCCCCACTGAGCTGCTCACTGGAGAGAAGGTGACTGCTCTGCAATCCCCCACCCTTTCACATCCCTCACCCCCCTCTCTCCTAACCTAATGCCAAGGACTTCCCATTGTTCTTTGTCAGCTTATGCCTCAGGGGGAAGTGCGAATGCAGATGTCTTCCTGAGATCTTTGGTGCACAGACGTAAATAAGTGTGAAATATTTAAAAATGGTGCAAATAATCTAGTATACACTATAGAAAACTATAAAACTAACATATGGCACATAATATGAGATGCACTGGCCTTCGAAGTACCTAAAACAAACAAAAATATTAACATCCAAGCGTACAGGCTTGGCTAGAAAACATGGCCAACGGCAACACCTGCTGCAAGCACAACACATGGCAACTGGAATGAGCAGCAACACATTCTTCCCATTGTTGTGTTTGTACAAAAATATGCTTGAAGAAAGCATACTGACTATTGCCTTAAGCCACGAACGATTTCCGGTGTGTGCCAGCTCACATCTACGAGCCTACGCAGCAGCCATGCCTCCTAAGCAACGGTGGTTGGCATTTACAAAGGATGCACGCTCACTCCTGGCTAGATGGACGTTGTTTCAGATTGAGCTCAATTGATGGCACTTCGAAATGCTTCAATTCTGTCGAACATATTCATTTTTTTTTTGTCAAATGAACGTAAATGGAAAAACGCTTGCTCACATTACATAATTTCAGCAGATGGAGGAGCAGGGTAGTCTGCACCAGATCACAGCTGCTGCGATCACCTTACTGCTGCGTGCTTGGACAGCGTCTTCTGATTGGTCTCTATCTCTAGGTGCGTGGCAATGTGAGCCAGCACGGGCACCCATATTTGACTGGTGTAGACGTCTGCGCCTGCATGTAGATTAACATAGGCATGTAGACACGAGCTGGCACGCAACCAGCGAGCATACATAAAGCCTGGGCTTTATATGTATGAAAAGCACGAGAACAATAGTCAGTTACATATTTTCCTGGCATAACAACATGCTTTCAAATCATGATGAAAACTGACAAGCATAACTTGCCACAGCTGTAAGATTTGGTCACAACAAGGATCTGCCCAGCATTCCATAGTTCCCCACGCGTCAAAACTTCCGAGATTTCCTGCAAATTGACTACATTTGTATATGCTTCAATTATTGTATACTGCTCTTATAACAGGGGCAATAGTCAGTACACAGCAGCACGAGCGGCCACCAGCGAAAAAAAAAATCACTTTGAACGATACTGTGGGGCTCACAATGCTGCGATAATTAGTGTCACAACACCTTGAACACCGTGGCACTGCAACGCAGCGGCACTGCCAAACACAGTAAGCATAACATACAGGCAGCGCACAGTACCCCAAATCGATCTCGCGCAAACCGGTGCGGTGGGGCACGTAAAAGAAAATACCTTGCAGAACCGAGGAGCAAGAAGATACAGAGGGCACTGCAGGCTTCACTCACCCGTTTGCGACTGCATGTGCTCAGAGTAGGAAGCTGACAGCA
Source organism: Dermacentor albipictus (assembly GCF_038994185.2). Taxonomy (NCBI): domain Eukaryota; kingdom Metazoa; phylum Arthropoda; class Arachnida; order Ixodida; family Ixodidae; genus Dermacentor; species Dermacentor albipictus. Next base: position 66,100,241 of record NC_091822.1, on the reverse strand, counting down.
CCCTGTCACACAGCAACACACCTCCCTTCCCCCAGGCACAAACAAGGCAGCTGTCACAAAGGTGCTCGTCAGACAAGTTCACCAAAAACGGCCTGCAAGAACTACCCCCCACATCTGAGAAATGAGTGAGCCCGCTGCTGCAGGCTGGCTGCATAAGAAGCGCTGACACTCGGCCAGAAAAGGAACCATACGGGAGGCAAAGGATGGTTGATTGTAGCTCCATGCAAAAAGCTGGTGGTGGCGTGGCGGTGAACAGAACACCAACCCGTCGCCCAAAGCATGCACAAGTAAGTCACTGCTCAGAGTTCACGCAGGCACTGCCTTGAGGCAACCTTTGCCAGCTCTGGCAAGGTTGCATATCAGCTGGTGTGCATCGCACTCAGATGGCAGTCGAGGCTTCCTCCGCTGCTTTCTAGGCGCTCGACTCCTTCAGCGAGTCAAAATATTCAACGAGCTGGTCATAGTTCATGCCTTTGGTGACGTCTTCCCACTCCAAGGTACTTCCTGCTACTGCCTTCCCGTTGGCCCGTGCTTTCACAACCTTGCAGATGGGTGGCAGAACACTCCTGTTGCTGGGAGACGTAGACTTGGATTCGGGTGAGGTTGTCTTGGATCCACCCGGTGACGTGGACTTTGTGTCTGGCGATGTCCGCGATCCCGGAGATGTTGTTTTGGAGTCGGGTGAAGTAGTCTTCGATCCGGAAGAAGCCATCTTGGAGCTAGGTGACTGAATTCGAACATGTGGAGACAATGCCCTCTGGTGGTGGATGTTGCCATTAACGTGACCCAGAAGTGGCACGTTCTGCAGCGAGTCAGTGGCGGGACTGGTGCGTGACGTGGTTCGGTGTGGAGGCACCGGGGGTGGTCGGGTGAACGTAAGCATGGGGTTGGTGCGAATGCGGGGCTGGGGTCCAGCCTTCTTGGTGCCAGCGGTGTCATCGCCAGTGCTCTGCAGCGGGTTGTTGTCGACAGTGGTGATGCGGCCTGTGGTGGCAGGATAAGGCAGGGAGGTGGGAGGGCTCTTGGAGTGGTCCTCGGGGGCCACCAGCGCTTGGGAGCAGCGCGTGTTGACGGAGCTGCGTTCGAGCGTGGCCCGCCCCAGCCAGACCCAGTCATGGGCACTTGACACTGGGCGGCGAGGGTGCGAGGGGGGAGCAGCAGCAGCAGTAGCAGGTTGCACAGAGACTGTGGTGTTGTTCACGTCCTGTCGAGAAAAGCACCAGATCAGAGGTGCCAACCACAAGATGGCATTGAGAAAGCAGAGCTTGCTAATGAGATATTTCCTTGGAGAAGGGCCCTGGATCCACCAGCAGCCCTTCCAGATTCCATAAGAAGGTAGAAATAGAAATTAGTTACTCAAGCTAGAACAAAATGAGCAAACAATGGAACTTGCCTCAAAAGTGGTAAAATGTGGTGCGAAAGTTAGCAAGTAGGTGTGGCTCCACCAAATCCAACATATCATTTTTGATACGCTAAGTTTGATACCTCAAAATTTCAGTTGCGGATCACTCAGAAAACCATCACTACTAATTTTTCCTTACAATCACTGCTAATAATTATCGTATTTACTGGAATAATGGTCGCACTTTTTTGTCAAAAAAATTGATGCAAATTCAGGGTTTGATCATTATGTGGGTTACCTTTTCAGCGAAAAGAAAAAAAAAATTTTTCATCCTGCGTTTGCTGCGGGATGACAACAGGTCAACAAACAGGTGGCTGCCGCCGTAACAGTGCAGGACACCAAAACAAAAATGGCTGCTGGCGCAGCAAGCCAAACGCGCCGAACGTGTTTTTCTTCTCCAGAGTACATTACGTGCATTCAAACAGTTTCTTTCTATTAGTAATGAATAATATCGTCATTATCAGCTAGTTTGTGGCAATAACGTAGCCATGTCCACTTTGAGGGGACAGAAACAGAGATGGGCGTGCTCAGCTGCCAGTGACATAGAAACACATGGTGGGCATGCTGCAAGAACTGTGGCATTTATCTTCACTACTATCCTAATACGGCAAGTTTCCGCTAAGGGTAGGTGAATGTTAGCTGTGTAACAAGTGTCAGCGTATGAATAGGGTACACTTCTAACGTATCAGTGTAAATGTGGCTACTATTGTTGCCGCTCAAGATTTGCTGTGTGCCCACGAGTTCACGCCAGAGGAATCGAAAGGTGCCTCTTTTGTTGTTGTTGTTGACCACAAGCATTATAAGGCCTACAAATAATAAAGCCAAGGCAAGTTTGGTTGTAGCTTTTCTTTTTTCATGGAAGTGATGAAAGGAATGAAATGGGGCATCTGCTTAAGAATGTTTGGCACGTGCACACCGCTTGGGATGTCCTGAAGAGTCATTCGCGTAGCATTTGGCAGATGGTTAGCTCTCATGATCATCATTAGCTAGACTTGGCACACTACATATCGCTGCGGCAAGCTCGGGGTGCAATTATTACACGAGAAAGAAAAAAATTGAATTTTCACGACAAAATTCAAGGGTGCGATCATTACACAAGTAAGTACGGTACTTAATTACTAAACTATGGATGGATGGATGAAAAACTTTATTGGGGTCCTTTGGGGCGCACACTAGCGCGCAGCGGGCCGCTCCCACATCGGGACAGAGAGGCCGAGCCTCTCCACCGCGTCGCGGGCCCGTTGGACAGCCCATAACTGTTCTTCGAGGTTGGGGCTGTGCAGGACCGCATCCCAGCATGAATTACTAAATTATGTCTAACTAATATACCATATAAATGCTTTTTTTGTACGAATATATTCTTCATGGCCAGAAACAAACGTGCACAATTTGTTCTAATTTTTCTTGATGTGGAATGGTGTTATGGCTTTGTGGGATCAAACTGCCTATAACACATCAATTACCATGTGACCGCACACACTCCAAAAAAGAATTCTTGAGGCACAATAGACCGGACAGCTGAGACAGCAGACGACACGCTGGCACACTCACTGCATGCTTCTGGTATTTCACTGCAAGCACGGTGCAGCCCGTGACCATGACAGCGGCAGCCAGGCCCAGCACACCAAGAAGGGCATACAGGCCCAGCTCCAGCGGTGAGGCCATGAGTGAACGCGATCCATCGGCTGAGAGGGCGGCCCGGTTCTGGTGTGCCTGCACCGACGGCTCCAGGTGTCGTGCACCGTCCTGGTATGGCACTGCATCCAGGCTTCCACCGGCACCGGCCGAGCTGAACCGGGCATTGACCCTGGCACGTGCCCAGGCCAAAGGGGCACCTCGGCGCCGCCGCTGACAAGCTTCGCCCAGCTCCAGGCTCAGCTGATGGAGTGAGAAGAGAATGCAAAGATGTGCAAATCACACAGTGCAGAGGAACCCTGGTAAACAGCTGTAATTGGGTGAAAATGCTGGTTCGATAAAATAAGTCTTGAGATTTGGTCAGTCTACTACTATTCAGGCAACGCATATAGCTCAATAAAACATGTTGCTGGGCTAGCTGGTGCATTAATTTCTGCTAGAATTTTGATGCAGCAAAACACCAGAGATGACAGAACCAACATGGAGAGGTGTAACAATGCAAATAGACTTCCAATCACCAAAACCTAATTTATCGCACCTAAAATGAAGCTAGAATGAGAATGGATTGACAGCAATAGTCTAAGGTCATCATGGTATGGACCACTGTTTAGCTTTTTCAGTCTTTACACACCATATGACCATAGAGTTGCCCAGTCACATTATTTCGCACTTAATGATGCACTGGCTTGAAACATAAAGTGTGCTTAGCGGTAACCTGTTGAGTTCGCATTTTGACCACTGTCATTCTACCACTACAGATAGGCAAAAATACAGTCACGCATAATACACTGAATCTCTATCCCCTGGCAATAGAGGTTGCTCATGCTCTGGTAGCTGAACAATTGAGGGTTTTTTCGTAACAGTCGCCGTCCGCCACTTTCCTCACTCATTCATTGCAGACATTCAGGGTGTAGTTGGTGTCACTTGAACCTACCTGACGATTCTGAGCAACGAAAATTCGTAATGACAATCAGTGAAGCTACCCAGGATTGGTACTATTCAACATCTCAAGAAAAAAAATGCTGGAAGTGCGGAACTCGCATGACAAATCACTAATGCAGCCTCTACAATTTAGCCGCTTGGCTCGGCTTGTCCTGTCATTTGGTAGTGAATAGCGACTAATGGTTCAACTAAGCTTTGCTAGCTTCAGTTCTTGGGAGGTGCCAGTGACATGGCCAGCAACGTATCAAAACAAGGTTATCGCTCTCTCTGCTTGACTCAGGGTCCAAATTAGCTCGCAGTCGTGCAGGCGGTGTTCGAATTATTTTAGGGGCATGCTGTAAGATGTCCGAGATTTGTCCGATGTCTCTCTGCTTGACTCAGGGTCCAAATTAGCTCACAGTCGTGCAGGCGGTGTTCGAATTATTGCGCGGCATGCTGTAAGATGTCCGAGATTTCAGTTGTCCTTATACATTAAGTCTATGAGGCCAGTGGCGGTGTCATGAAGCTGTTCGAATAATCGAGCATGCCCGAGTTACTGACATTTTAACCCTTTGTATCCCATGCTCCTTGTAGTCAAACAACTAGATATATAGCAGTAGTTGTAGCCGGGCTTCTTGGTACATATTCAGTAAATATAAAGAACATACTTTCTAGATTCTTGTCTCAAGGCACGTGTCAGTTTCAGTTGGCCCCTTTGCACATGAGTAGAGATGCATGTACATAAGTGGCAATCATCAAATAAATATGGTTGACAGTACAGTGCTCGTCCCGTCCTCTTTGTTCATCTGTGTTCCAGGTTGCGCTCCTTTATGTTTACTTAAGTAAATATCTGATGGTTGACTTTGCATTAGACAGTGCCAAATGATGCAGAAAAGGAAAAGATAAACCTCCTTCAATGAACCTGAATTATTCAAGAAAGTAAGTGTCCACATATGTGCACACTAGGAATACAGGGTCACTCTTTGTGGAACCTTTCGAAGCAGTTTGTCGGTTCATTCTTCATTGCACAGACACACCTTGCGGGTTTTGCACTGAAGCCTTGTTCTGTGTGAGCACACACATATATTTAAGTAATATATATAATCCACACCTACAAAATGTCATGTTGCACTAAAAACAAAAGCACGATAACATCTTGTTGCATTTCGTTCTACAGTGTGATGAAAAATGCACCTGGACAGTGCTTCATGTGCAGTTTGGGAACTCCGCTTTCCTGACAGCAACATGTATGCGGACGCAACCTGATGTGTGGGGCAAAAAAATACTTCTGGTTGCCTCTTCCCGAGAAGCCTTACGTAAAAGTGATCTTTGTGTGATGCTCCTTCATACAAGAAATGTCACAAATAAATAAACAAAAAATGCATCATGACAAGTTGGAAGCAAGTGGTATAAACCGAGTCACGGTACTTCGAGGAGTATGCCACCTTTCTTTATCTTGCTGAGCTGCTGTGAGGATGGGTTGTGCCACCAATTATGTACATTTTTAAACATCGAAGTGCCCCCCACTCCAAAAAAAAGAAAATTAAATAAATGAAAGTGGTATTTGAAAGTCCGGTGGCGTGCACATGACTCTCAGTGCTACTTTACGTTATGGCAACATTTGTTGACATTGGGATAGGAAGGGTTAAACATCAGTTGGTGCCCATATCACTATCACATCACTTCATTCTCCTCTCAAATCCAAACACAGATCACTGTGAATAATGCAAGAATGTTTCTGCAATTATTAACCTTAGTAGCATGAATATGGGGTTAGGACACATAAAAAAGAAAAGGAGAAAGGAAACAAAGACAACCATGAAGTTGATGTCAGGGGCCCTTCAAGCTAGTAAACAGTTATGTTTATGGCTATCTACCCGGAAGAAACATTTCTCCTTAGCTAAATTGAGAAATTCACAAAACTGATTCTTTTTTTTCTAATCAAGGTTTAGTGAAGTACCTGCAGTAAGCTTCCCTGCCCTTGGCCAATGGCCACGATACGTGGTCGTGCCGTCAGACCACCCGACGAGGGCGCCACAGGTGCCAGAGCAACCACCCCTGGATCCAGGCTTTCAGTGACGAGGCTGAAGTCAGACTCCGGCACGTCTGTCAGTGGAGTCCACGTGCCGTCCGAGAACCTCAGAGTCACATCCAGCAAGCCTTCCTGCTCAGGACCAAAAAAAAGAATAATAATAAATTATGGGGTTTTATGTGGCGAAACCAAGATCTGATTAAGAGGCACGCCGTAGTGGGGGACTCCTGCAATTTCGACCACCTGAGGTTCTTTAACGTGCACCTAAGTCTAAGTGCGCGGGTGTTTTCGCATTTTGCCCCCATGGAAATGCGGTTGCTGTGGCCGGGATTTGATCCCGCAACCTCATGCACAGCAGCCCAACACCATAGCCCCTGAGCAACCACGGCGGGTTGCTCAGGACACAAGACATACCTTTTAACGCTTTATCATTAGGAGTGTCAAAGTGGAAAAAAGTGTATGTGTGTGAAGTGCGGGAAGCCAGTTGCATGGTAAAGGTAGAGGGAGGGAGGAAGAGCTTAGAAGAGCGTCTTATATGTGTATGTGAATATGCATGCATGTGCATATGTATGTGTAAAAAGTGTGTGTGTGTGTGTGTGTGTGTGTGTGTGTGTGTGTGTGTGTGTGTGTGTGTGTGTGTGTGTGAGAGAGAGAGAGAGAGAGAGAGAATGTCAGTGACACTTCGCTCCTTGAAGAGGCAGGACCTATCCAGTGAGTTCCTGAATGACACTGGGCTTCTTCGATTTTCCACTTCTGGCTACCCGCGGGCTGCCAGAGCCAGCCAGAGCGCCTTCGTTTTTCTCGGGTTGCTCTGCCCACCGCGCTACGCACTTCCGCCGGGCGTTCGTTTTGCTCGCGCTGGACGATTTTGGTCTGGCTGCTCTCTGGAAGTTCTCTGGCTAGCAGACGACTAAAAGAGGCGATGGGCGCTCGCCGCCATCTTTACGGGGACTTCACGGATTTCAACGCGGGCGCTTGAGGACTTAAATTTATCTCGCTCAGCCAACTGTATACGGTCATCTTCGGATTTCCTTACTTCTAGCGTTATCTTTTTAGGTGCTAACGCTCCGTTCCGCATCGCGAAGTGGTGCGATACGAGCCTTGGTGAACCGTTTGAAGCTTGTGTGTGTGTGTGTCCCCTGATTGCTTCTTCGCGGCGGTGAACAGCGCGCCGCGCTCTCATGCGTGCATGTTATCTGCATCGTGTTCCACGCAAGTTGTAGACGCTCATTCACACATTGCGGTACATCTTGGTTTCGTCTTTCTCTGGTGGCGTTCCTTTTCACATAATTCGCGTATGTATATCTCTCCTTTCTCTGCAGTTAGCGAAGGCTTTGCAGTTCGCCCGTGTTCGCTCCGTCTCTCTGTCGTATGCTTAGGTGGCAGCTTGAAACCGATGTGTGTTCGAACTGCAGGCCGTTGATCTAAGAATACACTGATTGCACTCGGTACATTTAGACACACGTACATTGGCTTATTGCTCTCATGATTGCGACCAATGTTGTTTTTAGTGTGAAACGTTTCGCTGGTCACAGGCGACGTGCATTTTCACGCGTCAGCCGCGTCGAGCTCCTTAAATGAGAAGCACCATCAGCCACAACAAACTTTCTGAAATCGAAGCCTAAGCAGGTCGGCGCGAAATTTTATGCGTATGAGACGTACCCGATAACCTGCTTTCTCATCTCTTGTGATGATACAGCGCCAACTCATCAATGTCGCCGGTGGGCGACGTGATCGCTGCGAACAGGGATCTTCCAGCTATCGCTTTCGAGTATACAATCACGATTTCGCGTCTTGTCATCTGCCGCGTCGGAGGCCACCTGTTGCGCTGCGCAAGGCGAGCTTGGCCCAGTTCGCGTCCTGCGACGAGTCGCGCGAAATCGCGCGAAAGCGATCGTATTCCTGAATGCAACTATACATTTTCAAGGTGGCAACACATAAATGGGCCGACTACGCCGAGCGCGCGTCGGCCTCGACGGGCGCTGCCATGCTGGTAGCATGTTTACATTTGGCCAGCTGTACCGGCGTTCGATTTTGCAAACTTCGGGCAGGTTCGGGTTGTCTTGGGATCCCAGCCCACGTGACGTCCTGTCAGAACCGGAACTAGCTGGCTGCCGTCTGGCTACCAGCGGGCTGCCAGAACTGCGAAAATCGAAGAGGCCCACTGAGCAAAGTGGTGAATGTGGTTTCAATCATGGATCTGGGACCTCAAAGGGGTGCGCCATAATGCCCCCAAATGCATTTCTCTCACATTTAGCGCTAAATTGCCAATGAATTTTCATATGCACCAGGCACTCTTCCTCCATTGAAGAGGTGAAAAGATCAACTGCCTCTGTCAGAAAGCAATATTCTGGCTCTCCAAGCGAATTTCTGTGTGACCTGGACATTACTTGCACAGATCAATCAGCAAAGCTACAAATGTTCACTAATTATTTCTCCAATTATTGATTTGAGGCAGACTGGTATGTAATGAATTACCATATTTAGCCCATTCTAATGCGCACCTTTTTTCGAGGAAAATAGGCCCAATAATCACATGCATGTTAGAATCGAGTACAAACCGGAAACCACCCCATAACTTCCCATCACCATCACAAGGCAGTGGCGGTTTACTTGTTGCTGGTAACGCAACGTTTCCTTGTCATTTTCTGCAGTTGCAGCAGCCATTTTCAATCGTGGGGTACTGCCTTTGTTACAGTAAGCTGTACGTATGTTTGATACATACAGCTTTGATACGCACATCTGTTACAGTAAGCTGTATGTATCAGTGACATCTACTCGCATATTCACTTGGCAGGCTATCGTGCTTGATAAATTTCAAGCAAATGAATGCAGCGGCTACAAAGACGTGTCGTTTCCGCTATGAAAATGGCTTTAAGCGGAAAGTGATCCTACGCGCGGAGTAGAGCGGGAACAGAGCTGCAGCACGCAATTTTGGCATACAGGAGACTTGCGTTCGCAACTGCCGAAAACTGAAGAAATCCATTTTCAGCAGTAAAACATCAAGAAAAGGCCACCGCGGTCCGCGAACAGGGAGGTTCTCGGACCTTGAAGACGAGCTGGCCGACTTTGTCAGGAAGATCCGAGTGGACATGCGCGTGACCACGGAGGCGCTAACTTGCGGCCCTTGAACTTCCCAGGAGACGAGGCATTCCGAGAAGCCAGTTTAAAGCAAGCCGGAACTAGACTAGTAGATTTATAGAGTGCAAAGGATATTCTTTGTGAAGGTGGACTGGCATGTGCTAGAAATCGCCACAAGAATTTGAAGATAAGCTGTTTTTCTTTTCAGCAGTTTGTTTTATCGTTGCGCCACAGCAATGCTTAGCAACTCGGCCAGATCGGTAATGCCGACCAGACTCCGATGTACAGTACTTTGATATGCCTGCCAACTCAACAATGGAGTTGACCAACAAATCCAATGCTGGCCTGTACAGCAGATGACCACAAGTTGGCACACTTTCTTGTTTTTAAGTTCAAGACTCTCACCGAGGTTGTAAACTCTCCCAGAGGTGTTGTAGTGCACACCAACGACAAAGGTTGGATAGACACTGAGCTAATCCTTGACTGGATAACTGTGTGTGGCGCAAGAGGCCCAGTGCTGGCTTAGGGCTCTGCTGGATGCTTGTGTATGATACCTGGACCACCTGGTTCCACATGAACCAGTATGTCAAGGACAAGCTTGCAGCTTGCCGCACAGACCTAGTGGTGTTGCCAGGCAGGATTATTTTCCAGCTCCAGCCACTAGACTTGTGCATTAACAAGCCTGTCAAGGAATTCATTCGGGCACTTTATTATGAGCGGCTGATGAATGAAGCCACAAATTCACAGCCAGCAATAGGCTGCAATGTGCTTCAATCGAGGAAGTGGCAAGGGGCATTGCGGAAGCTTGAACTGGGATACCATCAGCCATGGTTGTGAAGTCCTTAAAAAAATGCGGCATTTCAAATACTATGGACAGCAATAAAGACGAGATGCTGTAGCCCAACAGTGAAAGGGAGTGGAAATTGGGTGCGCATGAAAATCGGGTGCGCGTTAGAATTGGGGGCGCATCAGAATCGGGGGCGCGTTAGACTCGGGGAAATATGGCACATGTAAATAATTACTCGTAATCAATTACGTTTTTTTTTGGCAATGTTGTAATTTAACAATTATTTTGTTTACTCGGTGATGTTCACTGCAATTCAATTAATTTTTCAGTTACCAATTACATGTAACCAGTTACATTGTTGACTATACAAGTTCTGACAGGTCACACAGCTTTGGCAGAAACTACAAAGTTGAAAGGAATAAAACACCTAAATGAGTTACTTCTCATCCACAGTCAGCACCCTGCAACTACAATTCAACCACTGGAACATGGTACGCTTACAGATTTGCACATTTCTTTTGAAAGTCCGACCTATGAGCTTTTTCCTTAAACGATGTAGACTGCTTATAGCACAGGTCACGGGAGTTGTGAAAATCTGCGCTATAAGTGGTACTGCACTATAACGAAAGCATGCACTTATCGGCTCTTGCATATGCCAAATAGGCAACCTACCTTTCAAACACAATTTACTGCACATTTCACTCACACGAACATACAAAGCAATCACAACTCAGCACAAAAATTAAGTTCACTTCACAAGTATGTCATCAGCGGAAGAATGCTGTGATTTTCATCTAGCGATGTTTTTTCACTGCACGTCGAATGATTTCGTCCTCTATGAAGCTTAAACACTGAAGTGCTTTGTCGCTCAAACTATTTTTCATACAGTACATTTTTACTTTTCTCAGGTATTTGAGCGCGTCTTTGCACGGGACATCTGACGTCGAGTCAACATCATCCTCTCTGTCCTACTCGCCTTCGGTTGCAAGCTTCATACTACTGCGCACCGCTGCGACAGTCGCATCATCCATGCTTGCTTCCCCGCAGATAGAGAGTTCATCGACACATCCTTGAAAAGTGTCAGTTTCGGAAATGAAGTGGCTGTCAACGAGGCCGGACCACACGTCGTCGGCACAGACTGTCTCATCGGCGACAGTGTTGCTCTGCTTGTCGGCTTCAAGAGCTTCGGCATTACGCACGAAGCCTGCCTTTTTAAAGCGCTTGATTATTGTTGTGCCTTTCAACTGCCACCATGAAGTGACAACCATATAAAATGTGCCCCTTAAGTTTACCTTAAGAGGCTGCTGCTGCTGTATATTCAGCAAAACTCTTTTGCAGATGTGTTTTTTGTACAGCACCTTTACAATTGTGATGATGCCCTGATCGAAGGGCTGACTTTTATCAATCAGTTTTGCAGTGGTGTTGGCTGGCAAAAATTTTAAGTTGACTGCAGTCAACTTTGGCTGGATGTCATGCCCTGTGCAGTTTTTGACAATAAGCATGACCCTTCACTTATTTGCCACTGTATCTTCGTCGAACTTGCAAAGCCAGCTCGTAAAAATTTCTTGCATCATCCATGCTTTGTTTGTTCGCTCTGTATATCACTGGCAGGCACCCTCGCTTTTTAAAGCCACATGGCCTCGCCAATTTGCCAATTCTTGTAGATAGTCGACACAGTTGCGTCAGATATGTTGTACTTAGCTGCCACTGACGCTTTCTTCATCCCGCTTTCGACGTCTCTTATCACCTGTTCCTTGGTCTAAAAGCAATAATGCATGCCTCTTTTGGTGCCACTTGAAGACGCTGCTGCATGGCGACCGAAGCCTAACAACAAGATTGCACACATGCAGAGAGGTCAACTACGACGTAGACACACGAAACGTGACAAAGAGACCAAGAAAAAAAAAATTATGACTGCATTACTGCTTCTACCCCACACTCCACTTTCCTCCAAGGTCAGCTGCTCCTTCTCCTCTTTGTTTGCCTTTTCGCCGCTGGTCATCGCTGTGCGCATCCGTGCCTCAGCGTATATACCTGGTAGCGAAGCCGTACTTCACGCACTGATGTCATTGTCGCGCGCTTCAAAAAGCTGCACTATAACCGGTACTCTGCTTTGCGCGCCTGCACATTAAACGGTCCACCTGTACTTGAGTTCTATGGGAGACATGCCGGTGGTAAAAAAACCCACGTTATAAACGGTCCTGTGCTAAAAGCAGGTACATTACCAGTGGTCTGTACTGTAGTAAACATGGAAGCGTTTAGGGGCGGCTTTCATGGGCGGTAAGAGCTTCTGCTAAATTCTTCACTTAGTGCAGTCTGACTTCTCTGATATAGAAAACTTCTTGGCCAATCAGCCCATATATTTTTATCTCTCTTATATATATATGTGACTCATGTACACCTGTCTTTGTGATAGTACTGCCTGAACAATATTCTTACGGCTGAATGGTATGCACTTTTATTTTAACTTGCACTACAATTTTGGCCACCTATTCAAGGAATGTGAATGTTTGCTGGCATCTGTTACAATTATTTGTTTATTTTTAAATGGTATAAATAAATAGATTATGCATGAATGAAAGGCACCGAGAGAAGGTCCACTAGATGTTTGCCGGCAAATTGAAATGGCACTTCTACGGCGTGATAGCAATGCCCACTTTGTATGTTGGTGCCAGGCAATCACCTATATGCACTTTTTCAGTTTTTCAGTGGCCCTGTTGGGAGTGCCTTCCCCTACCACAGCAACAATGACCCACTGCGCTTCATTGAGAACAAAGACACCAGCGTTACGGTGATGAGTAACCACAATCTTGTGGGCAAGGTGTTTATGTGTTACAACACAGCCCCTCTCTCCAGTGTGTGTATCGAGCGAGTTTTCGATGTCGAAGCAGATGTCTTCACATGAAAACAAGGGAAGATTACCGAAGAAAATTTTGAAAAGCATTTATTAATGAAGATAAACAATGTTTGTAGGGCTACAGAGGATGTGCTGGAAGAATCAGGCCAGCTCATTCTATTTAGTATATTTGTGCAACGTTAATAAAAGTAGGGACGAAAGTAACTTCTAAGTAATCAATTACTTTTTAGTAATTGCTCCAATACTTTCACGGGACAGTAATTGGTAACTGTAATCAATTCCATTTTTCAAAGTAATTGTAATTTGTTACTTCTTTTCTGTAACGTGTAAGTATGATTTCAGGTAAGCATTCTACTGCAGAATTGAAACTAAATCAGGGTTGCACTCTTTTCCCAGAAGAGTATATACATTGGTGTTGTAATTACAGCAGAACCTCATTCATACATTTAGGAAAAAGCACAAGAAAAAATGTATTTGTAACTGGGAAAACATATGACTGGAAGTCACTAAAACATTTGGCAGACTCAACTGTAGTTAACACTGCACGAATCATTGCAGCATGAGACACTTATTCAGACCCCCGATTTTTCTGACATGCCAGGTACATTGGGCGCCTACATGGCACCACCATAGAGCCAATGTATAAGGATGTCTGAAATTTCGGATGCTGGAACCCTCTGTCGTCTATTTTCTGGCCTTCTTGGCATGACTCAAGGTCCAAAACAGCATTAATCAAAGTCACCACCATCGCCATTTTCATCTGTAACAGCGCTTTCATATGTTGATATTGACACGTGTACTTATCTTTACCGGGCGACCACATTTCGCCGCTTAGCGAATGTGATCGCACAGCGAGGGACGCGCCTGCGTGTATCCGACTTTTCTGGAAAGTTATCGATGCTTCTACCCGGCTGCCTGTTCTCGCCGAATCTTGTGTTATCTGATTTCATCGCGTAACGCGAATGGTGTAGAACTTTGTGGAAGGCACGCGGGTCCGAACGATTAGTCTGGAACATTCGATGACTGCTCTATAAAAGCCGACGCGCTTGACCCGCTGATCAGATTTTCTACGATCGCCGACTGTGTTCGCCGCTATCGTTGTGCTTTAAGTGTAGCCTGTTTTGTGGGCACAGGTTCGCCAAATAAAAGCTAGTTTTGTCTTTCACAGTACTGCTACTGTGACATTTAACGTCACTACCACGTGACAATATGCTGGAATCCATACCCAGCCTCAACCACCGTGGCTATTATGTGCTCTGCAAGCTGCTTCGACATTTGTTACCAAGTTTCCTGTCATTCGGTGCAATACTTTTTGTTGAAAGTATTTGCTGCTGTAAGCAATGGCACCGAGTCCACCTTAATCATATTCGCCGGTGGCATTGAAGCGCAGAAAGCACGACAGGGGTCTAAAAACCGTTGCATACTGCCAGTTTCCAAAAGTCACCTTTGCCACGATACAGCGGTACTCCGTGGTCAAGCATATGCAATGTATTGCGGTGAAGGGTACTAGGCGTGCAAAAAGGCCGTTGTCACTGGATATAGTAAGTGCTCCTTAATTATACAAGCATGCATCTGCCATCTCCTGCCCCAGTACGAGCACTGAGATGCCTAATGAATGAACTGGAACGTCTAGAGCTATTTCGGACATTCCTGTGGCGATTTGAGCCCTTGAGGACAGTAAAAAGCACGCATTTGTTTTTTCGTACTGCCAGATTTTCCAGACATTCACAGTACATGCAAACAGTAATGAACTCTAATTTAATATATCTGTAAGTGCCGCGTGCATGTGTTTACGAGATGCAATTGCGCCAACACAAGTAAACACAAGTAAACGCAAGTAAACTCAAGTACACAAGTAAACACAGATATACAACAGGTTGCATCAGAAACGTTATGCAATGAAGAAAAGGCAGAGACTTCAGACGCTAGATGACGAGTGAGCCCAACTCTCGTTCCACTGTCTAAACTTACCGAGCCGCCATCAGAGACGCTTGCTGTAGTCACGAGCACTGCACGCGTTTGGTGTGAACGAGGAAAAATGTGGACGGCGTTGGCGGTAGCTCTGTCCCATCTTTCGGTGCATTGCCTCGTTTGTGCTGCTACAGATCTAATCTTGTCCCACCACTGTATACGCTGCAGTCCTCAAGTGCATTTTTCTTTTCTTGCACCCAATAGAGTACTGGTTATATGATCACGGGACAGTACTCACCGTAAAATGCTTTGTTGTCATATACCAACAGCTAGCATCTCCCCCCAAAAATTTAATGCTGGGGTTTTATATGCCTAACCCATGATTTGATTACGAGGCCTGTCGTAGTGGGGATCTTCAGAATAATTTGGACCACCTGGGGTTCTGTAACGTGCACACAATGCATGGTAGACCATTTTTGCATTTTGCCACCATCAAAATGCAGCCGCTATGGCTGGTATTTGACCCTGTGACCTCATGCTTAGTAGCCCAAACCAGTAGCCACTAAGCCACCCCAGCGGGTTACTATCATAAAGTCCACTCCTAATGTATAATACCGTTGAAGTGTAATAAGTAATTAAACACATATTTCCATGCTGTGCGGAGTGTAGCTTCCTTGCCTGGTAAAGTGAGGTGAGTGCCTGGCTGGTGGACGTCTTGGCCACGAACACCCCTGAGGCAGCGTCGTCGGGAAGCACCTCAAGCGAGAGGCCTGTGACGAGCTGCACCTCGAGGCGCACCAGGCTCTCCTTGTCCGTGCTCACCCGCAGCTCACTCGCACCCAGAACCTTGCCTGTGATGGGTGACAGCACCTGCAGAGCCAAGAGGCACGCACAATCAGAAAAAAAAAAAGAATACAGTGCCACTTGGCTATGACGCAATGTCTTTAGGGGTGTACCGATTCTTTTTTTACAATTTGATTATATTGTATGCACCAACCTTCCCACAAATTGAAACAAATAAATAAACATTAAATTGTTTGGTCTGGTGTCCCGAAGCTGCACAACGGGCTATGAAGGGCACTGTAGTCTTGAACTCCAGATTAATTTTTACTATGCACGGCTTCTTTAAGAGCACTGACACAATTTTTCTCTGCTTTTTTTTTGCTGTTAGATTGCCACCAACTCCAACAGCTGCTAAACACAATGCTAGGCCTCAGCTTCTCTGATGTGGAACAAATCATGAATTATGAAATTTTTTAATGCGACAAATTCAAAAAGCGGGCTACATTTCATGGCGTACGAAGGGCTCCCTCGTACGCCATGAGAATCAGAGAAAATGGGAGTGCCACACGATGTGACAGATGTGCGAGTTAGTGCACTAGTCAAAGCCACATTGCGACTGTCTTGTCAAAAGCTTCGTACGACTGCACAATAGGGGAGAGAAGGTGCACATTCGGACAAAAGTGGCAGCAGAGAAACTGGCTTACTAGCCAGCGCAGAATGCGGAAAGTGAAAGGAAAGAACAGTTTATGAAGCATGCGTCCAGCTTTTGGCAACATGGTCATTGCGTGGTTTATGACTAGTGCAGTCCACTTATAACGATATATCGGTTATAACGAAGGGTCGACTGAAGAATATCAACTTATGCATTGGGGCTATGAGAAAAAAAAAAAGACATACAGTCAACGTCCGATTTTTCCTACTCCCTAGGGCCCCCAAAAACGATCGAAAAATTGGACAGTCTGAAAAAGTGAATTCATGCCTTTTACTGCCCCCAAGTGCTCATATTGCCACAGGCATGTCTGAAATTGCTCTAAAGGCCTGCCGGTACACTTATTAGGCGTATCAGTGCTCGTACTGTGATAGGGGACGGCAGTTGTACGCGTGTATAATTAGGGGAAACATACTATGTCCCGTGACAATTGCCCCTCCCTACTCGTGGTGTGCTTTACGGCGTAATACTACTGTATGCTATATTGAGGCGAACCTGACTTTTGTGAACTGGCATTATGCAACTACGCCATGCTTTCCGAGCTTCGAAGCCATTGGCAAGGATTGCAAAGGCGGAGTCCGTGCCAGTGCAACAGTGGCGAATTGATTCAATAAAAAACACGGCACCGAACGGCAACAAGCTTGAGAACAAACGTCAAAGGAGCTAGGCATAGCGTTGCTGCAGCCATGGCTATGTCTGCCAGCGGATCTGCATGGGAGAGCGCCAGTTTGAGGCAGCGACGTAATAAAAATGGCGGCAGTGGTGGCTTCAATTAAAGCCGTTTCGGACCTATGGTTATGGCAAAAAGCCCGAAAAATTTCTGACGTGAAGGTGTTTCGCGTCTGAAATTTCAGCCATTCTTATACATTGATTCTACGTGGTACGTGACGGTACCGCGAAGACGTCCGAATTAATGGGCATGTCCAAAAAATCAGGCGTTTGGAAATCAGTTGTTGACCTTTTAAGAATATGTTATTCAACACATATCGGATATAACGATAAAAATTTTGCCTTCTGGGTGGCATTTCCCATGTAGAATAATCATGACATTTGCGTCACTAAGTTTCCGTTAAACGAACAATCCCGAGACAGGGCGAAAATCTTGCCTACGTGAGTTCATATCCACCGCCATTACAGCACAGTTCATCCCACCTATGTACTGATTGCAAAAGCCACAGAGAGCACTGCGAGTTGGTGCAGCGCGCCACAAGATGGTGCCAGCCACTTCACGTCCATGTTACCCTCAATCATTCTCCCCGCGTCCAGAGAAAACGAGAGAGAAAGTAAAGCAAACAGGCGAAGCGGTGTCCGCCCTTTCTGCACTCTATCTCTCTCTCTGTCAGCGGGTGCAGAAATGCGATGTGGAAGGAGCCCCGAAGCAGTGGAGAAAAGAGCCCAGTTAGTAGAAGATGGCGCCGACAAAGCACAAAGCTGTGTCGCTTGATACAAAGCAACAAATTTTGCAAGACTCAAATAGTACGAGCTCGTGGAGTTGATGATATCGACGATTCTGAATACTGGGAGCACCGCGATCATGAAGGCTGGAACCAGTGGGCTTGTCGATCAATGAAAAAGGCCGACTTTATGCGCCAGGGCGAAACCTCCTTGGGTGAAACCAACACAGCGGAAGCCGCCGACATTACCGAGCTCTGCAAGCATGTCACTATGGATGATGAAACAATCGGCGCTTTGATGGAGGAGTTTCTGAGTGCGGATAGTGCCGCCTCATTCTGCAGTTATATCCAACAGTGCGATTGCTGTTGCAACAGATGGCAAGCAATCGATGGAGGCGATGACAGGAGCGGAGCGATGATAAGATTGACAATAGCCAGTCTTTGACACCGACACCGATTAAGTCGCTCATTGATTTCATGCAAGCTAAATTATTGCCACCAATGTTTGCGCAGCAGCTGCACATGATGCACACTGCGGTTGTGAACTTGAAACTCCTGCGAGAGCAAGTGCAGATTTCTATTTCATCATGCCTAACGCTTGACACGCTATTTAGAGGTACAAACAAACATTTTATTTTTCACTGCCTAATGTTTCTTTTAGTGCAAGTGGCAGATTAGGTTTCAGACCTGCAAAGGCATGTTTGTCAGTTTTTTTGCTTTTTGCTTTTTCTAATGGCAGTCCAGATGTAGCGATGATTGGTTATAATGATAGGATTTTTCGTTCTTCTTGATATTGTTATAAGTTGACCACACTGTTCTGGACCAGGCTGACTAGTGCATGCATGAGCGGTTTGCGATACCACGTGACCACTACCTCCAATTCTTGCGACATGCAGGGGTGCGTAAACAAACCCTCCGTCAAGAAGCCAAGCTCCATTTTGAAATGATCGCATTAAAAGAGGATATAATTGGCAATTCTTCATGCATGTTCGAGGAATCCTGGCACGACACTGCATTTATGGAGCCGGCAGCTATGTAATAAAGCAGAAAAAGCAGGATACAAAATTTTTGTGTCAGTACTCTTGCACTTAATCCAAGTACATGAGCATTGTGATTGCAGCCACCGTGGCCAGGTATCAAACCTGCAACCTCATGCTCAGCAGCTGAATAACATAGCTACTGAGCCAAAGTGGTGGGTAACGAAAGAAATGTGAAACCTGCGCGACACCATACCAGTTTGTTCAAGGAAGACAGAGTTTGTGAGCAGCACTTTCAGTAATCTCCTGTACAAAACCATGTACAGAAAGTACCACCTTAGCTCAAACTCAATTGGTACGTTTGGGGAAGAACACTTCCTGCAAGCCAACAAAGCCTTCTGGTAGTACCCTGCCTTTTCCTCCTGCTTTCCTTTTGACTTCTGGCTCTAGGTGCAACTTGAGATGGTCAAATTTAATCTATTGATGACTCAGCCAATTACAGTCTTCGGCATTGCATTGGGTACCAGTCATTGGGTACCGAGTGCAGTCACACTAAGCAGCTGCTGGGAACGTTCGGCAACAATATTGAAGTATAATGAGTGATTACATGCTGTGTCAGCAGCTTGGAGCAGCCGAATGGTCTATGCATTGCAGATGATGCCCCAGTATGCCATGACTCATTACATGACATCTGCATATCAACATGGTGGATGCTGCCAGTGGCACGAGCCTCAACATATAGTTTGAGTCAGTAATTTCAGATTATTAGAGCCTGCAGAGCCCTTAACCTTTTTGATTGGGTGAACAGGCTCCTGCACTTTTCATTGAGACACAAAACTCAAATTTGATGGCTGACCATATCGTAGAACCTTGAAATACACGATTTAGTGTCCTGTACAAGCCTAATGTGAAGCTGTGGCTCTGGTTACAACACAATGCACATTCTCGAGGTGGCAATAACACACACTCGAAATAAAGGTACCGTTACATTTGTGCAAATGATGCACACGACTCGCGACACAATGTGCCCATCCTCAAAGCCCCACAGTGCAAGCAATGGATGGAACTCGGCGCAGTCACCTGGACCTCGGTGCGCCCTGCACGCAGCCCCCGGACGGTCGTGCCCCTCAGCAAGGCAAGGTGCGCGTCAGCCACGCGGAGGAAAGGTGCCACGAGCCTGGTGACGGCCACCTGGGTCCGACGCCCTAGTAGGTAGGCCTCCCTGCCGGAGTTGTGGTCCACGCTCTGGAAGCGCGTGAGCACCTCTACCCGTGCCTGCTGAAACCGCAGGCGACAGGACCCCGGGGAACCGCCCGATGATGGCCCATCGCCCTGCATGCGGGGGGGAAAAAAAAGGCTTCAATACTACTGCTGCTTGTTGCAAGACTTGGGAAAATTATGATTAAGAGGAAGCCTTAGCATGGGGGCTCCTAACTAAATAGATGGCAAAGGAGAAATCATTTTTCTTGGAAACCACCGCACAAATTTTATGAGGTTTGTTGCATTTAAAAGAAAACGATAAAATTTAGTGACTGTTTTAAGTGGTTCTGTTATGTAGGCCGTCGGTTTTTAATAAAGATTGTTGAAAAATGACAAAGTCCGAGAAAACAGAACTCAAGCATAGAATTCTGTGGCTTAGCAATGAAAAATGATATCGAGATTCTGCAAATTGCATCTAATAGTACATCTAAGGCAGACAAAATTGATGTATTATACATGGTTCTCAAATACACTACTAATATGCAAGTAGGTCTTTTGTGAAACCCTTGTAAACTGTGTAACACCACCATGCAAGATAAAAGTTATGATATCAAATTTGTCCACTTTGGATATTCCAAGGGGTGCAGTTCACAGAACTACAATATATGTTTTTGGTGCAAAGTTATGGATTTGTAAGTGTTGTGCTTCTATCTTTTTTAAACTTGCCAATTTCCAGCGATTAAAAAAATAACCTCATAATTAAAATTCCATTTTGAAACGGTCACTAGAATTTAGAGTTCTCTCTAAAATGCAAGAAATTTCATTAAAATCAGTCCAGTGGTTATGATTACTGGGGAGAACGGTAGCACCAACGTTACTAGACTAGCTTCAGTTGTAAAACTCCCCGCCCGCGCGCTTACAGCCGCTGTCGCCACTTCTGTTACAGCTGCCAGAGGGCAACGCTGTTCCATCGGGCTCCACTGCAGACGCCTCGTCACAGCCTTGAGCTCGTGCGGACGGGCAGTTTGCGCGTGTTTCACGCTCGCTGGCGTTCTCCCTTGTCCGAATTAGTGATACCACGAGAAAGCGGTATCCACCCACAGCAATAAGATTTATCGCGCGAGTTCGTTAATACTGAAAGAAGGGTAAACTGCACGAAAGGAAGAAACGCATACAGCGAAGCGCAGAAGCTGCGTTTCTAAATGTTGTTTCTTCCCGTCGTCTTAACGTTTCGCGAAGTTTGGCTCACGAGCCTGAATATCTGGCCAAAGTGCGTGATTGTAGGATGATCTTCATCCCCACCGAAGCTTCTCACCTCGCCAAAGAAGCGCTACAAAAAGAAATGAGGTTGGTCTTTGTACACACAAGCCACACACACAAAAGTCGGATTTTTTATTCCGTGAAGATGCTTAATCAGCGAAGCTGAAACGTGCGGCCCCTGTGTTTATCACTGGGTTAATCCCGAGGGTTCATTAAAGTATTTCTCAGTTATGAGGTTACACACACAATCGGCTGCGAGAGAGAACGACTTCACTGACTGTATGTCCGCAGTTGTCGCTTGCGTTCGATGTCTCGAGTTTGCTCGGCGGCGTGGTTAGCAGCCTTCACCTGCGATTTGCTGCTTGTGATTCTTCGAAATTAAATTTCTTCAAAATTAAATCATTCCGTTACGTATGACCATGAGTGGCTCATAGTCCCTTAAGCAATGGCTGATACCCCCGTAAACGCGGCCTCCCCATTACGACCACGGTGATTACGACGACAGAAGTGAAGTGAAATTCTACGCTGGAAAGATGAACGGCCACACAGCCAGCTGTGGAAGACGACGAGGAAGGCGGGAGCAGTGGCACGAGCGCGTGCCGTTGATTTCGCAGTGAGTTCCCGGTCGGCACGAGGAATCGCTATGTTTCACGCCGAGCGAACCGTCGCATTGCTGGTAGCACAGAAAAAGTGGTGCGCCGAACTGTCGACATTGTTCCGATAGCGGCCTATGCAGCCAGGTACGCAGCACGTCGGCATTGTCTGCTGATATTCTTAAGAAACTCGGCGAAGGCTACAGTTTCACGGATGACATGTTTGCTCAAATTCGCCGCCAACAACGAACCACAGAATACACCAACGCTGCACCGCGAGCTTAGTCCGGCCCGCCCGCGTAGCCAGCTAGTGAGGAAGTGAAGCCGGGCGCGACTGCAGCGCCACGAACGCGCGGGCGGGTGGCGGTTCCGCGCAACGGCGCCGAGTTTTAAAACTGAAGCTAGTCTAGTAACGTTGGGTAGCACAAAGCAATAGAACTGGACGACATGACAAACAAGGTCCTTGTTTCTCCTGTCGTCCGGTTGTATTTCTTTTTTTTTGCTTTGCATTACTGCTCTGCCAAGTAATCATGACATACCAACTGGCCCAAACTGCTACACAGGAGTTATCTCAGAAAAGTATTTCTGCATTTCACAAGTATGTGAACATTCAGCATCAGAAATGAGCATAAGCTAAAGCTTCCTCGTAACTTGAACAGCCAAGAAAAAATGCTGAAACAGACATCTGAAAGTAGAATGGCCAACAAACAGGAGACAATGAATGGGAAGATGGGGAACAGGTGGGCATGATTTTAGTTAGACACGAGCATACTGACACAAGCTGCCTTCAAATTGGGCATGCCAGCCATTTGCTGCGCCCTCACAGTTGTTTATGAATACGTGTGAAAAAGAGCAACAGTGATGCGTCGAACTCATGCTCGCAAGGACCATGCTATCACAGTAATGTGCCTTCAGTGCAGGACACGAGAAGAAGGCATGTGGAGTCCTTATGAAAAGACAGTGTACACTGGAGTTGCAAGCCAGACTCTCACTTAGCTGTTTGTTTGTTGGGCCCAACTTCACCCAATGTAAACTAAATGAAGTATGTTCTTTCAACTGTGTGTTACAATATGAAGCCAATAGATAATTAAGCCAAAGAAAGCATTGGGCAAATTATTCATTACATTAAACTTCGAAAATTCTTGACTGTGAATGGGAGCCAATCATGGTCAAGAATATAAATTTAGATTGGGCTCAATCACGATCGAAATAGGCCGTGCGACAATGGTATAAATGTAAGATATTCAATGAAGCTAACCTTTATTGAGATGCAAAGAAGTTGGTTGGCTGCATCTGCTGTGTGTGAGTAATGCCTGCTCCAATCTGTTCAGGCACTGCATGAGGTCGTGGTTGCCACTCGTGCAGTCAACATTGTTTTGCAGCAAACGGAGGCTCTATATTATGAGGCTGTTTGTCCATTGCCTACTCGTCCTCATCGGGGTCACCAAGAATGAAGTCTATTATTTCGGCATCTGTAGCTGGGGCAACAACGGGAACATCAGCATCAGCCAAAGTACATGAGTCGGAGTTGCCTTCTGCCTCTTCAGCAACAATTCTGCGCACAGATTTCTAGAGATCATTGCAAACCTGGTGATCATCATCTGGCTCGCCTAAGCAGGGTTGGCAAATACCTGCATGCGCTAGACGAAGTTTGTGATCCTTGCAGCTCTCGGCTCTTTCATACGGCCGCAAGCAGGTCGATGTTGTAGCCTGTGTTGGCATGGCATGCAATGAGCAGGTGTTATAAAAGACTTGCGGCATAGATTTCACGAGGTCTCAATAATGCCCTGATTTATAGGCTGCGATATTGTAATTGTGCTTGCTGAAAGAAACTGCAAAGCGATCGCTATGAGATTGTCAATCTTCTCATGGCTGGGGACCGTTGTCAACGAAAAGTACATAGCGATGCATTGCCTTGACCCAGGAGGTGCACATACAGTCACCGACTGATAAATTGAACACCGATAATCCGGACATACTTCGTAATTCGAACAGCTTCGTGGCATTGCCAATGGCCCCAAATACTTAATGGGTAAAGACGACCAATATTTCGGACAGCTGCCAGCTCTACATTCAATTATCTACTCTGTCCATGGCTGTAGCATACACTGACTTTGCCGCCATTATCTCCTCTGGCAAGTACGGTCTCGGAGACTACAAGCTTGACTTGTGAGGCCTTGCCTTGGTCACAGCAGTGCGCCTCAGAGATTTTACTGCAAATGCCGATCTTGGAGACTGTCTGATTGTGAGGTCACATCAACATCGTGATCATCCCATACATTCTGGCACCACTGTGCATCGCCCACTGTTGTTTGTTGAATTTGCCCTCCTGACAGCGTTCAGCCAGTCTGTGCTTGTTTGTTTGTTTAGTATGCATTCCAGACAGCACTCTGCAGGCTCCAGGAAGTCTCTCTTGTGAAGTTATCGACAGTCCGCTTCAAATGGCACTAACGGTGTCCTCATAGTCTGACTCCAAATGAGTGTTGAGTTGCAGTCCGAATGAGTCCGACTCCGCAATTGAAGAGCCTGAACTGCCGCCTACCACGAGCTCAAATGCGAACAACATTGGTGACCTGCTAGGCTGCGGTGTGCCGATTCCTGCCGCCATTAAATCTGAACACTTTGCAGATATTGACAGAGTGGTGTTATTGTGTGCCGAACTGAATGATGATGGAACGATTGAGCAAGTTCTCCCATAGTCAAACAGCGGCTTTAACTCTGATGATGATGATGTGGCATGTGTTCTGGAGCCTCCACATGTGGATCTGACTCGAGCCTTTGCAATCCTTGCATCGGCGCACAGAGACAACACAAAACTGGCATAAATGCAGGTGGACTTGGTTGCACTTAAGCGAAAGTGCATACAGTAATGAATCGATCACTTCTTCCTTGCACAGGGCCCTTAAAACATAAATAAAATAATGTTTTTTTTTATACATTCGTTTTTTTGGACATTTCATAGTTTGGACTTATTGACGTTCCCCATGGAAACCGAATTATCAGTCATTGACTGTACTCCTGAAAAACAGCTAACAGTCATACAAGCATATTTATTGTCTTTACATATGAAGTCCTTGGGCATCAATGCATTGCAGAAGCATTGCGGCTTTGCCTTCCCCATTATCAACAAAGTAAGCTTGTCCTCAAATGAAAAAGTGACTCAAGGTGACTGATGTCCACACCAGCAAGTATGACCGGCGAGTCACTGCACCCAAATGTCTCGTGATATGCCATTCACGTCTGCTTGCAATGCCATTGCCACATAAAATAAACGGCAGCGTATACAGATGTCCTGTTGGTTCTGCAGTTTTGTGAATATGGTTGTGTGACTGGTCTAAAATGGTTGCTTTTGGGGGAAAATGTCAATTTTCAACAAACTTGGTTGCGCGACCACTGTCAGCCACCAGTGTGAATCAGCCTTAACACCCTCCTTGCTTTGTTTGCCTCCCAATGAGGACCCTATTGTAATGTATGTGTGCTTTGGCAACAATTTGTAGAAGAATGCAGCCTCGTTTTGGTTGCAAGTGTCTTTCTCTTTACATTACTGAAGTAGGGAGATTAAACAATGCTTGCGCCATCCCTTCGCGGTGTCATGGTCCACGACTGCATTTTCACCAAACATTGATTTTGAGGAAACACCATGCCGTCGCTTGAAGCATTCAAGCCAGCCATTGCTGCATTTAAAATCTTGCTTGCCCATTTAGAGGGTGAAAGCTTCGGCTTTTGCGGTCAGCACAAGCCCATTCACGAGGAGGTTCCCACTTCTGGAGTTTTACAGCCACTCAGGAAGTCCACTCTCCACTTCAGGATACTTTGAATCACGGTTGCGCTTCTATTTGGCTGAGAAGCTCCTCTCGAAGTTGTCCGGTATGGCTTCCTTGTTCTTCAGTGCTGTTGACAATGTTGAACGCAGTAAGTCGTGATTTCCCATTTCTGCCGGTTGCCCTTTTCCAGCTCACATATCAAAAGAACTTTTTGTTCTCGGGTCAGACCTATTCATGCGGGGACTGGCAGTGCCATTCCCTACTGAAGCCATGTGTTTACACAGCCTGTACCGGCTGATGCAAGCTTGCACACAAGCACAGAGGAAGTAGTGCGTCTCGGTTCGGGTGACTTTGGACACACCAGGCTCATGAAAGGTGGCGCAAAGTAACATTTGTTTCTTTTGTTGCACACTGCTTCCATGTGCTGCTCTCTGCTGATAACATGCAAGTGCAACACGGAGAAAGAGGGTGCACGATGGAGAGCTGTGAAGAAGAGGCTGAGGATCGCTCGTGTGGTGCGCCGGCATGAGTGCGCGCGCACGCGCTCCCCACCGATAATACATGGGCGAAGCATGGAGGAAAAGGGTGTGCAGGCAGTGCGATGGCATAGTTGGTGATGGAGAAAAGTTGCTGGCTTTGCTCGGCTTGGAAACGCGCTGAGCGCCGCTGTGAGTGTGCGCAGGCCCCTTGCCAGTTCGTTCTAAGCAGTACAGCTTATCTGCATACTTCGAGTAACCCGGTTTTAAATGCATGTGTTTCGGTCGGGTCTGGGAGAAATTTCACATAACGTGACGATTTGAGTGAAGCGGCTTTGTTATAATGAGTGTTTACTGTACTTCCGTTTTGTCGAGGGCGCAGACACGTAGGAGCTGTGCCAGCTTTGCCCGATGCTTGCGTGCATGTGTGAGTTGAGAGAGAGAAATCTGTGGACTGCACCAAGGTACTAGGGAGGAGGACATGTTTTGCTCTGGTCATCCGTAGCTGATGGCAATGTGCAGTAGGTGAGAACCAGCACTTCCGTAAAATGGGATCATAGCGGCCTACAGAGTCCATAATGGCGAAGCATACAACACAACGAACTCACAGTCACAATGTGTCATTATTTATGGGTCTGCAGCAGCTAAAGTGGCTGAGGAGAGCGGTGTGGAGGTCACTGCATCAACTTGCACTGCCCGAAGTTTTGTGGTGAGCAGAGGAGTTGCAAAACATGAAGGAGTTACATGCTACTACGTGCGTCTCACATGCAGTGCACTAAACATTAAAGTTTGGCATTAGTCTTCTCCATTCAGGCACAGAGAGATGGTGCGGTGTGTACTAAATGGCCCAAACAAACATTCTGGCTTCTGAATCATTTTGAAAAAAATAAAAAATAAAAACGCATTCAACAAGTGATAGTCTACGTACATCATCCCACTTCTCAAGGATGCGTCGCTTGTTGCGCAACCAATTGTTACGGCAGTCCACGGTTCCTTGGAGGAGCGGGTTCCGACACCTGGCAAGGCACAGAGAGTTCCAGAATTTTACACTTGCCGCACTGTAATAACCACAGCATTTGAACTTCACAAACGAAACTGCATAAATCTGTAGGCAAAGCGGATCCATATATTGTTGTTAACACCGCGAGGAGCACAAAAAGATGAAGAAAAGATGTGCTATCAGTTTACAATGAAAGACAAGTAACCTGTCAAATTACAAAGTATTGCTTTTGTGTTTACACCCTAAATAACCTATACACGTGGCTCATTTGCTTAATGCTACCGACATGAAGGGCCACAGCTTATCATACTGTCGTGTGGAAGTGATGGGTGTGCGATGATGGGTGAGGAACAAAGAACATCAAGGATGCAAACTGTCTATCAGTAAAAGCTGTAACTACAATATGAAAAGCACCACTTAGCCTGGGCATCACGTGTTGAATTACCACCTGAAGCAACTAGGAAAAATGAACAAAACGCCACTAGGTGGCACAGCGTGTGTGACAAGTGAGAGAACACGAAGAGCTGATAGAGGCCCTAGAATAGCAGCTTGGGCTTGTTGGTTTTCCATCCTGGTGTTAACAGGGCAAAGTGTAGACGAGAAACGAGATGATGATGTCGTCTTCTCGTCTACATTTTGCACTGTTAACACCATGATAGAGGCTGTGGTGTGGACGTCAGTGCACCGGGGCCAGGCCTTACCTCTTGTGCCTGTGCGGGGTGCGCCAAGCTCGAATCTGGCTCAGCTTTGTGTCCGAGAGCCGCAGGTCCAGGGGAAGCTCGGGCATCCACACTAGAAAGGCAGCCTGGCCCGTGTATGTTCCGTACTTGACTAGCACAGTTGCATTCTGTGAGCCCCGCACTTCCGAGCCGTCCAGGTACACTGACGTGCATGACGGTGAGACCTGCATGGATAAGGCCAGGCCACATAATTGGTACTTGTTAGGAACACATGCAAACCTCCCCATGTTATTTTGGCTAAGTAGCTGGTCGAGTACTAGATGATAGTAAGGCACCACGCAAGCTTGAGCATCTCCATCCCACCTGTGGTGCGTTGGCATTTCTGTGTTCATTATCGATCTTAAAGATAAGCAAACCACCCGCTCCGTTATCCCCATGCAATGGCATTGCGCTGCAGAACTCGAGGTTGTGGGTTTGATCCCGGCTTTGTCATTCAATTACCACTAGCTCTATCATCCACTTGTGCCTGGTTCAAACAAGCATTTGAAGAAAAAAAAAAAGTTATTGAAGGCCAACCGATGAAGAGCCTCAGTGCAATGATGTGTCGCTATGTTTACTTTGTTGCTATTCTTTAATGGTGGCACAGAGATAACGCTTCAATTACTTACACAATTAGTTTTGTGAACTGGCTGTGAGCGAAGTGTACAAGTGCTATAGTTAATGTGTCCTTAGAGTTTGCTGAAGTACATCCCCATTGTTTACAAGATTGATGCAGACATATCCTTCAGTTAAAATCCCTTTTGCATCTCGTTACCTTGGATTTGTGTTCAGGCCCTTTAGATCAGTTTAATATGATGATATTGCTTACAATATTGAACACTGGTTCCAGCCTTGGAATAATAGTCGGAGTACTGGGTTAAAACTAATGCTCTTGAACTAGAATTTCTTGTCACTAGTGTGAGTGCTTTATGACTGTCACAAGTGATGAATAAACACTTGGAAAACCTCTGTGCATATACCTGAAGCAACTTCTGAAGTTGTGCAAAGTAACTAGTCCTGTGGAACAGCCTTTGAATGGACATATGGACATGGTAAGAGCTGACTGAACCCATGAGAGCTACTGCTGTGAACAATACACTTCTCAAGTGTATAATTCTAAGAAAGGCTTAAATAAAAGCATAGATTTCATAATTATTCAGTTACTTGCCTTCTTAAACTTTAAGCAAGCACATTTCATACTCTGCAGTAGAATGAAACTTAACTCCACCTCCCTGGTTGAAGTATCATGTTTTTGTAGTTCACATAGTTCACAAACTATTCTAGTTTAAAAGTTGACCTTTTGCGAGGTGCGGACTATCTATGGATACAGACTACACATGATTTTATTTTTTAAGATGAAAGGCACACTTCAAGAAAAGGAGGTCACAGTGTGCCTGCAAATATTTATTGTGCTATGTCACAGCAAAATCAGCTCCACAATCATTGTCACCGTGAACAAGCAACATTTCCAGCTCATGGTGGCAGCTTCTGATGTGCAAGTGGATGCTGCTCGCGATGCTTAAAGTGCCTGCTTTTCAGGGCTTTGGTTTGTGAGCTCATGAACAAAACCTAATTGCAAAATGTGCAGTGCACTTACACACAACTTCATACATGCACAAAGCACAAGAACAATTCTGATGGCACCAAACACTATATGGTCAATATAGTTGGCTTCCATTCATTCAACCTTTGTGGGACAGCAAGGTTTGGTCAAATTATCCTAAAGGTCAAATTAATTAGAATATCTTTTATTGCTTGAAGTAGTCTTTCATCATTGACAGGCTACTTCAGTCATCACCATCATCATCAGCCTGCAGTGTTTTATGTCCACTGCAGGACGAAGGTCTCTCCCTGCGATCTCCAATTACCCCTGTCTTGTGTCAACCGATTCCAACCTAGCGCCCGCAAATTTCCTAATTTAATCACTCCACCTTGTCTTCTGCTGTCCTCGACTGCGTTTCCCTTCTCTTGGTACCCATTCTGTAACCTTAATGGTCCAACGGTTATCTAACCGGCGCATTACATGACCTGCCCAGCTCTATTTTTTTCTTTTAATGTCAATTAGAATATCGGCTATACCCATTTGCTCTATGATCCAAAACGCTCTCTTTCTGTCTCTTAACGTTATGCCTAGCAATCTTCATTCCATCGCTCTTTGTGCTGTCTTTAACTTGTTCTCAAGCTTCTTTGTCAGTCTCCAAGTCTGTGCCCCATATGCCAGCACTGGTAAAATGTAGTATTTCAAAGTACTACAAAAAAAAGAAAGGTCGCAGTTTCACCTGAAAGGTGAAGCATCGATTGCAATGGCAAATTACTAGACAGCTATATGAAGTAAGGACAGTAGTTTTATTGGCCGTATAAACTTGTAAACATTCACTTACTAACTAAATTAAGCATAATGTCACACGTGCACGGGCAAAAATTAACACATCACATTTGATGACTGCAGATACTCGCTGTCAAACAGCTGGTGTGAGGAAGAGTGGCAGCAAAAGCGAGCGAAGTGACCTTCGTGCTGGTTAGCGGTTCAGCGCAAATTGAGTGGCGAGAACGTAGTGCACACGAACCTATCGGTACTCTGCACTCTGTCCCCATTACAGATCACTTTCAAGATACGACCCGTACGGTTGCGCCGTACACAGTTGCCGCTGAAGTAGAACACCGCCCCCCTTCCTCCACTTTCCCTAGTGCCTTGCGTGTGAACGAAGACGGCACGCTTCCTCCCTGCTTTCCTCCGTTGTATGCGGGAGGTTGAGCCACCATCGTCGGCTCCCCTTCGCATGCTTTCACTCGCACATACAGCATATAGCACACAGCGACAATGTTATCACCCTTGGACTTCATACGGAAGGTCACAGCGACACTGAGAGCAGAAATACGCCTCCAGTGTCCATATAATTGCTATTGCAATAAAATTACGGCAGAACTTCATCTCACAGTGACTGTCCATGGCAATGCAATTAGCATTTGACCAATGTAGTGACACACCGTATATCTGAAGTCAAGATCACTTAACATCTGTAGTTGTCATTCTGCAAGTTCCGTTGTGTCGGCTACATGTGACATAATCGGCTATCCTCCTGTGTTGCTATTGCACTAGCTTTCCAAGGTCACCTATGGGCATGGTGGCATGACGATGACTCTGACGTTGACACACTGACGGCGATAGAATAATGAACAAGGAATGACGTCCATGGAACGACAAAGGCGATGTGACAACAATGGCACGACGACAATGAGGTGACGACAAGTGTATCACGACAATGGAGTCACAGCAATGGTATGATGAAGTTGGAACGACAATGATGGCACGACCACAATGACATGTTGATGATGGTATGACCATGGATGCATGATAGTGACTCTCTGACGACTACGCAATCGCAACAATGGTATGACAATGGCGGCGCAATCACGAATGAATGACGACATCAATACAATAGAATGCTGAAGAAGGAAAGAGCTTGACTAATCAATGAAAGTGGTATTTTGATGGTGGAATGACAGATGGTGGAGTCACAGTACGAGGTTACTGCATGAAGACAATGGCATGACGATGATGGCATGAAAACGGCATGAGGACAATGGTGCTTTTATGACTGCATCACGAAGCCTGTGTGACAAGGATGGTCCGATGATGGCGGCATGACGAGAGTCAGATAATGAAGCTGCAGTGACGATGACTGCACGACCCTGACTGCATGAGAGCGACTGCCTGACAACGACGGAATGACGACGATGGCATGACCACGGTCGCATAATCATGATTGAAAGATGACAGAATAATTACGATAGAAGGACGAAAAAGGATCGACATCGACGGAAAGACAAAGGCAGTATGGCATTGACGGCATGACGACTATGGGATGATGTTACTGAAGTGACCATGACAGTAAAACGGCACAGTGACGACGATGGGGCGATGACAATGGCATGACAAGAGGTGGCCGAATATATTTAACTTGGTCTACTGGGTTGGCGTAGGAGGTGTGACAACAGTTAGATGACGAAGCAGGAATGACGACTAAGGAACAACCATGGCAGCATCATGACCGTGAGCAGATACTTCGTAGCTCAAGCTGGTTGACAACTTCGGTCACTGGGTTGGCGTAAGAGGATGAACAGATGGACTGACAAACAGACAAGACAGACAGGCTCAAAATGCCTGAAGTAGGCAAAGAATGCTAACTGCACTAAATCTATGCATATTGTCGTTAATCAGTGGCCCACAAGACAGCAGAACTTTCATCAGCGCTGACAAAATCTTTAAAAGAGACATTGACCAGGGCATAGCACAAGTCGTAATCGTCATTGCAGGAAGGGTTGGTGCCGTCACCATTGTCGCCTAGGGAAGCAGTAGTGCCGTCTGCTTTTAGAACTAGTCCCTGCGCACTTGAGAGGGCACTGATGGCAGTCGAATTAACTGCAGCAGCATACTTTCACATGAAAGCTAAATGAGTCTTCCTTCCATAACCTATGTATAGATTCTTGCTGGGACTTTCTAATGCATTCGAATTAAGTGAAGAATTGGAATAACTGAGGTCGAATTAA
Source organism: Dermacentor albipictus (assembly GCF_038994185.2). NCBI lineage: Eukaryota > Metazoa > Arthropoda > Arachnida > Ixodida > Ixodidae > Dermacentor > Dermacentor albipictus. Next base: position 66,068,189 of record NC_091822.1, on the reverse strand, counting down.
TGGGAGTCTACAGCACTATGTACAGAATACTGGCACCAAATAAAGTACTACAGTAAACTCTCAGTTGTACGAACGTCGGTTTATAGAATATTTCAGAATAACGAACTGTTTAAAAATCCCCGGCAGTTTTCTTATAGATTCTATACAAAAATTTTTCACTTAAATGAATTTCGGAACAGTGAATATTTCAGTTTAACGAACTCGCTCAGAGGACCAAGGCTTATTTTTACGATCAGTTCAACTAAGTTTTGCACCCTGCACTGCAGGCGCAACCGATGCCCGCCCTCATCAAACCGCCACTCCAGCGGCAATGTAACATTGCTGGCGCTACAGCACCCCTGGGGCAAAGCGGTGGCGCGGAAAACGAATGGCAACGAGGCATGGCCTCCGAGATCGCCTGCACAAAACGAGTAAGCATGTAAACTTGGAGGCCATGAACAAAGTAACATTGCCGGCGCTTACAACGCCGCCAGAGCAAGGCGGCGATCTGTCACACCCCAAACCACGTGGTGTGTGTGTGTTTTTCCGATTGGCTAGTTGTGGCATGGTCATCGTCTCTTTCTTTCTAGTCTTGTTGGTTCCGCGTGCGCACACAAACGACCTACAGGTGTGTTTTTCATCAGTTCCGTTCAGCCTTCCAGTTTTAAGTAACAACGGCAATTCACGAGCAAGCTGTGCCAGAAGAAGTGTACAAAAACATTGACTCTTTGGATAGTTTTGTTACTTCCTGTGCTTTAAAAGTACAAGTGCAGAAGAAGATTACAGATTTTTTTTCTAAGTGAGAAAGGCAGCATTATAACAGTTATGAACCTTATACTTGTTGATATGTACAAATCCCATTTCACACATTTCCAACACTATGGATGCCATGTCTTTTGCTCCATGAATTGTACTTCAAACTTTTGACTCGATATGCCATGTCTTATGCTGGTCTAGTAAATAGTATTCAGTTTAGTGAATTTTCAGTTAAGTGAACTATTTCCTTTGGTCCCTTGAAGTTCACTCAAGTGAGAGTTCACTGTATACTGTGTCTATTGGTAGCAGACAAGCTGAAAAGCCTATTTTCAGCCGAAGTTCATGCCTGTGAGCTACACAGCGGGTAAGGACAATATCCTGGAAAACATGGCCATTGTTGCAACCACTTGCCTTGAGAACGGACTCGTCAGCTGAGTGGCATGAGGATTGCAGGGTCACATCTCCCAGGAGACCAGACTGGCTCACCACGAACACCTTCATGGGCTGCGACACCTGTTTGCCGGTCAGCACTGCTGTATTCAGCAGCTGGTTTGACTGCAAACAATTCCCAGCATGCATGTTTTAGAAGTTATGTAACACTTCTATGCCAGAAACTATGTGAAGGTAACGATTCCACTCCAATAACATTCCTTTTTTTGCATGTCATCAGTGCTTTGAGTATCATTCTGCCACTGGTTATTATTGGCATCAGCCGGCAGTTAACGGTGGAAGATAAGAAAGGAATACAATCGAGTGAAAGGAATTCAAAGGAATCCTATGAAAACACACAAGGTGAAGGTGCCCAATGTTGTTTGCCGAACAGTGCTGATGTTCCCTTTCAGCTCTCTGGTTCATTGTTTTTGAAGAAGTCTGCCTAGATATCAGTGGTGGTCTCATTTCACCACCACTCAAATTTATACTAAAAGATTACACGTAAACACTTTCATGTGAGCGTGTTGCTTGGCGTGATTGATGCATTGATGCTGGAGTTCTTTTCACATGTGCTGAATGCAATGTGCCCAGGAGGCTTTCATGCTCTCTGCGCTCGATGGACACCAGATGCGAGACTTACACATGTGGGTGCGTTGCACTGTGCGTGCTGCGCTCGAGATGCACCTGACAATCACCAGGGAAGCCTGGTAGGGTATCTAAAGAAAGCGTGGCCTTAAAATGAGTGTTATATGCTTTACTGAAGTTACGAGCACCACTGCAGTGAGTCTCATGCAGCAGAGCCTGCATTCAAACAGCCCTCTCTGAACTGCCCCGACTTGCCAAAGTGAATGAGTACCTTTGCGACGAGAAGCACGGCTTGGACGTCGTCCTTGTGGATGTCCAGCCGGGAGGTCAGCTTGATGCTGTCGTCAACCTCACTGACGCTAGCAGTGCTGCTCACAGTGGCTGTGCTGTCCAAGTTGGGGAGGTCTAGGTAGCGCAGGTGCCAGGTCACCTGACCTCCATCTTCATGGCCCAGACCTTCCTCCACTTCGAAGAGCCAGTTGAGTACTTCTTCCCCACTGCGTAGCAAGTGCAAGAGAGACCATGCAACCGCAATTTTCAACAAAAATTGCTACGCAAAAACATGATGTTAGTGTTTGTAGTAGTACAGTTGTCCACCGATCACTTGGACTCGACGGGTACTGCCAAAACATCCCAAATAACTGGGAATCGGAAATAGATTCGCCCAAAAATAAGTTACTTTGTTCCATAAGTGACCAAGAAAGACATGCAGTATTCTCAGATCGTCACTTTTGGGGATACCTTCGATTTTGTGCGACTACAGCACAAAATACATTGGCATCTAGGAGCGACGGCATTCTTGGCACAGTGCCGGGAATGCTATCTGGTCACTGTGCAGAAATGCTGCTGCCCATCAACGCGTCCAGTGCTAGTCGCACAAAAATGAAACCCTCCCTCTAAAGTGATCGTTCAAGAATACGGTCAAAGTTTGTAAATGTGTGTTGGTGTGCGCACATACACCTTGCCCTTGGCCTAGACGTTCTGTGGCCGCGATTTTTCTAGCAATGCCTTTTATGCCATTTCTTTTCATGCTTTTCGTGCTTCCTCAGTGGACGGGGTGATGCTCTGCACACGTTATCGACAGGATTAACCAGCCATGGATGGTGAATAATAATTAAGAGTGGCATAGAATCGAGTGGAAGGCCTCGCTACAAAATCGCGGCTCATATCTATCGTATCTAGGCTAGTGTCATGCTGTCGCTACACATAGATGAAAGTACAGACAATGCATGTACCAAATTTTCATCGGCCACTACTAGGTCAACTAGGCTTTGCTAGTTTCGGTTTCGTAGAGCGCTGGCAACATGACCGATGACCATGCCAGGGACATCTCAAAACAAGAACATTGCTATTTCTGCTCGACTCGGTGGCGATATCAGCACATGCTCGTGCAGGCAGAGGCTGAATTACTGCACAACACTCTGTAAGGTGTCCGGAATTTTTATTGTCTTTACACGTTGAGCCTATGGGGCCAGCGGCGGTGCCACGGGGCTCTCCAAACAATCCAGCATGTCCATGTTATTGGTGTCCGAATAATCGGTCGTTGACTGTAGTGTGCTTTGTAATAGTTGGCAACGCAGTGGTGTAGCTAACGCCACTAACAGCACTAACATGCTACTAGAGGGCGCCACCAGGAGGGTGCACTTGAGAGTATATATTGTGGGAGTAAATGGCGCATAATATTACATGGGCTCACCGGGATACATTGCAGAGCTCAAACAAATGTTCATGCGCAAAAATGTAACACAGTAGAACCTCATTCATACATTTTAGAAAAAACCGCGAGAAGAAAACGCACCAACTGGGAAAACGTACGACCCAAAGCAACTAAAAAAATGGACAGAATCAACTATTGTTTACATTTTACATAACGCGAAGCGTCGCGCGGATTGTCGTGGCATGAGACGCCGACGTGAGTCGAGCTGGTGGTGCTCTGGCGGCCCTAGACGCATTTTGTTGTTTTTCTATAGTGTGGTGTTTTAAAAGGGTCTATGGGAAACCGAGACAAAATAGAGCTGGCGGGCGATGCCGGAAGCCGCCGAAGCAAAATGTGATCAATAGAATAAGCGCCAAAAAGTGACAGCACACAAGAAGAAAAACAGACAGGACAAGGCGCTTCCTGTTTTTTTTTTTTTCTTCTTGTGTGCTGTCACTTTTAGGCGCTTATTCTATTGAAAGCTATGCCCCAACTAGCCCCACAACGTGTTTTACTGCAAAATGTGATTCCCACACTGCGATGCCTGCAGCAGGGAACGGCAGTGCGTTTTGGTTATCGCCTAACAAAAGCATGCGCTACACTGCCAACGGCACCACACACTGTGAAACAGCTAGATACTAGGCGAAGATGCTTATCGCAACAGGATTGGCAGTGATAGCTGTAAATGCCACTTGTGATGACCCCAAAGAAAATTTGCTGGTAATGAAATGAGAAACGGAGTGCGCACCGGCGTTTTCGCATGAGAAGGGCGGGTGAGTATTGCAGTGAAGTTGCTGTGGTGGGCAGCTATATACTGCTCTCGATCGTGCACGCCTCGCGCATCTTCTTGTTTACAAGGGATTTAGCGGCCTGAAAGGGATCATGTGGTCGCAGTTTGGCGGCATACTGAACGTTGGTGCCAAAATACCGTAAAAACCCGTGTATAGTACGAGGTTTTTTTCCTGTTATTAGCGTCCCCAGTTTCCGCCTCGTACTATATGCGGATCCGGCAAAAATTTCAATGTTCGGCTCGAAGTTTTGGTTTCGTTATTGCTCTGTGGCTACGCCTTGGCTTCGTGATATCTGCATGGCTACGACTTGGCTTTGTTATTGCTGCCTGGCTAGGGCTCGCCTTCGCTATTGCAGCGTGGCTACGGTACCGTTTCTTTCTTTGTTGAGTGCTGACCTTGGCAGTTCACGTGTTAACCGCGCTTCGCGAAGTGCATAGTTTTTAGTGAAGGAGCACGATGTCGACGGCACGGAAGCAGTACTCGGCAGCTTTCAAGCAAAATGTGATTTTAGCGGCAGAGGAAATCGGCAACAGTGCGGCCGGGAGGCAGCTTGGCGTCACAGAGGGAAGCATCCGTGGATGGCGACGGCAAAAAGAAGCACTTTTCGAGTGCAGCGGAACACGAAGAAGCTTTCGCGGCCCGAAGAATGGGACGTTCCCAGAAATTGAACTCAAACTGACGGAATTCGTCCGAGAACAGCGAGCCGCGCATCTTGCTGTGAGCGTGGAGCTCATGCAGGCAAAAGCTAGGGAGCTTGCGAGAGAAAAAGGCCTAACGAGCTCCACCTTCAACGCAAGCAAGCATTGGATTTATCGGTATATGTGCCGTGCAGAATTTTCATTGCGCCGAAGAACTTCAATTTCGCAACAGCTGCCGGAATCGTTTGAAGAGTTACTGGTGGCTTTCCAGCGCCACATTATTTCGTTGCGCAAGTTGAAGAACTTTCAGCTAGGGCAAATCGGCAATGCTGACCAAACACCAGTTTATCTGGACATGCCATCGCCCCTCACCGTGCACGAAAAGGGCTCGAAACATGTTTGTGTCCGGTCCACTGGGAACGAGATGACGCGTGTTACCGTCATGTTGTCATGCACGGCAGACGGCCGCAAGCTCCCGCCCTATGTCGTCTTCAAGCGCAAGACAATGCCGAAAGGTGAGCTGCCGAAAAATGTCATCTTTAAATGCTATGAGAAAGGGTGGATGAATGAGAGTCTTGTGCTCGACTGGATAAAGTCTGTTTGGTGTAGGCGGCCCGGTGCACTGTTGTCGTTCCCGTCCATCCTCGTGCTCGACGCATTTCGTGGCCATTTGGCCGACTCGGTGAAGAAGCTGTTGCGTGATTGTAATACTGAACTTGTCGTTATCCCGGGTGGGATGACGTCTCAGCTGCAGCCTCTAGATGTTTGTGTCAACAAGCCTTTCAAGGACGCGGTGAAGCGGTGCTACGCAGAGTGGATGCGGTCAGGTGAACCTGCAGTGACGCCGACTGGGCGGCTGAAGCGAGCATCGCCAGCCGCGCTGTGCAAGTGGATCGTGGACGCATGGGCGAGCATCCCAGAAGACCTTGTGCGTCGCGCTTTCAAGAAGTGCAGGATCTCGAATGCGCCCGATGGCACCGAGGACGAGTATCTCTGGGAGGATATGTCAGACAAGGAATTGTCCGATGAAAGCGCAGCGGAGGACGACAGTGAATGAAATGCTGAGTCCGATTTAAATAAATGTTTTCCCCGAGTTTCTCTCACTCGTATTATACGCAGGCAAAATTTTTTTTTCCATTTCTCGTCCCAGAAATTTCACCTCGTATTATATTCGGGTTCGTATTATACGCGGGTTTTTACGGCAACATATTTTCTGAGAAAATATGAACCGGTAAAAAATGAGCATAACTCTACTGGGTCATTTTTTGTGTTCTCAATTGCAAATGTTGGTCCCGGGAAAATGTGCGTAACAGGAATGAATCAATGAGGTTCTACTGTATATGGTTACCCTCAGAATTAACAGCCCACACTTAAAACGACACTCAAGAGAAAGGCTTCAAGAAATCACCCCTAAGAAACGTGCTGAAGTACTTTTAATTTCATGCCCTAACATTGTGTTGATAACATCACTGTAACGTCGCAAACATTTAGCGGTGTTTTATGTATCTAGGCCATTTTCATGCAGGAAATCTGAATATTACGGCTGATATTTTGTGTATCTTACAATGCAATTGATAATCTTTTCCTTCTTAATGAGCAATTCACTAGCCTCAGCCAGGGGGCGTATTCCTGGACAGTCACTTTTGTAGATAGCTCACTTTTGCAAGATCTCCAGGGAATAGGCATCAGACGAGGGTAACGAGGGTTGAGCAAACACGAGAGAGAAGCTCTAGTTGGCTTTTGTGGGCTGACTCTTACGAAAGGGAGACTATCGCTGAAATTGATCACCTGAGAATACCACCCCTAATGTCACCAACATCTATGAGAACATGGGGAGTTGAGTGAGAAACTTCAATGCAGTCTTGCCACTTGTATCTTGCCAGTACTTTGTTTTCTGGCACACCAAGCCTTGCAGGCTAGGTCAATTCAGCCTATTTTCAGCCCCAGGAATGCAAGCCAGCAGCACAGCTTAACTTAATATTTATTTTTTAATATCTTTTTAAAGTCCTGAAACCTACAAATCAGGTATGGTTTCCTTCTGCAGACAGACGGATAACTCATGAAAGTGGCAATATTTAAGAACTGATGGACCTGTACCACTTGTCATTATTTACTTGTGCTACTAGCATTGAACCCATAAATGGCGAAGGTAATGCCTCAAACAGCAGTTGCTAATAGCCCATCATTATCTTCAAATAATTAACTCTACAAGACAAAGCACAAAGGTTAGAATCGGCCAAATATTTAATTAAAACAAGTGTTTCAGAAGAATGGGCACCTTTGGAACTTATGAAGGTTGAAAAGAAACGTTGAATTGAACAACGCTGAATTATTGGAAGTCTACTGTATCATACACCTACAACAGCATGACTAGTAGATTTTGCTGCTAGCTGTCTAAAGCGTACACTGTACAGTCAACTCTCACATCGCTCACCCTTCTCTTTCATTTTTGTTTTGCTGAAATGTGTAGCGGAACTTATATAGAGTGTGATCCTTTTAAACAGACAAACTCTTAGGACTATTTAATTTAGTTTCAGTTGAGCTGTATGTCTCATAAGACAAACATATCTATACGGCCCCTTTGTGTTTGCCAGAGGTGTCTCCTGTGTATGTAAAACTCGCACGACATCACATGACTTGCACTAACACTGGAAATCATTGCTTGCTGCTTTCATCAAGGGTGCATGGAAACTTCTTGTGACATTTTTCAGACCTTTCTGGCAGCGCAGTATCCTCGCTGAGGCGAGTGACGGTCACAGTCGCGGACGTCTGCTTGGAGTTTGTGTCAACTGCAACATTCCACGACTGCTTAGCCGTAGGCTGCACCTGTAGAATCCTCAGCCCAGGCTTGACCTTGGCCCTGTCAGGAGAGAGCAAAGCATATGCCTGAAATCAGTGTCCCAGCTGCAGATTGCTATGTGCAACCACCCTTCATATTATTAAATGTCAACTTCTTTGCAACAATTCAGTCTTTCAATCGATGTGTAGTTGGGTGATCTTTGACAGCAAATGCTAAGAGATGGGATGGGGCACACATAATGAAATGTCTTATACAGTCGATCCCAGATATATTAAACTCGAACATATCGAATGATTGCGCAATATCGAACAGGTTTAAAATCTCCTTGAAAATCTCATGCAAGAGAATAGTGACGTACTATGCATACAGCGAACTGCCATTCACCGCCACATTCAATACAGTGGAATCTCGATAAACGGAAATCGCTTAAACGGAACTGCCTCGTAAGCGGAACACCATCCTCATGGTTGGTTGGTTTTGTATTCATGCAATTGTATTCACCTTTGTCTCTCAGAAAATGGAACTTCTGATAAATGGACCCAATCTGCCCAGTCCCTTGAGGTTTCGTTTAAAGAGAGTCCAATCAAATGCTGCGCCCCTGTAAACGCACTTTGCCTAAAGGAGATCTGATCGCTTCTAGCACCATTGGAAATATTTATAGCCAACAAACTTAAAATGGCACTGTATTAGCAGATGCTGTAAAACAAGAGATTGACTTTGAAGAGTAGTACATGCCATGGAGCAAAAATAAGCAACGTGTTTTCAGTTTTGCTAGCTGCGCATATGGATGAATCCTGTGAACTGTGGCTGTTCATCATCGCTAAAAGCAGATCACCACTCTGCTTCAATAACACGAAAGGCCTCCCAGTCCGATATGCATTCCAGAAGAAAGCGTGGATGACAAGTAATCTTTTCACTAGGTGGCGCCAGGCATGGGATGCCGAAGTGGAGATGCGCCAGGTTTGTCTTCTTGCAAACAAAGGCTATCCATGAACAGCATTTTAGGATTCTGTGGGTGGCTAAAACGAATCCGACCCCAACCTCTACTTGGATGGATCTTTGCATCACAGTTTCAATTTAACGAAACCACTGCACGCCGCATACACACTTCACGGAAATACTCCATTGCGGCAGTGGACTCATTGCTGCCAGATTTGCAGCTCTGTGCTGAACGCATTTCATTTGTGCTCGGAAGGTTAAACGTGTTTGGTAATTCACTCGGATGTTCTGCAAGCTGAAAGCCACTTTCGAAACTAACAGCGTGTGTGTAGTGTCAGCAGTCACTGACGTAGGGGCGGGAGAAGAAAAGCCAAGAATGAAGGGACATGCCGGCTACGAGGAGTTGGAGCACTCAGCAGCACGCACGAAGAGCCTTGTGTTGAATTTTTAGTGCAGGCAAGAAGCACGGACAACTGGTTCCAACAGGAAGTCGGTTTCTAAATTCTAATGAAGCTAATGCTATTTTTGACAAACATTACGAATGGTTTGTATTAGTATTTTTTTCTTAAAAGAGATAAAGCTATGCAACAGTGTTGATGCTTCATTTAAGGGGGGGGCCCCCGCTGTGCGAGCATTAAGTTTACCAGCACCACATAAACAGACAAAGCTTTTGATGGGAAAAGCTGTGAGGTTGAAGCAACAAGACAGACTGTGGCCCACCACTTGCCTAAAACCCACAGCACAGGCAACGAGGGCAATGTGACTGAGCTTCAAAAAAAGAAAAAAGAAAGAAAACAACATAAACACAACTCGGTGAGCTTAGAAAGCACAAGTTGGCGATACATAAGCTGGCTTGATAAAATGAACTAGACGGCACAGATATCCAAAGATGATACTGTGCTCAGCACGCACACTATGTTTAATGCTAGGTCTTACAAAGGCCAGATGGCTGAAGCTCTGTTTATGGCCCTCTGAAATAACTAAAATTTTTTTAACCATTTGCAAAGCAATTAGCCTTCAAGCTAGCCCACCTGTCTTATGTTTTAGTTGCTCTATGCACTAATAAAAAATATGTTTACTCAACCATACACACACAAAAAAGGAGGTGAAGCATGTATTTAGATATCTAAAGAGGACTTTGTACATACTGAAAGCTTCCTTACAGCAGACTATTGCCAGCAACAGCTATATCGCCTTTAATGTTTGAGTGTGTTTGCATTCTTAGGGTACTACACGCATTTTCTGGATTGCGTGTGCATGTTGGTGTGCGTGCATGTCTATCTATCTATATTTACCTAACCGTTCTTCCCACCTGCCTAGGTGACTGGGTAGTCCAGGGTCAAATCAGTAGCGCATCAAGCTGCTGTGCTGAGGGAACAGGGTTCAAGACCAACCGTCGGACCAACTTGGGTCACCGAGTATGTGGCAATGTGTATATATCTGCCACTCCTTCGACGAACCTTTTCCATGTGGACATGGGGCACAGTAGATGTGCAACCGGACGGGTACCGCTGTTAAATGAAACACTTTGACATTGACTTGGAGTACTGGGTATGTGCTGTGCTGGTTTTCAATGAACCCCTTTGATGCCAACTTAGGTCACTGGGTATGGGCCAGTAGGTGTGTGCCACTCTTCAATGAACATCTCTGATGTGAACATGATGTAACTAGGTACTGCATTTATTCGATTATAAGGTGAGGGTGCCAGTTGGAGGACCCAAGAAAACTACCTTAAGTACACACACTAATATAAGGTGATATACAGTAGCCGACGGATTATTCAGACACGGCAGGGATTACCCGAAATAAATTACTAACATAGCCAAAATGCAAAATGGAGAACATGAAATATGGGGAGAGGGAGCTCCAACATGTGGAGTGCAGGCTATATATGAATTTTTTCCCTTAAAGTGTTACTTCACGACGGCGTGAATATCGCCTTATAGCGTGGCTTCACGGCATTGATATTCTCGCTGCCGTGAAGCCACATCTAAAGGCAAAATTTCCATAAAAGGCATGGGGTGACTTCGAGGCTGAAGATTCTGGGGAAAAACCTGCCTTATATTCGAATAAATACGGTATGCGCCACTGGGAATGTGTCGCTCTACAATGACGCAAAAGATTTTTTAAGTTTATCCGATGCCGAGTTAAATCGAACCAAAGTCACAAGGGTTCCTCAAGGACAGCAACCAGGTGCTTTAGCAGGTGGCGCCACCAATGCATCGGTATGTGACACTTTTGAGTTAACGTCTTTCATGCCAAAGCTTTAGTGAGCTGCACCATGAATGATGCACTGGGTATGTGCATTCATGGTGCAACCTCTCTCCCACTTGGGTCACTGACTATGCACCACTGGATGCGTGGCAAGCAGGGCAACAATTCTCAATGTCTGCAGGCACTGGCGCATCACGCTTCTCGTCTCGGAGGCCACGCCTGGACTTCTCAGCACCGCTACTAGATGGTGCAGCGAGTCCAGAAAGGAGCGAGAGAAAAGCTCGCTTGCTGCACGATGCGCTTTTAAGCTTTCACATGCACCAGTGGGCCATGCATTTCAGAGGCCATACACAGGTGGCACTTGGCTCAATGCCAAGTGCATTAGCGCCGACATTCAATGTCGGATGGCTTCGGCCGAATATTTATAATGGGATGCACACATCACAGCAAGCAGCATAAAAGTCTGAATAAAGTAGAAAAGAATGTGCCAAGTGAACTGTAGAAATGGCGCACACAAGCAGGTTAGCAAGCCTGAAAAATAGTGCCAGTAATATGTCGTCGACAGTATTTATAAACTTTAGGTCCACAATTTCATAACTTCCAGTTGCAGCATAGAAACAAGTGCAACTTATTCCTGAACGACACACTGATAAGTTATTTTATCACGAAACGATCGTGCACTCAACGCATGCTCTAAACTAGCATTTAGTACAATGTCTACACATAGAACACAAGTGCTTCTTACATATTTAGCCCATCTGTACAAGAAGAATGTTTTGGAGGTGGTGTTACCCCTACCTTATCATGAACGAGTGGAGTGGATAGGCAGGATTGGGGCGCACAAGCAGGGGCACGTAGACCTTGGACCGCGGGTAGACCGGGCCCTGGGGCACCAGCAGGCACACCACGCCGTCGCCTCCACTCAGCTCCTCGTAGCTGCCATGTGCCACAGAGAGCGGAAGCCGCCCCAAGGAGAGGCCCGCACCACTTCCCGGCACCGACGCTGCCGACAGTCGCAGCGACTGACCCTGACATTCCTGAGAGACGCTGCTCCGCACCAGTGCATACCTGAGTAAAAAATTAAAGCGAGAAAATAAGCGTGTGCTGCTGTGCCATGGCGATAAGTCCCTAATAAGAGATGGCAGAGCCCGACTTTTTTGCTACAAAAAGAACCACTAGTGACTGGGATAAAAGGAATAGACTGGTCATTTATGACAGGAATGAAAATTTAAAGTGGCATATTGTATGACATTTCTTTTTGTCCCTGTCTGTTCTGAAACTTATGCTGCTTTCTCTTGAAGACAATGTCTACCTTAGCGAGCTAACCCCGCTTCTGCATATCAGGTATCTGGGTTTTTAGACTTTTTCGAGGGCCTATTCTGAAAATAGTCGAGCCAAAATATTTGAACAGTCCGACGCCCCTCCTACTCCCCTCATGCGAGGTTTGTTGCAATAGAGTGCTGTGCACAGCGACTCTGCCCCATTCTCTTTCCAAACTTGCTCAGGAGGACGTTGTCTTCGATTGACTTAACTACAGGTTGAATCACCTTTCAACTTTTTTTTTTTTGACACGACACATCAATATTAACTCGATCAAATGACTACACCTCCTGCTCCAGTGCCTTCTATTATGGTATCGTGCTTATCTTAAACTATATCAGTCTAAGCGACTTTATTTTTATTAGCAATTAAGTTTTACTATATTTTCAAACTGCTTACACATCACAAATGTGTGGTCTCATGAATGATTTGCACTTTCGTCAATGCAACACATCCAGACCTTTACCCTTCACAAATTGTAGCACCAGCAAATGATGTCAAATCTTGAGAGCGAGCTTAAAATGCAAAATATTGAGTTCACAAGTAAGGCTTCATTGACAGCATACACCTATCTCAAAGCTGTACAATGCATGAAATGTTTTCAGTTGTGTATGCTGCTTTATTCTATCAAAGGCCATTGAATTGTGTCCAAGTTACAGACTGCCACAAAAAACAGGTTCAACAAGCTATTGTGCAGACATCATAGCCAGTAACAACAATTTACCCGAGTTTTGCACTAAAACATCGTACTAGAGTGAAAAGTGGAAATAAAAGCGCAACTTGTAGAACTTACTAGAGAAACTTCTTCATTTATATAAACATATACTTTTAGCTCCGAGGAGACATTATATAAATTGAACTCATCACGTAGGTCTCCACTAAGGTTACTTAATCCTTTATGGCCAACTTTCTTACAAGTGCCCTGTTACAAAAGAAACTTTGTTTCCCAACAGACATTTTCAATCAATTGCGAGGCATACTTCAAAGAGCTTTACGGAAAGCAAAAATACCTCTTCATTCATTCTTAATCCTTGAAGAAAGTACTCTGCTCCCTAGACCCCTGTTACCATTAGGTTTATAGAAAACTGGCTTTTCACGTAAGCTCTGAGCTGATATTACCTTTACGTTGTCTCTCTTGTCTACTTTTAATTTTATGTGTGGCACATCGCAGCTCTAGTTCCTCTTGCACCACAGAACTCACTTAACACATTTAAATGCGTATACAAGAAGCTGGGTATACATAACATTTCTGATATCAGCCATGTGTAAAGTTTGTATGAGTGAAATACGAAAACACCCATGTACTTAGATTAGGCACACGTTAAAGAACCCTAGGGGGTCAAAATTTTCGGAGCCCCCACTACAGCGTGCCTCATAATCAGACTGTGGTTTTGGCACATGGTCAGGTCTTGGTGGCGCTCCTGACGGGATGGCGAGAGCGCTTCCCCATGTTCCAACCCAAAGTGCAGTGCTGGGAATGAACCAAGTGAATCTGTTCCTAATGCCCGATTTCAATTGGCCAAATGCTTCACCAGAGTACTTGAAAGCAACCAGCTGAATATACGAACGCCGACATCACAGACTGATGCACCATGTTGGTTAACCAAGCTGCCCATGAACAGTGGAAGCTGCACAAAACCCGCATGGCCACTGACCGGAGGGCGATAGTGGGCCGGTGCGCCTTATGAGCAGTGGCCCACAGCGGGGGCCACCATGCGGCCGGTAGGGTGAGCTCGGCCAGGCAGGCCCCATCCCGGTTGGGCTGGCACACGCTCACCAGCTGCTCGGAGCCCAGTTGGGCATACAGGGCCACGCACACTGAAGGTCCACCCACCTGCAGCACGCATAATATCCAACATCAGTGGCGAGATCAATCCAATGTTCCTCAACCAAATGTTAACACAGCACAATGCTCAACTTTGTGTAGGTTTGTCCTGTGAGAAAACTACAATATGCATTAATTTCGACTGTATTTACAGATAATATTGACCCTATAATGCCCAACACATCTATGCTATGCCGAGTTTCATACCTCAAAATTCGGATTTAGGCATATAGGAAACATAGGACAAATTATATTGTGTTTTCGATATAATGGACCAAGTTTTCAGTTGTAGATAACTGAGCAAACTAATTACTAATTATTTAATTATTATTGTAACTAGGCTTTTACTCAAATGACATTTCATTTCTTTTTTAGGCTGAAGTACTTCCCGTGGCTAGAAATAAAGGTGAACCGGTTGTAATTTTCCTTGATATAGAACTATGTTTGGGCATTACAAAATTAAGCTCTGACTTGTGCTTCTGCTTTTCTTTTCCTCTTTCTTTTTTGCTATATAAACAATACTAGAGTCTGAACCACTGTCAATGAAACACTCAATATTTTACACCTAAATCTCCCTTGCTACCAGGTGCTCACACACAAATGAAAACTTTGGCAAGATGTGCTTTCATGAAAAAATTATCAAACATTCTTGGACAGCTTAGGGCACGAAGAAGAGGTAGGCTATTTTGCTGAAGCATATCTTCTCATAAGAAACTCTCACAACCCGCCACCTATTAACATAGTAAATATTACTGAATGGATTCGGAGGGAGCTTCAAGGAACATTTTCTCTTGTGAGTAGAAACACCATTAGTATGTCATAAAGTGACACATATACTACCTTATGGAACATCACAGCGCTTTCCTAGGTTTTAAATATTAACATGCGTAAGACGAGAGAAACCATGCATGTGCTCTGCTGATCTGTTGAAACATCTCATAGACATGGGGATATGCTGTTCCCGGCCACTGGTAATCGGCTGGTCCAGCAATATCACAACTGGTCCTTGTGAATTCAATGTGCAGCTCCACTCCTTCATCAAAGGATTCAGAAACATGCCACCACATCACTACAGTCACCCTTACGTATGGAAAAAAAAACACTGTTGCATCGTGCTGATGTAGCAGAACTGTATTAACTGTATTAATGTGCCAAGCATGTCTTGCGAACATTGCTACAAGCTGCAAGGATGGATGGATGGATGGCTGCTATGAGCGTCGCCTTTGAAACGTGGTGGTGGGTTGTGTCACCAAGCTCTTGTTCTTATTTTGCCTAATGTCCTACTTATCTTTTTGAAAAAAAAAAAACAGAACATAAACACGAAGAATTCCCAGCACAAACTTTCTGAACCACTACTTTGTTACTGTATGCCTCCATTGTTTGTGGTCTCCCTATTTTTCTGCCACCAAACGTCCAATCGCCTCTTGCTAATCTCTACTGCAGACTTGTTTACTTTCCCCCTGCTATACCTGAACCCAAGATTTCCAATTGCCACGCCACCTGTACACAGTATGGCAAATTGGGGACAAGAGAGACTGTTTTGCTCTGTGCAGGTTGATACGGGCTGATTTTACCTTTCATTCACGCGTTTTTATTCCACATTTTATATTGGGGTCTGCGTGTTGAATCTGCAACTATCAGCTACGTCCTGTATTTGTTTTGTGTTCCATTGACACGAGACTGTATCCTTCGCTTGGTGCAGTTGATGCTCCTTGTTGCATTCTCCTCTAATAGCTTGATGTTTCTTGTTTCTGTCATAGATTTGTGCACTGTCATTAATTTCTGCGCTGTCATAAATAATCAAATCAATTCATGTGGCCACTGTCACGAAATTCATGAATTGAGAGATCAATGATATGATGCTCCTTCGAACATGAGATCGCTTATAATCTTAAACAAGTGCTTTTGTTTCTACGGATATTAAGTGGCATTGTTGTTGTTTGTTGATATCTCAATCTTTAGAAAGTGCTGAAGGCGAAAATGAAAACTGCATCCTGTAACATATGCGTCCGAGGCAGCTAATCGAATGAAGTTCTGGTGCTTTACGTGTCCAAACCATGATCCAACTACGACGCACACCATAGTAGGGAACTCCAAATTAAATTTTTGGCTTCTGCTCCCATTAGAATACGGCACCCACAGCCTTAGCAGTGCAACATCGAGTTACTGTGGCAAGCCGAGACGGCTGTTTACAGCATGCAGGAAGTGGCCCTCACAAACAACTGTAAGGCTGTGAATCCCACTTGCAATACCGGACATCGTTCAGCACAGACAAATTCCATGGTGGTTGCAAGGAAAGAAGCATGTGCACAGCTGCGCATATAGCATCTTTCTGCACCTTCCCTTACCGCACGCACTCCTCTAGCTTATTGGGTCGAAATACTGCGAGCCAAAACATTATAATTGATGCTTGCTTGCACCTTTCTTAGGTCTGTGGCTGTATGTTCTAACAATCTATTTAACTTCCCAATCTCCTTTCCTTATCCACCACACTGAGTGTACTATGCAGGTGATAACTGCGGGGAGTCATTGTCCAAGCGCATAACAAGCGGCAAAATGAATCATATGTGAAGTGCACTGTGATAAAACACACACCATTGGACAACATGCGTGGAGCAAAACAAGCAATCTTACGTTACCAATGTTTGAAAAGTGTTGCTTTTCTGGCGGGTAAGCAATTTTGTGCCCCCTATATCAGAAACAAATGCACAGCTGCTGTTGCTATTTCGGCCGTGTAGGTTCGTCACACAAGTATACAGCAAGCTCCCCAAGACACCCATCGCACTGGCCCATGAAAAATGGCAGATGCCGTGGCCGGTCGGTGAACGCCGCAGCCAGTTTCAGTGTTTGAAGGCTGTTTGAAGTGTTTGAAGTTTTTGCGTAACAGAATTATGTTTTCTCGTATAGTCAAATTACAATCAGAAAGATATCATGTCTGTAAGTTGTGTGAAAGTCGTAGTTTTCGATTTTTCTACATATTTTAGCTTGAGAAATTTAATTCGTTCAGTCAATTCCATGCATAATGTGGAAGGCCTGGGTATACGTTGTTCAAAAATTTTTTTGTTGATGTGATTGCTGACGCCAGATTTTCTGCGACACAGGCTTGTTATCGCTGACGTAGTCACGCACAGTAACTGCATACTTAAAAAAGGCGTTATGCCCAGTGAATTACCACACTGTAAAAGAACTTCTATATTAAAGAATTGTGACAAAAATAGCCTCTCTACTTTTCCTCGTGTATAATAATGATGTTCCTCGCTGTTTAGCCAGTACTTCATCTATACTATATGCTGACAACAACACTGCATTTGCTTATAGCCAATGCATATAGCCTTCGCTATATAACGTATAGCCTTAGCTACATGTATTGAATATGTGTAGCATATAGCTATATATGTAGCTAAGGCTATATGCTATATAGCAAAGGCTATATATAGCATATGTGTAGCATATAGCTACACATATGCAATGTGTAGCAACTAAATAATGCAGCAAGTCAATGCTGGGTAAGCGACATATTTTACTGATAGCTAGGCACTGTCACACTGGTCTGGGGTAAGCACTAAGGGCATATATGGACTGAATGATAGAATATAACAGCAACATTGGCTACATGTCAGCTATCGTACAGTGCCTCTTTTTTCGAATGTTTTCACCACACAAATAATTATATTTTAGGTGCACAAACAAAAAATCGCAGCCCTGCACCTCTGTCATCCTTGCTGTAGTTGCCGGACAGCTGCCCCACATGTCCGGTGCCTCATTCCCAAATAGACCACTATGTCGCCTTCAGTGGTGCCCCTATAGGCAACGCTCACCACATTTAGAATGGTTAACATTGAAGTACTGTTACTGTAAATAGTCTTTTTTTTTTTCAATTGTAATGTCCTGTGTTTCCTACATATGTCTGAGTCAAGCCACCACATTTATGGATATGTTGCAGAGCACTGTGCCAGCCAATCGTAGCTGGTGAGGCAGTTATAACTGCTGGTAACGCAACTGCATTCTTTAGGCGCCATCATTCTTCAGTGCTGTAGCACCACTGGAGTGGCTGAGAGGTAAAACATTCAACTGACACACTATGCAGACATACTATGAAGACAATATACACAATAGTGCACCAGCTATTGCATGACTGCTTTGCAGTATGGGACACTGGTGACATCAAAGTGACCAGTGGAGTGAGCTCACAACAGCTACTGCCGTAAAATGTAAAATAATGGGTCAAATGACGGGCAACTTTTAATTCACTTAGACATCTGTTATTTCAGTTCACTCAACAACAGTCCTGCAAGGCATATTGTGAAAATAAAGTCAGAAGCGAGTTACTGAGTGCTTCGTTTGGTGCCAAGCATCAGCACTACTCATGGCGAAAATTAAAAAAACATGATTGATGATGATGGGTACGTACATATGAAAATAATAAATCTTGCCACTGATCATAAAACTACGAAACTTGTGTTTATAGACCACGAAATACAGTCCAGGTGCTAAGCAGCAAGCTCAGACAGGATTTGATTAACATGAAGGATGCTCTGCCCCAGTGCAGGTTTCCTAGTGTAGTTAACACTTTTCAACATACCATGCACAGATTGCAAATCATACTACATCAGTGAGGCCAGAACTCCATATTTTAGATGGTTAAAGCAACATAAGAATTACACCAAGGCGAGCAACACATTAACAAACACCTTAGCAGAGCATGTATTGATGTCAATGAGAAAGAAGAGGAACTGAGGGGCTCAATTTTATTGTTGGACCGAACCACATAAAGCCAAGGGCAGCATAAGCGAAATTACCTGTGGTTTTTATTGAAATGAAAAAAAAAAATTATAACGTAAAGGAAAAATGAATAAAAAAGCAACTTGCCACCAGCAGGAGCCAAACCCACATCTTTCATATGACACATATGATGCTCCATCAATCGAACTACTTTGTGTACTGACTGATCTGATTTGTGTATATGGACAAGAGCCGATATACCATGGACTGTGATCACACAAGAATTTTGGCAACAGGCCTAAATGTGTGATCACGTCAAATAGCAGGCCCTTAAACGTAGCCCAATTTCAGAGTTTGCGGCTACATACTTGAGCTACCATGATTGTATTAGATAAGCACTTAGCTGTTTTCTGCTTAAAATGTTGCTTAGACATTATGACACATAAATAGCCATGTCCAAGCGTAGCGCCTCGAGCAAAACATAAAAGAGAAATACCATTTAGTTTTTCTAGAAAGATGTAGTTTTCCTTAACTGCGTTCTTAACAAGCGTAAATACAGGAAACTAAATTGCCAAAATGTTTCAGCCTATCGTGGAAATAATCTCATTGGAGTTTTTACTAAAGCGAGCCTACTGTGTGCAACTCACCTCCGAACCAGTGTGGAAGAGGATGCGTAACGTCGGCTGGTCCCTGCGAGGCGCCGGGGTCACCAGGTGGGCCGTCACGTCACCCATGGGCTCGGGCCCCTCCGAGGTGCTGCTCTGGTTCCCCACCGAGGCTAGCGGGCTGGCTGCGTACACAGTCTGACGCACTGAGAACGGCCCAAACTGTGCCACTACCGTCATGCGGCTCGAGAAAGTGAGTGCAAAGCGTCGCGAGGGCTCGGATGACAATGCCTCCACGCCCCCTGACTCATCTGGTGAGCTCAAGAAGAATGCCCCCGTCGCATCGCCGGGGTCCAGCACCACCTCGACACTGGCTGCCCACAGGACCCGCACTGCGAGAAATGGTGTAGCAAGACGAGCCGTGCCATCAGCTACAAGCTCTACATGTATTTAGGAAACAATCAGGATACGCATATACTCGAAGACAAACATGTCCAAGAAGATTCAAGGGCTTTATAAATGAATTTGCAAAGCCACTTGTTGAAGTTAGTGCTGATGTGTAGTAGAGTCAGTTGTGCCACATGGAAGTCTTTGGCACAAATGGCTCAAAAAATCGCCTTATGAACAGTTGGTGAAGCTAATGCCCGAGTGTGTCCACTTCGTTTTGTTTGTGTCCTCTATTGCGCTTGAATGTCTCTTACAGACAAGGCTGAACCAATACGCTAGAATATGAAACCATGCTAAAAAATAAATAAATAAGAATAGCAGCCTATTACCCCGACATCACATGCAAGCAATATCAAGAACATTCCAGTAATCTTCCCTACCAAGAGCTAGGGAAGATTAACTTGGATGAATTAGTGTATTCCAGGTGAACTGTGTGTAATGCTGGATGTAATTCAAGACAACAAAGAAATCTATTCCCGAAGTTAACAACATGCTTTGTGAAAGTGGCCTACTTCCCACTATGTCAGACAACTGACACACAAAGGTTATAGTGCCAATCAACGCACGATGCCATCAGATTCTCCATAATTTAATCACATGAAGTAATCATCACATAAAATAGCTAGCTCTTCGAATGCTGGTTGTTGTTATTTCCCTAGTGGCACAGATAATAAATTTGTCTGATATGCAGACAGAAATATGAAAGAAAACAAGAAATGCATACGACACAAAATATCCTGAAGGTGACATAAATATATAGTTTATAGAGACGTAAAAAATTTGCTTTTCTGGGTAATTTTGTGGCATTCAGAGATTTAATTAAACCTATATTCAACAGACCTAAGGGAAAGGGCAGGGATAATATATCTTATTTATGTATGGTATAGTTAGGTGGAGTTGGTAAAGTACTAGTGTGCCAGGTACAAACTATAGGATGATCAGTGTCACATATTTGTCATTTTTCTGTGGTAGCAGTTAAAAACTCAAGTCTAACTTCATTTGTAGGGTTCATCTGACCAATCGTCCTGTCCAACCTCTACGAGAGGCTAGATTGAATGCATCTATAAGATTAGGTATAATGATGAAATAGTTCCACTGAACATGTTTGTATACGTGTGATCTAAGACTGTGCGAGCACAATTGCCCATAATGGCTGGGTACTATATCTATGCTTTACATGAATACACCATTATACATTTGTTGGAACGTAATTAAAGGGCAATTATTGTATACTCTCAAATAATTTGCAAGCACATCATGCATGATAAATTGCTATGCTGTCATTCAATTCCACACATAATATATTTCGATTCCTGCGGTGTGCATTACATATGAAGTGCGTGTTATGATCGTTGGACGGCCTCCAGGAATAACCAGCAGAAACAAACTGTTGCTGGACGGGTGATGGGTTAATTTGAGCAATTAACCCAGCCGAAATGCATCGAGTTACTCTGACCTATCACACAAATTAGCTCTCGAGTGATTACATTAACGTATCATGAAAGTGCGTCACTTTATTGTAAGCGTACGGATCGAGTCACTAGAAGCTCATGCACGTACCGCACCCACAGCGCAGGGCGACCAGAACGCACGGCTCGATGTCCTCTCAATCGCGTCGCGATTTCGAAGCGCACGGCCAATAGCCGCGGGACAGATCGCCTCTCTTCACAAAGGGCAACCGGACAGCTGCTCCAAATTGCTCTAGCCAGGGCCCACCACGGCGAGCCGACGGGCCAGCGCAATAAAGCCATAAATCCTCTCTCATCGGAGACGCGCGCGCGCGCGAGTTGATGGTCCCGCAAACGGGCTCCGCCACTACGCACGTCCTCCTCTCTCCTCCCTTTAAAAATGGCCACCCTATTTTTGGGTACCCAAAGAAGGAAAAAACGCGACGCGCTCGCCCCTCCTAACCACGTTGACAGGGTCGGCAGCGACGCCGGTCCGCGATGTCGACGAATGTCACGCACCGCGCCCAACCCAAAGACAGAGCTCGCCCGGCTACGTGTTTGTTTGCGAATTGCAATCTCCCGGCGACCGCGCGCACGATCCAAAGAGGTGTCACATTTGCTTCCATCGCTGTCTCAGTTTGTAGCTTAGCTTACACGCGAAACCACAAGTTGGCAGGAAGCAGACGGATACGGCAAGCTTGAAGGAAGAGCCGGTTGTTATGATCGTTAACGGGCGCGCATAGCGCGCGCGCCGGGCTGCAATGGAAGGCCACGCGCGCGGCGAAAAAGCACATGTCAAAAGCAAAACACCGCTCGAAAATGGCAAGCTGCGATCGAAGGCGATCGTCTCCTACGCCGGCCTTGGATCGCCATGCATCAAGAATTAAGGAGTTGGGGCGAATACGGTGACTTGTACGAAGTCTTGAGAACGTGGTGTACACCTCGCAATAAAAGCACGCCGAAACGGCATGCCAGTCACGTCGTTGCGGCGCGGGCGCCGGAGAATCGGCACCTGCCGTCTCCGTACGTCAGACGTCTACACGTACGGGCGCCGCTTGTATGCGTAATATCTAGATTCTGAGTTTGCCGTTGTCGCTGGGTGCCCGTGACGTTCATCGTCTTTCTGCCGAACGAGGCAACGACGTTTCCTGCGCGCGCGCGGCCGGAGAAACGCCCATACAAACAACGAACGCAGTGTCACGCAAAACAAGGCCGCACTGCCTCCCGCGTACTCAGTCTGGAGGCAACGCCAGAACGCTAATCAGCTGTCGGTCGGCACTCACCGGCACAGAAAATCCACACCAGGTCTTTCCAGTGTTTCATGTCTGCAGGTTCCGTCGGCGAGCACCTTCGCTAAAGATCCATTTCTAGCGTGAACATACAAAAGAGAGCCCTTTTATCGACTGGGCGTCCGCCATCGTGCGCAGATGAGCGTCTGCATCGGCTTTCCCACAATGCACTCGAGCATCCAGCAGCATCCTTCGGGCGAGTGCCGCTTCCGCGCGTCGCCCCTTCCCATTGCAACACACTCCGCTCGACCGACGTCGCGATGTCCTTACGGCGGGACGAAACGGAACAAAATCGAGCAAACCAAGTAGTTCCCAGGCTCACCGCTATGCGCAAAATGACGAGATTACAGGATCAAAGACTGGCGCTACTTGCCAACACAAGTAGCATGGGCGTCGACAAGCAGCGCTTTACGTTGCCAAATTTGTTTGTAGTGGTGAGTTTTGGAACTAAACATTACTGTCGCGTTGGGTTGTGCGCTAGTGGCAGGACACAAGCGTTCATGGCTCTTGCTCTACTTTGTCGCGATTGGTCGCTTCTGGGTGGCGCCCTTTTTGATCTGAGCAGAGCGTCGGTCTGATTTTATATCGATCAATTTAGGCTGGGAGCACTGTCGTTTTTTCCTAGGGGCTATAATGCTATAAAAATACTTACCGTTCGCGATAGCCTCGTCCTCCAGCGGCACACTGGTCTGAACCGCTAGGCGTTCTGTGCCGGCCCGGGCCTTATGAAGGCGAGTTAATTTTCGCTAGAGCATAATTTTCGCTATTTTTTAATATAGCCAACAATTCTCGATAAATCAGTCCCGCAAGCTATTCGTGGGAGTACTTTTTCAGCAGCACTTTACTACACTGGCTTTGCACTTCGAACATGCCTGTCCGCGAAGCGGGCATTCCGAAAAAGTTCCCGAAAATAACTATAATTACGGAATAAAATCGTAAAAAAATGAAAAGAATTGTGAGAAATCGTCGTTGAAACCTGACCTCTGTACAACGTACCAAACCTGAAAAGACGCAATTAAGGGCTTATACGTGGAGCGTTACAGGTGACACGTCTCGTAGTTTTACTCTTTGCTCGTGTTCGCGATCACCGAATTATTGCGGTCGCTAGGCTCGAGACATGCCTGTGCGGTATTCGATATTTCTTGACCGTTGTCGGGAATTCTGTGTAGCAAAGGAGGCTTTCCGATGAGATTGGGTGCCCGTCGCAAATTGAAGCGAGCGACAACTTGATAACAGTGATAAAATAAACAGTGACAGCTAGCCCAGTGAAAACGAACGCCGGCAAAAGCAAAGCAAAACGACGCGCGACACTATATTCCGAGAGTTATGAAAAATTAAATCGTTCAAAAAACTTAAATGTATGCAAACTCTTGGGGGCGTAATTCATGAACGGTACGTGTCAGCTCGTCCCGAAACTCTGAAGACCCGCAATGATTTCCAGGTGGAATCTTATGCTGATATTGAAGTCTTCGGAGAGGTAATTCATTTGTGCCGAGGCTCGCATGAAGACCGTCTACACCGACACGCATCCAGCGTTTCTACCGGCGTCCGTTGACCTTGCGTCCCTCGGCGCCGGGCGACCCAACGCCAATGGAAGTCGAGGAAACGCCGAATGTAGGTCGGCCTTTATAGGAACATTGAGAGGGTTATGGCTATTGCTGGAAGATCGCCGGCATGCTCCTCTTCCAGAACTCCCTAAAAAAAGTTGACGAGTGGATCCCTGGACTAAAGGAACCTTTTTATATGACTCCTTTGGATCAACATATTTTACAAGAACCATTGCATAACCTTTACTCATCAACTAATTAATTAAAAATATCAGTGTCCTCCCGCTCTGTGAAGAAGGATGACCAGCTGCAATATATGTGGGCCCCTTAATGGCGAACTGCACCTCCGCCGCGGCTCAGTCCAGCATTGTGTACCATCTTCGGGATCGGCCCACGTATGGGGAGTGCTTAACGCCTGATTCACGCCCGCCGCGGGTCGGGCCGGTATTACACTATCTTCGGGATCGGTGTTTGTGCAACACGTGAAAACGGCCTCTCAATTTTCAAATGGTACGTACCCAATTCGACGGAAGCTTTCTTAATAAGACTGATTATGTAGGTGCTTTTGACTGCCCAATTGCTTGCAGGTGATTATTCAAGCGCTTTGACGGCTGTTGATATGCTTAGCTCGTTCATGGTAAAAGGTATACGAACCGCACAGACTTCACCTTACTCTGAAAACACACATGCAACATCGCAGAGGGCAGGCGGATAAACACCTGCCATATGTGCTGTTTAGTGTTGGGCTAAACAGGTATTTTGGGGAACAGAAAAAGACATTCATCTGAGAAGCTTGTATTGAGACCGCATCTTTCGCAAGTAAAATATGGGATAATGAACCCTGAAATCTCTTCATATGACACACTCTATTAGTTACGCATTGCAATATGCGATAAAGTGCTAGTCATATCATTAACCAATGCTAACCTGAAGGACCGTAGCTTCAAGGATAACAAAGAAGCTTGAGAGGAATCTAAGGGCTGCCCAACGAGTGATAACAATGATATCTGGAATGTTAATGGACAGGAACAACAGAGGTGTGTGGATGAGAGAGCAAGCTGAAATTCTTGTTGAGGTTGATAGGAAGAACTGAAGTCTTGGCGGGTCGTGTAATGTGGAGAAGGCAGTCAAGAACAGCAGATTTTAACTGTTGGTGTCAGCGATTTCAATTCCAATGATACTATTGCTCTCGAGACAAGCATGTATGAGCGAATTGCATGTGATAAAGAAACAGAGAAGTACACCAAGCAAAAAACTCAGTGCCCTTCCACTCTGTGAAGAAGGATGACCAGCGAAGCTGTGTATGTGGGCCCCTTAGTGGCGAACTGCACCTCCGCCGCGGGTCGGCATGGCATTTCACTATCTTCGGGATCGGCCCACGTATGGGAAGTGCTTAACGCCTGTTTCACCTCCACCGCGGGTCGGGCCGGTGTTGCCCTATCTTCGGGATCGGCCCACGTTTTTTGCTTACCACGCCAACGACGCGAAAACTTCCTTGGACGGTAGAGGTATATGGTTTCTCTGTAATAATTAGAATAATTACACGAGCGGGACGAGCTCTTAACATGACCTACAAACGGTCCCAGAAGGACAAATAAGGAGACATCGAGACGACCACAAGTTGTATACCGCGCTGTAACTGTAAGTGCTGTTACACTCGCGGACAACTTTCTGCGGCAATGAAGGGAAAGCTACGGAGGCAAAGCGCGCGCAAGTGAGAGCGCTTCTGAAAAGAGTCCCGTGTTTTTATCTGCATTACTTTAAGCTGGGGAAGAGAAACATAAACACTTAATTAGCAACAATTCAATAAGATAAAACACACCACTGAATGAAAAAGTTTACTTATTTTGCGGCTTTTACATGCCGCGTCTAGGCAAACGCGAAACTACGTCGATTCAGCGTCTGTTCCGAGCCACCAAAAGCACTGTCAAACGCTGGCGGACTACTTGGCGCGGTAACACATGTGCAGAAGCTCCGCCCCCGTAGCTTTTCCTTCATTGCCACAGAAAGTTGTCCGCGAGTTTAGTTGGAGTTATAAGTGGGCCTTGTGGTCGTTCTTCATGCCTCCCTGTTTGTCCGCCATGTTGTTGTCTGGTGCCCTTTGCATACGTCATGACGAACCAACGAGCCCAACAGCACGTTTCTCAGCTCTAAACAACTGCCACTGCCACGTGTACTTGGACAGACGAGAGGCAAAACCGACCACAGCCATATCAGGGACTACGTGCGCTCTTGGGTGAGCGTCGAGATAGTACTTACTAAAGATGGCGAGTAGATAGCGGAGGAGAAAAATCTGAACTGGATGGGACAGGTTTCCCTTAATTATGTATTAAGGTAGATGACGCTGTAAATGAAAGCACTGCCGAATGGATCTCACGATTGGAGACCGTAGGTATTAGTGCGTAGGTTTCCTAAACGTACCAATTTCTTCGTTAACCCTTTACATCCCGCTGATGAGTATCGTCGTCATGAAATTTTGTATCAAAGTAACGTCGTCATAAACAAACATTTGTCACACAGTGAACCTTTGACGACGGTGATCGTCCTATTGCAGCTAGTTGCGATTCCTGACACTAGATGGCCTCACTTGCCCATGTTGTGCCATTTGTGTCTGGTGACACGCGCGTGGTAGAAGCGAAATGCCATACCAAAACGCTGCTGCCACGCACGGAAGTGACGTCACAGTTATGATGACGTTGTTTAAACAAGTATGGCGTGTTCCGGTTTATAGTTTTGCGCGCGCTGCTGGAGCTGCTTCAGTGCTTCAGCTTGGCTAAAACACAATTTTACGGTTTCTTACTGTGTTGTGTGATAGAATGTTGTTCTAGTTAGTTGCGCTGGAAGAACCGGATGGTGTTCGAGCTTGCGATCTCGAGCCACACTTGGGCGCAACGCTGGAGCAGCTCGTTTCTTTATGCCTTGGAGCGCGTTTATGGTTGATGGTGTGGTCTTGTGCAGCCCCTGTTACGTTTTTCAGTGCTGTTGCTCTTGTTTGTTGAATTTACTGATGTGAATGGAGCATATGTGGGCTCTCAGTTTGGCAGAACGTTTTGCTGTTATGGTAAAAACGTTTAAACTCGTTCCAAATGCTTGTTGCTGCAGTTGCCGCTTAGTGTTGTGCATCGATCGCGGAAAAAAAAACAAATGTTTCATCCTTCGTAGGATTGCTGTTGCAGATATTGCTTCAGAAGATAAAGCATTTATCTAAACACGAGCACAGGGTGTAAATGATCGCACTCCGATGCATGTGATACATAATGACAATAACCACGAAAGCCTATCGCATTATTATTACTTCCACAGGTAATTTTCATGGCTGCTATGGAATGGCTGTTTCACTGCACCACAATCTATAGCAACTAATACACTGGGCATTTCAAATGGTTCATGAAAGCGGGTTGGGCCCTGGCCAGAGTGAAGCAGCGGCACTCGAGACACACTTTTCAACGCCCAGCCTCGTGTGAGTCACTTGACACTCGTCACAGACACTTGCTGACATTGCCTTGAGGCGGGAACAGGCCTTTCTGTTAGATTCACGTTTCATGTCCAGGCTTTCGTTACTAGGCTTCTGCGTGCTTAAGGCGACGCGAAATGTTTGAATGCACTTTGCTCATCGACAAAAGGCGCCCTTACTTTGCACAGCGATTTGGAAATGTGTATGCACCCTACATCGACGTCAATGCCGACGCGCACCACTTCTGCGTTTTCGAGCTCGAGAGCAGTGTGTCGACGTGGTGTCCAAGGCCAAACAGGCATCCGACTTTGCCAGAAGGCGTACACACAACTTAAAGAATCGCTACATACGACACACCCTGCAATATGCATGATCCGTGTCGGCACCATATGCAGTCGGCGCTGTGCTACCACGACTCTTCGAAACCGACAGTCCAAATGATGCGACATGTCGTGCTGTTTCGTGGATGCAGCACAGTTCGTTCGAAGCTTCTGTAGCTTCGTAACGGCAACGTTATTCGTACTCGCCGATATTACACAGTGATTCAATACTACAGTACACACCACACAGCCACAAGGAATCGCAACGGTCCTCCCATTGCGTGCACGCGTGTGTAGGCGCCGACAGTCATTTTCGATTTTGAAACGCAGCATAAAATAAATGCTTTATTTATTTAGGCGTAGTGTATTTAACAACAAAACGATAACGTTAGCATTTCATGTATTTTTTACTAAGTTTTCTTTTTGTGACGTCATCATGCGTGGCAGCAGCGGACTCCACTTGGGGTCGTCTGCTGCCACGCGCGTGCACCCAGCGCCGGCCTTCCTTATATTGCCGCCTCTGGCATACCCGCATAAAACATGATTGCCTCCTCGAAACGAGACAATGAAAGCGCGCGCAAAAGAAAGTATTTCGATGACTCCTCATTGGGCGACTGCTCTGTAGAGTTTTGCACAGAAACGAAAAGTGAAGTGTTCTCATCTGAGGAATCTGATGACGACGTACGGTTCTGTGGATGGACCGGATGACCTTGCGGCTGCCCGTGAGTCTACCATACGAAGTTTAGGAGCTGCGGAAAAGTAACCACTATTCATGTGCATGTTACTGCACCGTTTAGGCAATTTTGCCTTCATATTCTGTTTTTTTTCACGGCGTATCGAGCCCTTCAAAACGCTTTTTTTTTTGCAGGACAATAGGGCCACCGTGCAGTGAAGCCTTCTTCAAGCTATGTTTTTACGCAATTTGTGAAATAAAGGAATCCCAATTGAATTCAAAGAATGGTACCGTTTTATTCAGAAAAAAAAAAAGGCTCTACAAGCTGAGCCAAAAAAGAAGTTCCGTTAAATTTAATAAAGTTTTCTTCTTTTTTCGCGTAGGGAAAGGGTTAAGAATGGAACTGACTTTATTTTTAATTCTCCGTTGGAACGAACTGAAGGGGGGAAATTGCGTGGACGATTTTGACGAGTCCGTCATCCCCTACACTGCTTGCCGCATGATGAAAATGAAAGAAAAAAGAACTTCTCTGGGTATGCACAGAAAGAAACGAACATGAAACTGAGTAACAGCACGAATGGTGTAAGACTTTGCAATATTAGCGATGTAGTTAGCCAAAGGTACAACAGTGTTCAAAAGATCAGCAACAAATGCAAGAATGTCACGCAGTACTAAGTTGCTAACAGAACAAAGATAAATGGTTATACGTGACCCGCCACTGCAGCCCAGATACTATGGCGTCGCGCTGCTGAGCTCGAGGTCGCGGGTTCGATTCCGGTACTGGCGGCCGCATTCCGATTGGGGTGGTGCGCAAGAACGCTCGTGTCCCCAGCACTGGGTTCACATTAAAGAAGCCTCGGTGGTGAGAATAAATCCGGAGTTACACACCATGGCGTGAATCATAATGAGACCACGGTATGGGCAAGCAGAAACACATATTTTAGTGCCTGGATAAACAGTTACACGAACGATCTCACAAAGTGCTAGAGCTGCCAACTTCCGAAAGCAGTTTACCTCTGACTAGGTACGAATTTCAAAAGATTCCCTCGATTATTGCAAGATGCGGTGGTTCCGTTTACAAATATATTTCCTGTAAAAGTACATTCTTCTGATATGTTAGTAGACTGAAAATTTTGTGTAGCTTTTTAGAGCGCAGTTCTTAGGGGCCCAGTCTTGGGTCGAGCGCTGGCGTCGGCGTAACAGAGCGAACGCGCTCGTGCGTTCGTCGCGGTCTTCTTCCACAGCTGGCTCCGATGCCGCTCGTCAGGCCAGCGTTGCCCGTTCCTCTGCGAAGGCGCTGACGGCACAGGCCCACTGCCAGTCGGTGCGGCGTCGCAGCAGTGCTTTATTCTTAGTGCCAAATTTCCCTAAATGCTTACAGTATTCCCAATTTACCCAGACTCTGCCTGAAATCTCTTGACCTAGGAAAATTTTCCTAGAGTTGGCAACATTGCTGCACAAGGACATGTGTAGTGACGATTGCATTGCACATACTGATGGCACATGCAGTGTAAGAAACCATTATGGTGCGAAGCCGTGAGCAAATTTTGTTTCATATAATGAAATACTGCACCTTTCTTGTTAATCACGACACGGTAGAAGTAAAATAAATGTTCAACTTTGTTGCACCTGCAGACTGGCCGCTCCAGGCACTGACAGGGTCAGCCATTCCAGTTTCGGTGATAGCGTCGGTCATGAACCCACTCAGCTGAGTGGAGAATGAGGGTGCGTCCTCTTGGCTTCCTCGCTTTTGTAGCCAAATGCACTGCAGGTTTTTCGAGTCACTGGGGCCCAAACCACGCGTGGGCCACGCGTGCGGTTCGATGCAGTGACAGCTCAACGGCACCGACACCAACGGTGACAGCGCTCATGATAATGCCAGTATTTGAGTGATAAGTGTCGCATACGGTATCTATAGGAACCACTCGAGGTATAATAGCCCGTGGGTTCTGCATTCTTCGTTATAAAGTCCAGAGATGTTTGGCCACCCGCGTAGGATGATACTCGAGATGCATTACATCAAACCTCCATGCACGAAACAACCCATTCATACATATGTGAACACTGCCCTACATGCGACAGGAAAAAATAAAAATAAAGACCTTTCGGTAGCAGGGCTGGCAACGCGAGCGTTGCTCCGAGCTCGAAGTTACGTGATGCCGCTCAGAGCATTCTGCGCAATTACACTCCTAGCTCTAACTTGCTCAATAAGATTCATTTAAAGGCCTTACAGGCAGAGCTTGCTTCCTTCGGTTGGTTTAAACACAATTTCGCATTTCGGTATGCCTAACAAATAATTTTCGTCGAAAGAACAGCTAACTTTGTTACAGTGTGAGGGTCAGTGCGAATTATGACCCCACACGAATTATGACTCAGTGTTCGTATCGTCTCTTGTCGAAATAAACTTTTTCTAAACACACCTTTCGCCTTTTACTAAAGGTTACCGTGGGGAGGGACACCATAGGGACACTCCGATGAGCCTATAGGCCAATTTTTGTGAGGCCCCACTTGTTTGCGTGGGGCCTAATAAGTAACCGCAAAAGATAGATTGTCTTGATACGTATGTGCGGTGTCATGTATTCTTTGCGCGGTATGAATGACCCGGCTAACCGTTGTTGCCAGCGTTTGTTATGGCGTTATGTGTCGGCTTGAAACTGGACACGTCTGGGTTCGCTATCAGCACAGTTGATTGGCCAAAGTGACGTAGTCATTTGTCTTATTGGCGTCATGCCATCGTCGTTATGCGCCTATGTCGTTCAATCAGTATTGCTCCTTCTTCATTTCATCGTCACACAGTCGACGTCATAGTTCCATGTTAATGGCGGCCTTCGCAAGTGGGTGTCATAGCAAGAAGAAGAAACTTTATTAAAGACTAGTCCGGCAGTTCTTGCTGTGGTGGCCTCAGGTGGCGGCTCGAAGTCCTTGGACTCGGGCGGCATCTTCGGCTTGCCGGACGGCCCAGAGCTGGTCTGCCAGCGTAGTGGTGCGATATCGCAGCACGTGGCACATAGCCGACGCGACGAAAGTCTTAGGATCGCCACTACACGTGCCAAATAAACGCGGCTTCAGGAATATATGGTGTGTCGCTACATTGTTCGATTGCTGTTCGCATTGCCGTCGACAATCATCGTGAGATGAAATCTGCCGCAATTTTCTTTCTAGGTATGTAGCAATGTCACCAAAGATATTGGCGCAACCCTACAGAGTGAGGGAAAACCTGGACATGAATATTCTAAAACCTGGAGTTAACACACAGAAAGCGGGACACGTTCTGGAACAGTGCATGGCGCACCATTGCACCAAGCTTGTTTCAACTGGCGTCAAAATGTTTATCATGCTCTGTACACAAAAACATATGCTGCTTTATACTCAACCATTGGAATAAGTTATTAAAAGGAAGCTTTAGCTATAGGATGCTCCTAGCTAAATACATGTAAAAGAATAATTCGTTTTTCTCGGCAACCACTTCACCAAATTTGACGAGGTTTGTTGCATTTAAAAGAAAAGCTTAAAATATAGTGGCTG
The DNA here is from genome assembly GCF_038994185.2 of Dermacentor albipictus. Lineage (NCBI taxonomy): Eukaryota > Metazoa > Arthropoda > Arachnida > Ixodida > Ixodidae > Dermacentor > Dermacentor albipictus. The sequence continues at coordinate 66,036,184 of NC_091822.1, read as the reverse complement.
TTTGTTACGAATTTTTGATTTAAGTCGTCAATTATTTATCAAAAAGTGGCAAAAATAGAAGATTTTCGGAAAACTACACTATCAAGTTTACATCTCTGTAACTCGGCTATGAAAACTGATATCACAATTATGTGAATTGCACCTAATAGTACATCTAAAGTGGACAAAATTAATTTGTTATACATGAATGTAAAAAAAAATTAGTAGTAAGGAAATACATCTTTTGCAAAACCCTTGTACACAACGTAACAGATTCACGTAAGGTAAAAAATGACATACCAAATTTGTCCGCTTTCAATGATTTAGTGGATGCTGTTTACAGAACCACGATATTTGTTCTTGATGCAGAGCTATTAATTTGTAAACTTCGTGCTGCTACATTTTTCAAACTTTCGAAATTTCCAAATTTTTAACAACAAAATTCAGGCTCTAAATCGAAATTATGCTTCCAACAGTCACTGCAATTTAACTTTCTCCTTCAAATGCAACAAATTTCATGAAAATTGGTCCAGGGGATATCTCCGAAAGCGTTTTTGCTTTTTACATGTATTTCATTAGGCCGCGTTGGAGTTGCGCTTGAGCAAAAGCTTCCCTTAAAGAATATCTCAAGCGGCTGCTCGCTCAAAACTGTATTTTCTCAAAGTCATTGTCAAATTTGGCTGGAAAACGATAGATCCGCCTCTGTAAAACTGCACACATATCAATGGTTCTCGAAGGTGGATGAATTTGTCTGCACATGTCAAAGACATATGAAGCTCCAGGGAAAAAGCTGTGAAATCTGAACAGGACCCAAACAAATTCTGCTTTTGTTTCTTGCGTGAGCTCAGTAAGCGCACTTGTGGTACTTGATAGCCAGACCGACCGATAGGTTTTGAATGAGAGAGATAGAGAGATGCAAATGAGAGAAAGGAAGGGAGGTTAACCAGAGCTAAAATCTCCGGTCTGCTACCCTGCACTAGGGTAAGGGAAAGGGGAAGTAAAGGCGGAAAGAAGAGCGGGGATAAACGGAAAGAGAAAAAAAAGGACGGGATAATTATAGTCTTTCATAAGAGTGGCTTGTTGGACTAGTTGGTACATGGTTATTATAGGAGAATGCCAGCAAACTTGAAAGTTGAAAAAAATCGAGAAGCAGACACAGAAAAAGCGACAGGAGGGTGGCTGGACTAAGAACTGAACTTCATTCATGAAAACGCCGTCCCCCGAGTCTGTACTACACATGCACAAGGCACAACATAACACAACACGGTCACCACCTTATCTATATGCGTCTACACAGATCAAGAAATAAAAGTTCTTTCTTGGCAAGGAACACAGATGGCGCGCTTACACACTTCTCGGGGTCAAGTTTACAGATGCGATAGGCTTCACTCAACTCTCTTTCCTGCTAAGTCTTAGCCTTCCCCAAGGTTGAAACGTCACTGTAGATGGGATTACAACCACACTCCTTACAAGGTAGCGGAAGATTACCTCCTGTGCCTGTGGGTATTAAATTCGCATTCTCACGCATCCGATCATTCACACATTGACCGGTTTGTCCTATGCAATCTCTACCAAATTTCGAAGGAATACTGTACACTACATATGTGTCGCACGTGCGGTACTTCGCGACCATGCTTGGTATTGCACGTATTCTTTCGCGTACAATGCTGCGAGACCCTCATGCAAAGTTTCGTAAGCTTACAAGCCGCAGAACAAACCAATCGGACGTCGTTTCTTGCCGCAACTTTTTTCAATCTGTGTGAAATGCCATGTACATATGGCATAACCACCAAGATCTTTTTTTATTTTGTCTCGCACTTCGCGATCCCCTCTATTTTTCATTTTCAAACGCTTGAACACAGATTCAGCCACTGCAGAGATTAAAGTCTTTGGATAGCCTGCCGCTAACAGTCTCCTATCTTGCTGGGCGGCACTGTCTTGCATTAGATGCGTACAGCTCTTTCCCACCGGAAACGGAAAGCGCTGTTCCGGAACAGAACGTGGACCTCGCACAGTTCTCCATATTTGAGATAGCAGTTTGCCGGGATCTAGGGACGCACAATATTGCGACAACCGCTCTACCTCAAGTTTATCAATGCGGCGCTGTATCTTCTTTTGCATGCGCCGGGCTGTCCTTAGATCCTGAATTGACTTAGGCCGTCGATATCTTCTTTCAGCACGACAGCGAATCACGCGAAGCCGCTCCAATTCCAGGTCGAATTCAGAGTACCTTGGAGAACACGTGAGCGTGCGCGTGGCCGTCCGTGCCGTTTCCTTGATAGCTTGTTGAAGTCCACAAGAGAGGCCTTTGTGACAAACGTCCTCGATCTCAGATTTAAATACAGTCCAATCTATTCTTCGTATCGCGGTGGGCGTATACGTGTTAGACAGCCCCTTGATCTAAGTGGGTAAGTGGGGATGTGGTCGCTTCCATGCGTTTTAATGTCCAAAAACCACTTAAAATGTGTGACGAAGTGGCGGAGACGGAAGTCAAATTGAGGCAGCTGCTATACGTTATTCCCCACACAGACGTTGGAATCACGCCATTCAGCAGGTAGGGACCATTGTTGGAAACTAATGAAGCTAGTCCTCGTCCCGTCGCGCAAACTTTTGAGCTTCCCGAAATGGTATGGTGTGCGTTGAAGTCCCTGGTGAGAATCCACGGACAAGGTTGCGCTTTTAAGATGTCATCTAGTCTTTTAGTGTCAAATCGGCTTAACGGGGACAGATGCACCACTAAGAGTGCAAGGGTGACTTTTCTATTTTTAACAGTCATGCACACATACGGATTGTCGTCATGAGGTTGCACAGGCTGGACGATGTAAGTGAGCTTCGGCGAATAAACACGACGACCTTGCTACTTTTGCTGTCGTTTGATGAGAATATTGTCTCGTAGCCGGATGGCATTATTGGATATGATAATCTTGGTTCACAGATGGCAATGATTGGAAATCGGTTAGTGAGAACAAGCTGACGAAAACCGGCGATGCGAGATCTTAGACCTCAAGCGTTTCACTGAAGGATGGATGCTTCTCTGACCTCCTTACAAAATGACTGGTGATTGTCAGCCATGGCTTCACTCAAGGCTTGCTAGGATGGAGCTCAGCGTGTACAGCACTTGTAAGCCATTTCGTGCAGATGGGGTGTAAATGCTTGTCAGCATAGCCCTCGTGACATTCACAATGGATCGCAACACCGTAGTCATTTGGCAGTCCACTGTTGAAGCCTCACCAATAGAAGCGGGCTTCGATGGGAGCATCAAGCGGTGGATGCTCTTTAGAAGACTGAGCTTGCCAGCGCCGGCCACTCTTCCACGGGGGGAGCCTTTTCCATTTGAGGCCTCCTTGTGTTTCTTGGGCGTTCTATTTGAAGATGATGGCGTTGGCACAAGCAGTGCACGAACTCCACCCTGTCTTGAGCGTTTCCGTCAACAATTACGTCGACGTCAGATTTTTTCTGAGGCTTCTCTATGGGGTGAGTTATCCCTTGCAGCATTCTTTAGCTTTCTTTAGCATTCTTTAGATGTCGCTTCATGAGTGCCTTCGCAGTTGCCACACCTAAAGTTTGTTGCCCGGCAGACGTCTACCGTGTGCGACTCTGCGCACCGGGGGCACATTGTGGAGTTGGCGCAGACGCCGTTAACATGACGGATACTGAAGAACTTATGGCATTGAAGAGGCTTTGAAACAAACTGCCGTACGACATGTCGCAAATGACAGACCTTTACGTGCGAAAGGATGGAACCAACCTTGAACATTATCTTCATGCAACGGCTGTTTCCGAGGGGGTATGCGTGCGTGATGACCATTCCTTCGTACGATTGTATTATCAGATTTGGCAGGTCCGTGTTTGAAATCGCCCATTCAGTATGATGCATTATACCTGCAGTGCAGGCCCCATCCATGGGTATGACCGGTCGTACTTTTATGTTGCCCAAATCTGTTATCTGTCGTAGCTTCTCCAGCCTGGTTACATGGGTTGTGTCGACAGCTAGAACATTCTTCCGTGTGTTGAGCCGGACCTCCTCGATGCCATTTGGTGCCTTTCCCTCAAAAAACAGAGAGAGCTTGCCGGTTCAATACTCGTAGGCTTACCGAAGAATCAACTGGCATGAAGAGGATGGTGTGCGGCCAGGGTTTACTGCTTGCCTGCATGGTTGACGTATTCGCTGGTGATGACGCCTTGATGAGCCTACTATTAGCCCTTCGGCTCCTCAACGACACGAAGCTGTCATCCTATGAGTCGCCGCCTGTAATTGAGTAGACCTCTGTGTTTTCGCTGGTGCTGGACCAGCTAGGTGCCTCGTTTGCTTGAGGAGCTTGTCAATGTAGAGCTCTGGCCAGACGGGCCGGCAATAGGCCCATCATCCACGGCCACGAGAGTAGGAGCTTCTCTTGAGCCTTCACTGGTGGTTGGCTTGGTGCCTTAATGACTTAAGGCAGTAAGTACTAATGATTTTTAGAAGAGCTTGCGGTCGCAGATTTCTGGCCGCACGAGCCTGCGGAACGTTCCGCGTCCTAGCCTGAGGTGATGGACGCGGAAAGCTTTCCAAAGACTGATAAAAATTTGACAAAAACTGGCTAGCTGGGACAGACGTGTTCTAGCACTAAGTAAGTTCGTCGTCGTTCGTCGCTCTTTAATGAGTTTATATCATGTTTATAGTAGCACGCTGTTCAGTATACAGCGCAGAAAACAGGACACTGTACTGCGTGCCAAGATGCAATATTTTGGGTGGATTTGCAGCAAACCTTTAACGTTTCTTAAGTGGGTGTTTGGCGTGAAAACCAAATTGGCTGTTGCGATAAGGTCCACTTTCCGCTTTAAAAAGCGTTCAGAAAGTGGACGCACATCTGTCATGAAACTCTGGTAATTACAGCAGAACTGATAGTTGGGCGAGTTGGTACGAATTCATTGTAAAATATTTAGCCCGCACAATTGACAAGGACGGAGTGAAGGGGGACACACGTGGACACACGTGTGTCCCCCTTCACTCTGTCCTTGTCAATTGTGCGCGCTAAATATTTTACAATGAACTGGTAATAACACCTGGTGCGTAAATGTGGTATTTTCGCAGATCTTGAAGATTTGAAGGAATGGAAGATTGAAAGGCTTCAACATACGCAGACAAACCACTTGTGGTCCCTGAAAACAGTAAAATATTATCCGTAGTTCAATGGCAGTGTGAGCAGAAGCACGTCTATAGTCGCGCACAACTTTCTGTGGCTATGAAGGGAAGCAGAGAGGCAGAGTGCGCACAGGCGAGAGCACTTCTGAAAAGAGCCCCGCGTTTTCATCCACATTTGTTTAGGCTGGGGAAGCCAAAACATAAACACTTTATTAGCAACAGTTAAATAAGACAAAACACACCACTGAATGTAAAAGCTTACTTATTTTGCGGCTTTTCCCTTCTACGTCTGAGCAAATGCGAAACAATCGCACGTGGAAGCTGCGCCGATTCAGCGTCTGTTCCGAACGACCAAAAGCCCTGCCAAACGCTGGTGGACTACTTGGCGCGGTAACGCTTATGCAGAAGCTCCGCCCCCGTAGCTTTCCCTTCATTGCCACAGAAAGTTGTCCGTGAGTTAAGTTGGAGTTATAAGTGGGCCTTGTGGTCGTTTTTCATGTCTCCCTATTTGTCCGCCGTGTTGTCCGCCGCGGGTCTGCTCAGCATTGCACTATCTTCGGGATCGGCCCACGTATGAGGAGTGCTTAACGCCTGCTTCACCTCCGCCTCCGGTGGGCCCGGCATTGCACTATCTTCGGGATCGCCCCACGTATGGGGACTGCTTCACGGCATGCTTCACCTCCGTCACAAGTTGGGCCGGCATTGCACAATCTTCGGGATCGGCCCACGTATGAGGAGTGCTTAACGCCTGCTTCACCTCCGCCTCGGGTCGGCCCGGCAATGCACTATCTTCAGGATCGGCCCACGTATGGGGACTGCTTCACGCCTGAGCGTGCTTCACCTCCGTCGCGGGTTGGGCCGGTATTGCACTATCTCCGAGATCGGCACACGTATGGGGAGTTTTTTGCTTACCACGCCGACGACACGAAAATTTCCTTGGACGGTAGAGGAATACAGCTTCGCTGTAAAATTATGCGGACCCACGCACTGTGGGAATCGATGTAATTGAATCTTTCGGTGCTGTTTGATTTGATTGACGATATCTTACGGTGACGTTGACGGCGAATGTCGAATTTCTGCACCGTTTAGTCCAACCCTAGAGTGACGAGTTCACGTTAAACATTACCTTGGGAGCAAAACTTTTGTTTGCGTGCGTTGTACACAGAACGCACAGCAGGACGCGTTTCTTTGAGCCATTGTTGTGCGCCAGTGTTCATAACTTCCGAGAACGTTAGCGTTGTCATTGCCTCACATGGTACATCACATCGTCGCAGAAGTGAAACTTTAAGCTCTACCTGCCGAAACCACAATCGGATAATGAGGCGTGCGGTGGAGGAGGACTCCGGATGAATTTCGAACCCATGGGGTTCGTTACGTGCACCATACCAGCGTTTTTTGTATTTCGCCCCCCCCCCCTCGAAATGCGGCTGCCGTGGTCGGGATCGAACCCGCAACCTCGAGCAATGCCACAGCCGCAAAGCTATCGCGGTGGGCACAGAAGTGTTGATTTGACGTGCGACCCCTCTCGCGTCTAGTAGTAGCACTTCATCGCATTTTGCGTCGTGTCTTACCTCTCCCCCCTGCCCCCATGTATGGGAACTGCGAGCGATGAGTGGCAGGGCTGTCGCCCACTCTTTTCTTGACTGCGTCGATTCTGCCCGTTCTCTGCCTCCATTTAGTGTAGGGAAGCGCTGCAGTTTCCGCAAGGCTTTTGCGGGGGCTCATCGATTATCACAGCTGTAAAAAGGGTATTGTGGTGACGGCCAGGGAGCTTGAGAGATCATTGTGCACGTGCGAAGTGATAGAAGGATGCAGACGAGTTTCTCGCATCGCCTTTCCTCTCTGCCACGCTTCTGCCATGTATATGCACGCTCTGAAACACCTCCACGCGTCGTACGGGGCAGCAGCAGCAGCAGTGGAAAAGTGGTAAGAAAAGGCAAAGCACGCTTCGCTTTAAAAATGGCCTGGCAGTTCTATGAACGCTGTTCGCGTGGACAACACGTGCCCCCTCTCGCGGTGATTTATGTATCATTTACCGCGTGGTCACCATGCTGCGACACAACTGACAGTGCGTCGCTTTTACAAATCAACTGTGTTGATAGCGAACCAAGACTCGTCCAGTTTAAAGTCGACACATGCCATAACAAACGCTGCCAACAAGGATTAGCAGGGACACACGTACTGTGTCAAGAATACACAGGGTGGACAAATAAATGTTTTGTGTAATTTACAATTAGGCAGTTGCAGATAACATAATTCAAGTCGTTGAGCTTGATAATTCATACAGGTGGACATATTACTTGTACGAGAAATCAAAAACAGACTTCGACGAATTGACAAAAATACTGTAATTATCTTTTGAGTTAATTACTGTATGGCACATCTCGCAGTTTACGAATTTTCTTTTATGGAATGTAGCACAAAAGTAACTCTAACGCCCCTGCATTTCGTTCCACACTTGGTGAAATAATAACTCGATGCTGGTATGGTAAAACCTTATTCAGGCCCTTCGGAACGCTTGTCAGCACGTACCGGGCCGCTCCCAGGTCGGTACAGTAAAGCCGAGCCTCTCTGCTGCGGTTACGTCCTGGAAATTAATTTCCAGTTGATACGTCTTGCAAGCTCACCGGCTACAATTCGCAAATTGCATTATGTGCCGGAAATCAACTAATTAGGAAGTTAATTTGTGGATTTTTGTGAATTAATTGAATGCGTGTTTCTATTTCTGGACACCTCTTCGAATACTCCAGGTGAAGGACAAGAATTTGGGTAGCTGCAACAGGTTTTTTTTAACAATTTCCATAGCACTTAAAGACGATCACCCGGTAAGGTGGCGCACACATGTATCAAGAGAATCTGATTTTGGATTCACATATTAGGCCCCACTCAAACAAGTGGGGCCTCACAAAAATTGGCCCATAGGCTCATTGGAGTGTCCCTCCCCACGGTAACCTTTAGTAAAAGGCGAAAGGTTAGTTCGTGTGTGGTCCTGAGGAGAGACCTGAGCAATAATTACCCGTTCACTGTGCGGAGCGGGGCATTCGAACTGACCCTCACACTATAGCAGCGTTAACTGTTTGTTCGACGTAAATAATTTATTAGTCGTGCCGAAATGCGAAATTGTATTTAAACCAACGGATACAAGTAAGCTCTGCCCGTAGGGCCTTTAATTGAATCTTATCGAAAACTTCGAGCTAAGAGCGTAATTCTGCAGAACTCTCTGAGCGGCATAATGTAATTCGACCTCGGAGCAAGGGCATTGAGGCGACAGCTAGGGAGCTTCAGGGGGCATTGTGCCCGTCCGACGCGGTGGTAAGGCCCAAATGACATTCTTGCGTCGCCTATCCTCTCTGCCACGCTCCTGCCATGCACGCTGTGAACCTGCGAGTGTAAAGGTCGAAGGAAGAGGGAAAGAAAGCTTCGCTTTAAAGCAATCTTAGGGCTAAGCAACCCTTTGTTACCATGTGTCACCGGACGGCGGCTCCCCGCCAGTCTGTACCCGGCCTCCGGCAATAAAGGATGTAACATAATTGGCGACGGGGATTCAAATTTAGGGCTGATTAGGCATATGGCTAGCCGAAGCGGTTGGCGGTAGAGAAAATGGCAGCTGCACTGTGCACGATTGGGGAATTCGTTCCGACAGAGTCTTGGCCCTTGTATTTGGAGCGCCTCGAATTTTTCTTTCAAGCAAACGACATCGACGGTAACGAGAAGAAGCGAGCAACGCTCTGCAGCGTTTGCGGCCCGGCAACGTATGCCATCGTTCGCTCCCTTTGTTCTCCGTATGCGCCGTCGGCGGTGGCCTACGATGAGATCCTCATGCGTCTCTCAAACTACTTCTCGCCGCGACCGTTGGTGACAGCAGTGGCGTAGCAACAGGGGGGGCCGGGGGGCCGTGGGCCCCGGGTGCAAGGGGCCAGTGAGGGGGGGGGGTGTCAGATACGTCTGAAGACACCCCTCTTTCCGCCGGCTACACCCGGGGAGGGGGGTGACAGAAGACCTATGGGTCCCGGGTGCCAGACGACCTAGCTACGCCACTGGGTGACAGAACAGCGTTTCAAGTTTGGCACACGTCAGCAGCAGCCCGGTGAGTCTATTGCCGACTACATCGCAGAACTGCGACGTCTCTCGGAACATTGCGATTTCGGTGCGTCGCTCGACGACATGTTTCGCGACCGGCTGGTGTGCGGGGTGCGAAGCGAGACTCTTCAGCGCCGGTTGCTGGCGGAGCCGGAGCTTACGTTTGCGACAGCTCACGATAAGCCATTGCAATGGAATCTGCGCAGCGACAGACCGAGCAAATTCGCGGCAGTGGCACATCGTCTGAAGTTTGCAGCGTGAGCGGGAAGCGTTTCGACCCATGTGTTACGAAAGTCTCTGCCCCAGTGACAGCCAAGGAGGGTACCCAGAAGCAGGCTGGTTCGCCTGGGAGCACAAGCGGATGTTTCCGCTGCAAGGGTGCGCATTCGCCAAGCAGTTGCCAATTCATTAATGTGCAGTGCCACTTCTGCAAGCAACGAGGGCACATAGTAAGAGCATGCAGGAGGAAGGCTGCAGCTCGCGCTTCGGCTGAGCCGAACTCTCCGAGCAGAAAACGGGCCAATGGTGGCCGTCACAAGAATGCTGCGTCGGACGTATACGACGTGTTCGTGCTGTCTGGTGAGAAGCCAGCCGTGAGAGTGGAAGTGCGCGTCAACGGAAGTCCCCTAGAGATGGAGGTGGACTCGGGTGCAGTGTGTTCAATCATCAACGACCGGACTATGCGGAAGCTGCGAATATGCTTACAATAACAATGAACTACGACTGTTGGGTGAACTGACCGTGACGGTGGGATTAAGGGGGCAGCAGCATCGCCTGCGATTGGTGGTGGTTAAAGGTGCTAGTATCGGACTTATCGGTCGGAACTGGTTCAAGTCCTTGGGGAATAAGTCTGAGTGGTGTTGACAATATGTGCGAGCCGAGTAGAACTGGCAGTAGGGGAACAACGGCCTCGCTCAAGAAGTATTCTTCAGTCTTTGAGCCTGGACTTGGGACAAGTAAAGGACCTCCTGTACGCATAGAGGTGAACCCGGCAGCTTCGCCGCGATTTCTGAAGCCACGGCAAGTACCGTTTGCATTGAGACCGAAGGTCGACGAAGCACTGGACAGGTTGGTGAGCCAAGGCATTTTCCAGCCTGTACGGCTCTCGAAGTGGGCAACACCTGTCGTTCCAGTTGTCAAAAAAGATGGATCGATAAGGATCTGCGGGGACTACAAGAGCACAGTCAATCGTGTAGTACAGTGGGAAACGTATCCTCTGCCGACACCAGAGCAGCTGTTTGCCAGGCTGGCAGGTTGCTCGAAGTTTTCAAGGCTATACCTCGGACAATCATATCAACAGAAGACTGTTAATGAAGAAACAGCTGGCTTGTTGACGGTTACAACACATCGGGTACTATTCCGCGTAACCCGTCTTCAATTTGGCGTGACAGTGGCAGTGGCTATTTTTCAGAGGTACATGGAAGAACTGTTGCATAGAATTGATGGTGTGCTTGTGTTCTTGGATGACATCTTGATCGGTGAAAGAGATGATGCACAGCATCATGCTCGTTTGCAAGAGGTGCTCAAAAGAATCCATGAAGACGGTCTGCGACTGAAGTTTGGCAAATGTCAATTTTGTGTTGAGGAAGTGTGTTACTTGAGATTCAGCGTGAACTCTGCAGGTGTGCAGCCGAGAAGACAAGGTGCGTGGTATTCACGAGGCCCCGGAGCCGACACGCAAAAAGGAACTTCAAGCCTTTTTGGGAACTCTGAACTTTTAGAGCAAGTTTCTTAAAGGAGGAGCTCATGCCTTGGAGCCACTGTACCGGCTGTTGGACAAGGGTCGCGAGTGGCGTTGGACGGGAGCCGAGGCAGACGCATTTCGCCAGGCGAAAGATCTGCTGCAGTCCTCGCGTATTCTTGCGCACTATGATGTCAACAGGCCCCTAGTGCTGGCCTGTGACACTTCCCCGTATGGACTGGGTGCTGTGTCGAGTCATGTGGGTGAAGATGACAACGAGAGACCGGTTGAATATGCATCGAGAACTATGAGCGCAGGAGAACGGAATTATGCCCAAACAGACCGAGAAGCGCTCGCAATTGGCTTTGGCATTAAGAAGTTCGATCAGTCGTTGTATGGGAGGCATTTCAAAATTGTGACGGACCACAAACCTCTCTTAAGACTGTTGCACCATGCCAAGCCCATTCCCCTGGTGCTATCACCACGGATGCTGCGTTGGACTCTCATGTTATGAGCATATGACTATGAAATTGAGTATCGACCCGCAGAGAAGCTTTCCAATGCTGACGCATTCAGTCGTTTACCACTGAGGGCCGGTAAGGCGGAGGAAGAGCAGCAGCGTCTTTGGGAAGTAGGAATGCTGGAAATGGCGCCAGAAGTAACATGGAACTCTAGGAAGGTGGCAATGTTTAGATCAAGGGACAAGCTGTTGTGTAGAGTTGGTAGATGGTGGTAGGGTAGAGCTGTTGGGTAGATAGCCGGACAATCTTAGGGCTAAGCAACCCTGAGTTACCATGTGTCACGTGACGGCGGCTTCCCGCCAGTCTGTACCCTGCCTCCGGCAATAAAGGATGTAACAGATACTGTAAATATATTTTGAATTAATTACTTTATGGCACATCTCGCAATTTACGAATTGTAGCGAGTGAGCTGGTAAGGTATATCGACTTGGAATAAAATTCCAAATGACACCAGTTTGGAGATATGCGCCATCAAAGTTGCCCTAGAAATGCACTACTGTTCCACTTAGTTTTTTGGGAAAATGTTCTGTTATGGAATGTAGCACAAAAGTAACTCTAACGCCCCTGCATTTCGTTCCACACTTGCTGAAATAATAACTCGATGCTGGTATGGTAAAACCTTATTCAGGCCCTTCGGAACGCTTGTCAGCACGCAGCGGGCCGCTCCCAGGTCGGTACAGGAAAGCCGAGCCTCTCTGCTGCGGTGTCGTCCTGGAAATTCATTTCCAGTGGATACGTCTTGGAAGCTCACCGGCTACAATTCGCAAATTGCATTATGTGCCGGAAATCAACTAATTAGGAAGTTAATTTGTGGATTTTTGTGAATTAGTTGAATACGTGTTTCTATTTCTGGACGCCTCTTCGAATACTCCAGCTGAAGGACAAGAATTTGGGTAGCTGCAACAGGTGATTCCTAACAATTTCCATAGTACTTAAAGATGATCACCCTGTAAGGTGGCGCACACATGTATCAAGAAAATCTGATTTTGGATTGACATATTAGGCCCCACTCAAACAAGTGGGGCCTCACAAAAATTGGCCCATAGGCTCATTGGAGTGTCCCTCCCCACGGTAACCTTTAGTAAAAGGCGAAAGGTTAGTTCGTATGTGGTCCTGAGGAGAGACCTGAGCAATAATTGCCCGTCCACTGTGCGGAGCGGGGCATTCGAACTGACCCTCACACTGTAGCAGCGTTAGCTGTTTGTTCGACGTAAATCATTTATTAGTCGTGCCGAAATGCGAAATTGTATTTAAACCAAAGGATACAAGTAAGCTCTGCCCGTAGGGCCTTTAATTGAATCTTATCGAAAACTTAGAGCTAAGAGCGTAATTATGCAGAACGCTCTGAGCGGCATAATGTAATTCGACCTCGGAGCAAGGGCATTGAGGCGGCAGCTAGGGAGCTTCAGAGGGCATTGTGCCCATCCGACGCGGTGGTAAGGCCCAAACGACATTCTTGCGTCGCCTATCCTCTCTGCCGCGCTCATGTCATGCATATGCACGCTGTGAACTTGTGAGTGTAAAGGTTGAAGGAAGAGGGAAAAAAAGCTTCGATTTAAAACTGGACAACTGGGACAATCTATAATTGCGCGGGACACCCAACGTAATTTCGAGAGAACAGTGTTGCTGATAGTGATGGTGGAGATAAACTTTATTGAAAGCGGGGGGAGGGGTGGCTAAGGGGTCGGACTCAAGTAAGGCCCTGGGCCTGCTTGGTCTTCTCCGCAGAGTCCACCGGCCCAAGCTGTCGGTCGATGTCCCCGACCGTGAGCCAGGCGGTCCAGTCAGTCTCGCTGCTGACCGAGGGAGCGAGGTGCATTCCCACATTAATAATGTTTGTGAGTGTCCCTGTTTGTGAACAGAGTCTACATAGGTCGCTTTCCTTGGCCACTTTGATTTTGTTAATGTACTTTGGGTGTGGGTATGTGTTTGTTTAGAGTCGCCTAGACGCGACCGCTTGCGTTTTATAGAGTTGCTTGGCCTGCGGTGGGAGCGTGCGACGTCTCAAGCGATGGGGCTATTTCGTCATACGTCTCGCAGGATTCCTGGTGCCTCTCCTCCTCGTTCACGCCGTCCGCGTCCGCGGACGAGGCTCGGCGCGTGAGATCTCGAGCCAAAGTCTGAGCTGACGCGTTGCTGAACATCCGGTATGGTATGGTATGGTATTGTATGGTGTGGTGAAACTTTAAAGAAGTCCTGCAGATCGTGAGTCTTCACGAAGCGGGCCGCTCCCACGTGAGAACCGGAGGGCCGAGCCTCTCCTCCGCATCGTGGGCCTGCTGGGCAGCCCAGAGTTGGTCAGCCAGAAGAGGGCTGCGGAGAACCGCCTCCCATCTGGCCGAGCTGCTAGCTATGATAGAGCGCGAACGGGCACATCGCCAGAGCATATGGTCTAACGTGGCTATATCTCCACAATCGTGGCAGGTAGCGTTGGTGTAAGTATCCGAATAGATTTTATGTAAGAGCGACGGATTCGGATAGGTATTCGTTTGTAGTAGACGGAGTGCTAATGCTTGAGCTCTATTAAGGCGCGGATGAGGAACAAAGTAGGCTCTACGGCTGAGATAGTAGTGTTTAGTAATCTCGTTGTAGGTGGAGGGCGTGTCCCTGTTCTCTGGGGAGTCGGCTTCCAACTGGTCGAGGGTAGCGCGGTGGACAAGTTCACGCGCAGCCCCGTGAGCCGTCTCGTTGAGGTTGGGAGGAGCACCCTTTATCTGACCCTGATGTGCCGGAAACCAATAAATGAAGTGGTGCGTGATTGCCTTGCCCCCAATAAGTCTGAGGGGCTATTTGGAAACTGTGCCTTTTTCAAATGCTCTGACTGCAGATCTTGAATCACTATACACCAAAACACCGTGAATTCAAAACGCGCCGCCATATTGATGAGCGCTAATCGCGCTATCTATCCCAAGCGCCGCGAAGTAGCAGGCCTGGGCTGCCACGCCGGGAGATGTGACCCGGCGCGAAAGCGAAACTTGGGCTTTTTAGCTGCGCGGAAGGTGTGTTTCGCGTTTTTTCTAGTCTGTCATTTTCGCTGTCTCGATTCAATCAAACTTCAAGACCTCATGCAAGTCCGCAATGGCCACACTGAGTGATGTGCAGACTGCAGAAGCGAATACATCGGGTAACCACGTAAGCACGTAACCTGTGAAGGATCTTACAGCACTGTGTTGGTGTCATTATTAAAGCACGCAGAACATTGTCCTCTGCACATTCCGTTTGGTCTTGTTTGTCATGGTCCCTACTGGGTTGGCCGTGTTTGGCAACCAACTGGCGAGGTCGTTTGACTGCATGATTAGCAGACGCCTGCCCTTCACCACCTGCACATTGAAAACAAATAGATGTTATAGTAAAAAGGGCTGTAGTTCTTTCCCATGCCATCACTGTTGCGAAGATATAAAGTCCTCGCAAAATGAAATAGAAAATGCACCAGGCCAATTGTATCGTGCAACCACTTAAGAGTACAACATTCAGAACACAAGCCTACAGCACTCGAAAAAGCAGCATATGATGCTAAACCTGCACTAATTGGAAAATGAGGAACTACAGTAGTTATAATGTTCAACTACATGTGCAGTCAAAGCCCGTATAACAGGGCGAGCATGACGGATGCAGGTGTTGTACAATCGCACAAACCATGACAGGGCACATAAAATTACCATCCCTACTTAAAGGTGCATCATCAGGGAAGCCTTTGGCACAAGACAACAACCGCACCTGCATTCCAAACAGTTAGCCCCACCAACTGCAGCTACCTGGTATCAGACCTGTTTCGCTTGTGCGAGGCCATATCGGATTGTTAGCGCTCCTTTAGAAAAAAAAAAACAGTAAAAACACTGGTGAGAACAAGCAAAATTTTGTTACGAAATACAACAATAATTAAGCACCTTATTTTCCTGGCCTTATGAACGGAAAAATTTTGCGCTTTGCCCCGCATAACAGCCCGCACGCACTTTAGAGCTCAGGAGGCTCAAATGAATTCGTTACGAATGACACCAGCAACACCAGCTCGTAAAGACAGGCGCGCTGCAAGAACGCCTTCGGCGACGAGCATTCGTCGTTTACGTTTTTGTGGACGAATGCTACGTGACGAGCAGACTTCGGTTTACTTTCATTAGCAATAACGCTCAGCAGCAGGGCAACATACTATCGCCTGCAACTTGTTCACGCTTAATGGTCATGCCGTGCACCAGCTGCAAGGATCGCTAACCGCAAACTCAACTGTTCCGCTTAACCGTCGGGAGCTCTGCCTGAATGAAAACACGAAAAGGCTTGCCTTCTTGTTATAGCCAAGGCGAAGCACCGGCGCGGGATTCTGCTCTGTGGGCTTGTCCAGAAAGTGCTCAGAGCATACCTGCGTGTTACACATATTACGTTCGTAGGGCGCAAAGTTGAACGTGGCACCAAAATATACACAGACCGAATACTCACTCGTGCATTTTCACGGGGTTGGTAGTTCTTCCTATTCACTGCAGCTATCCGCCGGTGGTGCAGCTTGCCATTCTTCGTTGCGGATGGAAATCGGTGCAGGCTGAAAACACCGCACCGGCACGATTCCCTACGTGTATTATGCTCTTCGCAAACAGCGCTAAGCAACCTGCTCCTTTTCCGCTGGTTATTTTGGCAGTCAAACACGACGCAACGATGCCCAGATGACTTCTTGTACTTTGGATCCGCGTGAACGGGCACATTTCCGCACTTTGGAGTGCTAGAGCTAGCGCTAGCCTATAATTGCGCTATAAGTGTAGCCTGTTTTGTGGGCACAGGTTCGCCCAATAAAAGTTAGTTTTGTCGTTCACAGTACTGCTACTGTGTTATTCAACGTCACGACCACGTGACATCTGGTGGAGGTGCTTGTGCGTTCATGTACCGAACGCCCCCGCAAAGCCGCGATCCAAGCCCGAAGCCCGAGGACAAAACCAACGTCGCCCAAGACCAGCGAGCTAGCCGCCGGCTGCAAGGACTGCCCCCAGAGCACGGACTCCTACCTGAGACGTGCAGGAAGATCGCCACCAAGTCCACCCCAATGGCAGCCCCAGCATCCCCCGTCGTGCTGCAGCAGCCCAGGGAGCCTCCGACGTTCCGCGGTTCAACGTTCGAGGACGCAGAAAGCTGGCTTGAGACATACGAGAGGGTCGCTGCTTTTAACAACTGGAACAGCGAAGACAAACTGCGACATGTCTTCTTCGCATTGGAAGACGCTGCCAGGACGTGGTTCGAGAACCGAGAAGCCACCTTGACTACCTGGGACCTTTTCCGAAGCGGCTTCCTGAAGACATTCACAAGCGTCGTACGCCGAGAACGAGCCCAAGCACTACTGGAAACCCGAGTGCAGCTGCCCAACGAGACCACCGCGATTTTTACAGAAGAAATGAGCCGCCTATTCCGCCACGCCGACCCGGAAATGTCCGAGGAAAAGAAAGTCCGGCTACTAATGCGTGGTGTTAAGGAGGAACTTTTCGCCGGTATGGTACGAAACCCACCGAAGACTGTCGACGAGTTTCTTCGCGAGGCCACTAGCATCGAGAAGACACTCGAGATGCGAAACCGGCAATTCGACCGCCGCACCAACGCTACAAACTATGCCGGAGTTCAATCACTGGCCTCCGAAGACCTGCGCGAGGCTATCAGGGCAGTCGTACGAGAGGAGCTTCAGAAGATCTTCCCGTCGTCGCAGCCTCAAGTGGCCTCGATCGCTGACATCGTCAAAGATGAGGTTCAGCGGTCGCTTGGAGTCCCGGAGGTGCAACCTCAATTACCGCAACCCCAACCCGAAGCGATGACCTACGCCGCCGTCGTACGCCGTCAAGGCCCTCCTCAGCGACCGCGCCAGGGCCCTGTAACGCCGCAATTTCGTCGTCCGCCGCCGCCAGCACGACCACCCGTCGCCCAGCGCACCTACGCGAGGAAGACGGACATTTGGCGTGCTCCTGACCACCGCCCGCTCTGCTACCACTGCGGAGAAGCGGGTCACGTCTACCGACGATGTCCGTACCGGGAGATGGGACTGCGAGGTTTCGCCGTCAACGCGCCGCGTCCACAGCTTGGAGAGCGCCCACGTGACATCGCCGATTACCTCGCCGCTACTCAGTGGAGCCCTCGACGGCCATCCCGTTCGCCGTCACCAGGACGCTACCTGTCGCCGCAGCGCCGACCATACACTGGCCCAGCCCGGGGCCGGTCAGCGAGCCCATATCCGGAAAACTAAAAGCAGCAACCGATGGAGGTGCGGTTGCTGTTCGTCGAACTGACGAAGATCCTCCGCCGCCGACGAAGACGACGACGAAACGATCTCGACGACATAACAACGACACGCCGCCGTCCCGACGAAGTCAGGAAGGCAAGACTACACCGACGAACGACGACTTGACGACGCGACGTTCCAACTTCAGTTCAACACGACGCAGCCGTGATCCGACGCCACGACCTAACTGCAACGCCAGACAAAGAACCACCGACCTCGACGTGCTTCTCGACGGCCACGCAGTCACTGCCTTAGTCGACACAGGGGCTGATTACTCCGTCATGAGTGGACACATCACCGCCCAGTTGAAGAAAGTTAAGACTACGTGGGAAGGCCCTCAAATTCGAACCGCTGGAGGACACCTCATCACGCCGTCTGGAGTCTGCACGGCAAGAATTACCGTTCATGACCGGACTTACCCTGCCACCTTCGTTATCCTCCAACAGTGTTCACGAGACGTCATTCTCGGTATGGACTTCCTGAACCAACACGGCGCAGTCATCGACCTGAAGTCGAAGTCAATAACGCTGTCGGAAGATAAAGCGATACCGCCGGAGAGCCCTCGTAGTCACCACGCCTTGAGTGTGCTCGAATACCAAGTGAGCATCCCGCCCCGCTCCAGCATTGTTATTTCGGTCGGCACCGAAATACCCGCTGACGTAGAAGGTGTCATCGAAGGCGACCAACGTCTCCTGCTAGACCGTGAAATTTGCGTCGCAAGAGGGATCGCTCGACTGCATGGAGGGAAAACTGAAGTGTTGCTGACAAACTTCAGCCAGGAGTTCAAGCACATCAACAAGGGCACGACGATCGCGTACATCGAGGAAATTGTGGAAACCGGTAATGCGTTTGTCCTCTCGGATTCCGCCGCATCTACCCCGACGACCATGGTTCCCGAACCAGACTACGACATTAATCCAAGTCTCCCAGTGATTAAGCAACAGCAGCTCAGAAGTCTGCTCCGACGATACAAAGGCTGCTTTTCGACGACATCGAGGATTCGACAAACACCAGTCGCCAAGCATCGCATAATCACCGAGGAGTACGCTCGACCACTCCGCCAAAGCCCTTACCGAGTTTCGCTGCGAGAACGCGAAGCTATAAGAGAACAAGTCGACGAAATGCTGCGCGACGACATCATCCAGCCGTCGAAAAGCCCGTGGGCATCCCCTGTTGTCCTGGTGAAGAAAAAGGACGGAACCCTACGTTTCTGCGTCGATTATCGTCGTCTGAACAAGATCACGAAGAAGGACGTATACCCCCTTCCACGGATAGACGACGCATTGGATCGGCTCTGCAACGCTAAGTACTTCTCGTCGATGGATCTCAAGTCTGGCTACTGGCAAATAGAAGTCGACGAGAGAGATCGCGAAAAGACCGCCTTCATCACGCCAGACGGCCTCTACGAGTTCAAGGTCATGCCATTCGGACTCTGCTCGGCACCTGCAACTTTCCAGCGCGTCATGGACACGGTGTTAGCAGGATTGAAGTGGCAGACCTGCCTTGTTTACTTGGATGACGTCGTCGTCTTCGCCGAAAATTTCGACGATCACCTTAGGCGGCTTACGACAGTACTAGAGGCCATCAAGTCATCAGGGCTCACTCTGAAGCCAGAAAAATGCCGCTTCGCTTACGACGAGCTTCTGTTCCTAGGCCACGTCATCAGTAAATCCGGAGTACGCCCCGACCCCCAGAAAACAGCTGCCATCGCAAAGTTCCCGCAGCCCACCGACAAGAAGGCAGTGCGTAGATTCTTTGGCATGTGTGCCTACTACAGGCGCTTTGTCAAGGACTTTTCACGCATCGCCGAGCCGTTGACACGTCTAACTAAATGTGATGTTGAGTTCAAGTGGGAAACGCCGCAGGCCGACGCATTTGAAGAACTCAAACGACGCATGCAGTCGCCGCCTGTACTTGCGCACTTCGACGAGTACGCCGATACAGAAATCCATACTGACGCCAGTAGCCTAGGCCTCGGTGCCGTTCTAGTCCAGAGGAGAAACGGAGTCGAACAGGTGATAGCTTACGCTAGCCGGTCTCTGTCAAAAGCGGAAGGCAACTATTCTACGACCGAAAAGGAATGCCTCGCCATCGTTTGGGCTACAGCTAAATTTCGCCCTTATCTTTATGGCAGGCCATTCAAAGTCGTCAGTGACCATCACGCGTTGTGTTGGCTAGCGAGTATAAAGGATCCTTCAGGACGACTGGCGCGGTGGAGCCTCAGACTACAAGAATACGACATCACTGTAACCTACAAGTCCGGACGAAAACACTCCGATGCCGATTGCCTATCACGCGCCCCCATTGACCCGCCGCCGCAAGATGACGAAGATGACGACGCCTTCCTTAGCATGATAAGCGCGGAAGACTTCGCTGAACAGCAACGGGCAGACCCGGAGCTAAAAGGACTGGTGGAATATTTGGAAGGGCACACCGACGTTGTCCCCAGGGCATTTAAGCGCGGATTATCTTCCTTCACGCTTCAAAACAATCTCCTCGTGAAGAAGAACTTTTCACCAGTCCGCGCCAACTACCTTCTTGTTGTCCTGTCAGGACTTCGTCCAGAAGTATTGCACGCCCTACATGACGATCCGACCGCTGGACACCTCGGTTTTCCCCGGACACTATCGAGGATACAAGAAAAGTATTATTGGCCGCGCCTGACCGCCGACGTCGCCCGTTATGTCAGAACATGCCGAGACTGTCAGCGACGCAAGACACCGCCAACAAGGCCAGCCGGATTACTACAGCCAATCGAGCCTCCTTGCCGACCATTCCAGCAGATCGGGATGGACTTGCTGGGACCCTTTCCGACGTCAACAACCGGAAATAAGTGGATCGTCGTGGCGACAGACTACCTTACCCGCTTCGCTGAAACTAAAGCACTGCCGAAAGGTAGCGCAGCCGAAGTGGCAAAATTCTTTGTCGAAAACATCCTGCTTCGACACGGCGCCCCAGAAGTCCTCATCACCGACAGAGGAACGGCCTTTACAGCAGAGCTCACCCAAGCCATTCTGAAATACAGTCAGACAACGCACAGGAGGACCACGGCCTACCACCCGCAGACGAGCGGCTGAATAAGACCCTCGCCGACATGCTAGCGATGTACGTCGACGTCGAACACAAGACCTGGGATGCCGTCCTGCCGTACGTAACATTCGCTTACAACACGGCGGTGCAAGAAACAACACAGATCACGCCGTTTAAGCTGGTTTACGGCAGGAACCCGACGACGACGCTCGACGCCATGCTGCCCCACGTCACTGACGAAGAGAATGTTGACGTCGCTAGCTATCTCCAGCGCGCCGAAGAAGCCCGACAGCTCGCCCGCCTACGGATCAAGAACCAACAGAGGACCGACAGCCGACACTACAACCTCCGACGACGCTTTGTTGAGTACCAGCCCGGCGACCGTGTTTGGGTTTGGACACCGATACGCCGACGAGGACTCAGTGAGAAACTACTCCGACGCTATTTCGGACCCTACAAGGTCATCCGACGTATTGGCGCTCTGGACTATGAGGTCGTGCCAGACGGCATTTCGCATTCACAGCGACGTCGCGCACGACCTGAAGTGGTCCACGTGGTGCGTCTTAAACCATTTTACGGACGCTAACTAACTTTCCTTATTTTGTTTTTTTTTCTTTGCTATGAGTGCTTACTTATTACTTTCGTTTGTTTGCAGCATCGGGTCGATGCTTTTTTAAGAGGGGGGTATTGACACGTGTACTTGTCTTTATCGGGCGACAAGTATTGTCGCCTAACAAATGTTATCGCACAGCGCGGGACGCGCCTGCATGTGTCCGAAGTTTCTGGAAAGTTATCGATGCTTCTATCCGCTGTCTGTTGTCGCCGAACGTTGTGTTATCTGATTTCATCGCTTGACACGAATGGTGTAGAACATTTTAGAAGGCATGCGGGTCCCAACGTTTAATCTGGAACATTCGATGATTGCTGTATAAAAGCCGACGCGCTTGACCCGCTGATCAGATTTTCGACGATCGCCGAGCGTGTTCGCCGCTATCGTTGCGCTCTAAGTGTAGCCTGTTTTGTGGGCACAGGTTCGCCCAATAAAAGTTAGTTTTGTCGTTCACAGTACTGCTACTGTGTTATTCAACGTCACGACCACGTGACATTATGGCGCTGGTCGACCGGGCAATCCGGGTGCGAGAGTATGCGTTCGATTAGTCTGGGTGCGAGGCTAGCGTATTATGGTCTATAGATGACATCCCGTGAGCTATCCAACAGGGCTAGTGCAATAGCCATTTGTTCAGCTATTTCGGAGTCCCTCGTTCGAACCGAGGGAGCATTGTTGATTCCTTGCCGACCATCAACAGTGACGATGGCAAACGCCCGACGTCCCTTACAAGAAGCGGCATCCACAAAGCTGACCTGTCGCTGATCACTGTGTATTTGCCTAAGGAGGTTGGCCGCCCTTGCCCTCTTTCTACCGCGATTATGATAGGGGTGCATGCTCCTAGGTATTGGCGCGACCGTAATGTTCTCACGAATCGACGGAGGAACGTCACAGAACTCCTCCGCTACTCTATCGGGGTGATATCCGAGTTCGTGCAAGGTGGATCTCCCTGCCTTCGTTGTTGTGATGCGAGTTAGCTGTGCGCGCTCCTGGGCCTCTGCAATCTCTTCAAGAGTGTTATGAATGCCAAGCTGCATTAAGCGCTCTCTACAAGTGTATATGGGTAACCCGAGAGCCCGCTTGGTAATCTTCCTAAGCTGTGCATTCAATTTATCCCGCTCTGCCCGTTTCCATCGATGCATGGCTGCCACGTATGTAAAGTGGCACAGAACGAAGGCATGCATTAGTCGAATGAGGTTATCCTCCTTGAGTCCATGGTGCCGATTTGATACCCTCCGAACTAAACGAACAGCACCAGCTAATTGCTAAAACTGAACACCAGATGCAAGCATTTTAATAGAGGAATGCGCATAGCGGACACTGACATCTCTGACGCGAACTTGCGCATGCGCCACTGGGTATGCGCCACTCTGCAATGAACCTCTTTGACGCCAACTTGAGTCACTGTGTCTGTGCCACTGGGTCCGCCCGGACCTCACGGTGGCGCAACCAGAAGGCGCAGCTTGTTCACTGGAAAACACAAAAAAAAGCCCGGCACGCCTCACACGTGACTGACGCGTTTCGGCTATTCGCATACTCGGATTGTCATTGTAGGTGAGTTCTGCCCGAGTTTTGCAGATGTGTTCCTTTATTGACTCGTCCATGGGGGCTTGCTTCTTGCGGCCGTTTATTCCTTTACGCTCACGCCTCCTTTCACGCCGCATTGTCATAGGACGAAGTAAAATAAAATTTGACCAATTTCATTTATCGCGCCTGATACGTTACAAGATCTAGCAAACAGGCTTATGCACAGATACAGCGCCATTTGACCCACGCAATGGTGCCAGTGAGCGTATGTCTGTTCTGTGCGATCAGACAATAAATCATGAGATAATACTGGCAGTATACCGCGTGTACTGCAAGAACGGCCGTGTCTCACGCATTGTGGGCACGTTACAGATCCTCTGGTGGACAAAATAATCCGGAGCCCCCCCCCCCCCCCCCCCCCCCCACGGCATGACTCACAATCAAATCGTGATTCTGTGATGTGAAACCGCAGAATTGAATTCAGTTATACCGTGTGTCCCAGCTAACGTTAGCCAAGCACTTCAAAGAAAAAAAAGATTAGGAATTCATGGTGCTAAATATGCCTTTAAGACCTACGGTGTTCAGTCTCAGACCCGTGGGGACCGAACGCTTTAAGTCTTACAATCGTATCTCACATCATGACTTTGGACGCTCCTTTATTTGAAGAGCATGGCTAACGTGAGCTAGGGCACCTTATATATGCATACTATAGTAGGCTCATAAGCTTTTCTGAAACGCAATGACCTGCTTATAAAACGGTGAACGATATTCGGTAGTTTTAAATGTTGACGGGAGCACCTAGTTGCACAACACCAGACGCTACTGAAACGCCAGCTGCTGTAAACGAACGCGAGCAGAACGCGCAATGTGTAGCCAAATAACTGCGAACTTGAATTCGATCTTGACCTACCAGCGGGGCCTAAAAGAATGAAAATGCTCTGCACTTCTACCCGCGCCCGTGGGCGCGCATAAGCGTGCTCGAAAGGTAGCTGATCATGCTGTGCGGGCGTTTTTAAAACGTTGGTTAGCCCCAGCTTAATGAAACCAACGGCATGTGGTTTCCCGTCACTTGGCGCTCGTTGGAGTATTCTTTTTTTATATTCCGCCTAAATAGTTTTAGAGTGTCGTGATTAAAAAGAAAAGTGCAGTATTTCATTCAATGAATTGAGTTCGTTCACGGCGCTGCTCAGCGCCGCGGCCGCCTTGTTGTGCTCGGTGGTTGGTACACATTTGCCCGCCTACGCCGAGATTTGCCTTACTGCATGTTTTGTCCACTGTTGCGGCATACGTTTGTTTCGCCAGTTACAGATGATAATTTCCTTCGAGGTGCACATCAGTACACGGCAGAATGCAAGCAGCGCAATATCGGTGCTTTGGAAACCAGCCCAGGACATCCACATCCTGTCGTTTGTTTGGCGCAGCGCGTTCAGTACACTGCAGTACACTCACAAGTCGTACTTATAGCCTGGTAATGCGAAGGTGATTTGCGGTTGCTGAAATCGAAACACGGCCTCCGTGGCAGCAGTTCCACGTGTTGGTCGTTCTGGCTTCGCAGCAATGCTTTCTTCTTAGTGCGAAATTTTTCTAAAGGCTGGCAATAGTCTCATATTACCTAAACAGTGCCTAAAATTTCTTGATCTAGGGAACTTTTCCTAGAGTCGGCAGCACTGCACAAGGACATTTAAAAGGTGTTTCACGTAACTTGTGCCAATGATAAAAAAAAAAGCGCTTAGGCGCAGCTGAATGAAACCAATCGGCTTATGGTTTGTCGTCATGTAGTTTTCCTTAGACTAGTTTTTATGTTCTACTTAATTAATAACTCATTAAGATGAATTATGCAATTTCCTAAATATTCACTTTAGGGCTAAGGGCGTTTCGTTATGTTGTAAAGGGGGCTCAGAAACGACCGGCCCAATTTTAGTGGCAACGCACATGATGCGGTATGTGGTTTTTCGGCGTTTAAAGAAAGCCCGTGAAATGTTAAACAACACCACGTGACCGCGCTCGTGCGCTATCGTATTGCTGCGCTCTCAATCGCCGTTCGTGCGAAAGAACCGCGTGCGCGGAGCGTGGCGAAGTCGGCGGCCGCGGCTCCAGCCATCGGCTTCACAGTGCGACAGTCGGTGGCACACGGAAAGGAAGCGTCGTCGTCCCTGATAAGCGATAGGCTCGACGCACGGTTGAGCGCGCTGCAATAAGATAGCGCACGAGCGCAGTCACGTGGTTTTACTTGATATTTCGCGGGCTTTCTCTAAACGCCGGAAAAAGAAATCGCCACGCAGCATGTACATGTACGTTGCCACACAAAAAAAAAAAGGATCGGTCGTTTCTGAACCCCCATGCAACGCGGCGAAGCGCACTTGGCCCTAAAGGGAATATTAAAAATTTTGCGTAGTTCATCTTAACTATTTAAGCGGAATATAAAAAAAATACTCCAACGAGCGCCAAGTGATGGCAAACCGCATGTCGTTGGTTTCATTAAGCTGTGGCTAATCAACGTTTTAAAAATCATTGGCACAAGTTACCTGAAACACCCTGTATAGTGACGATGGCATCGCATATACTGATAATAGATACAGTGTAAGAAACCAACATGGTGCAATGCCGTGAACGAACGCAATTCATAGAATGAAATACTGCACCTTTCTTTTTAATCACGACACTCTAGAACTAAAATAAGTGATCAACTTTGTTGCACTTGCAGACTGGCGACTCCTGGCACTGACAGGTTCACTCATGCCAGTTTCGGTGATAGGTACGCCACGGTCATGCACCCGCTCAGCTGAGTGAGAATAAGGGGGTGTCCTTTTGGCTTCCTCGCATTTTGCCGCCTAATGCAATGACCGTTTGTCGAGTCTCCGGAGACCTAAACAACGCATGGGCCGTGCGGTTCGATGCAGTGACAGCACGACGGCGCCGACACCAACGGCAGCATCGCAAACGCGCCTCGAGCGTCACTAAATTGGTATCGCAACAAAAGCTCACGCTCGCATTTGAGCCAGAAGCGTCGAATACGCAATATATAGGAACCACTCGAGGTATATAAGCACGTTGGTTCTGCATTCTTCGCTATGGATACCCGGGATATTTGGACACCCGCGTAGGATGACACTCGATATGCATTAAATCAAACCTCCTTGCATGCAATTACCGATTAATTCATAAGACGGCACTGCACTACATGCGACAGAAAATAACATCTTGGTAGGAGCACTGGTAATGCCAGCGATTCTCCGTGTTGAATTATGTGATGCCGCTCAGAGCGTTCGGCCCAATTACGCTCTTAACTCAATAAGTTTTCAATAAGATTCGATTAAAGGCCCTACAGTCAGAGCTTGTGTCCATCGGGTGGTTTAAATGAAATTTGTCATTTCGGCATGCCTAACAAATACTTTTCGTCGAACGAACACCTAACGTTGTTACAGTGTGAGGGTCAGTTCGAATGCTCCACTCTGAAGAGCGCACGTATTACTGTTGTTCAGGTCTCGCTTGAGGTCAGTTTCAACCGTAGTTCTCGCTTCTCGCTTCTCGGCCTTTTGGCTAAGATCAAAGTGTAGTCATGGTGTAGTCGAGCGGCGTTAAACAGTCTCGGCCACCCGTAGCTGGTGGCCGGGTTCATTTCCAGTGCAGCTAGGCGTTCTTCGGCTGGCGAACGCCGACGCGACCATGGTAAGCCAACCGCCCCCGAAGGCTTATGCCTTCGATGTTGTGGTCCCTGAGGGGACAAGTCCCGAAGACGTCGTCGACGCGACGGCTTCGATAGTATCCTTGGAGGAAGTTTATTGCGTCCAACACTTCGGCGGACGCAATTATCAAGTCACCCTGAAGAGCGAAGCCGCCATGGCTAAAATCGTCGACGCTGCCAGCCTCGTCATCGGGGATGAACGCGTCTCCATCGTTCCCCTGAGCCCGCAAGTCACGCAAGTGACCGTCATGTTTCTACCGTGCCGCGTTTCTAGCGAAACGCTGGCCCAAGCGCTGTCACCGTACGGTAAAGTACTGCACATCAACCGAGGTGTGATGGGCTCGCGTCCCACTGTCACCACTGGAACGCGCTACGTCCGTATTGAGATGAAGCCCGGCTCACCAGTCCCCAACTACCTGAAAGTGGCAGGCCACCGCGTCACCTGCGACTACAAAGGTATGCAGCGCGTCTGTCGGCGTTGTGGGTCTTCGGGCCATTTCCGTGTGCAGTGCACAGCACCCTTCTGCGCAAGGTGCGGCATCTATGGCCACATCGGTAAGGGCTGCATTTTGCCGTGTCGCCGCTGCGGGGATCCACATGCAACAGTCGCCTGCTCCCTGCGGCGAACCTACTCGGAGGCGGCGTCGAAGAACTTCCCGCCGCTCCAGTCGAGTACTCACTCACCTGATCCACCGACCGATTCGCCAGCCGCGTTGACTCCCGCCCAGGAAGATGCGCTACCAGCGGCACCAGCTGAGACGCCGACAACGTCCCCCGCGAGCCCGGAACCGGAGAACTGCGAGAGCGTTCCGGAACCGGTCATACCTCTGTGCTCCCAGGAGATGGCCGGAGAACACCGTGTCGAACCCCCAACATCGCGAGCGCCCACAGAGGACAATGCCCTAGAGGCTGTTTCGTCGCCCTGTCTGTCTGTAGACTCGGCGGCGTGCAGCCTTGTGATCGATGAGACGCCTGGCGAGGATGACGACGCGGCGTCCCTGGGCGACGCATATACCAGTTCCTCGAGTGCGTCGTCGTCTACAAGAATTGAAGACGACTGTACTGCTAGTGATGTGAGCGGCAGCAGCCCGGACATTTTCGTGCCACCCTCCCTCCCCACCACTGGCACGAAAAGGCACCGCGGCTCAACCACCGACTCGGACATTTCGTCGCGTGACAGGAGCCCATTGAGGGCTTCCTCTCGACCCCGGAAGCCTCGCGCTTCTGCCGGGTCGCCAGTGCGGAAGAAATGAGACTTTCTGCGCCGATTTCGGCGCAATTGAACTCGCCCCCGTCAGTTGAAGGTACCCCACCCTTTATCTACCAATATGGATCTTCTACTCAGAGTGATGACTTTTAATGTGCATGGGTTTCGTAACGTTCAAAAGCAGGCAGAGGTGGTCGCCTTTGCCCGTTCGTCGGCCTGCGACCTCCTCTTCCTGCAAGAAACAAATTTCTTTAATTTAAGCGACGTCTTGATGTTCAAGCGCGCTTTCAATATTGACTGCTTTTTCTCGTACGCCACCACGCGTTCGAGCGGCGTTGGAGTGCTTGTTCTTAACCGTAATCTGTTGCGCGACCATCATGTAACCTTCGACGCGCTCGGACGCGTGCTGGCGTTCGACTGCACATTTCACTCTGTACGTATCCGATTTCTATGTATCCATGGGCCGGCGCAATCTGCGAATTCTAACGCGTTTTTTAAACCTTTGGATGTATATTTCTTAGATTCGCGTCCGGTTATTCTTTTGGGCGATTTCAATTGTGTGCTGGATTCGGACGCAGATGTCCAGGGCCCTGGCAGGGGCAGGCCTAACGGCAACGCCAGGGAGCTAGGTCGGCTGGTGCAGCAGTTTGCGCTCCTCGACGCGTATGAACTGCTCCACGGTAGTACGTACGTTTGGACGTGGCGTCGCGGGGCATCGTCGAGTAGACTAGACAGAGCCTATGTACCGCGGCGTCTTACCAGCTACGTTCATGTCGCCGAGGTGCGCCCACTTCCTGCGTCGCCAGTATATGTAAGCGACCACCGCCCCTTCGAGCTGGTATTAGAGCTGCCCTCAGGGTCTCCGTCAGCTCGAGGCCCATGGCGTCTCGACTGCCGCGTCCTGCACGACCTTGACTCCAAAGCCGGTTTACTGCGAGCTGTTAGAGCGTCCCTTATCGGAGCCGACCCAGATGACTGGGATATGTTAAAAGAGCAGTGGCGTCATCACTGCAGTGCGTCGGGCCGAGCCCTACGGGCTCGCGTCTCCGGGGAAATGACGGCGTTGGTGACGAAGTTGCGCATCGCACAGCGCAGCCCGCTTCCGACGGCAGTTATGTGCGCGTGGAAAAATGAGCTTGTCGAGCGCTACCAGCGGCTAGTGCGGGCTTCCTCGCTGTCGGCTGCCGCTTGGCGCTGTAGGCGGGCACCGTGTGCGCACCCCGAAGTCCTCAGGTACGCTCGCCGCGCATTTATTCGTCCGGCGGGATTACCGGCCCATTCTCTGGATTCGGACGCCCCCCCGCCTGGTGCCGGTTCCCGCGACTTTTACGACTTCGTCGCGCACTTCAGAAACGTGGCACAAAAGACTCTTTCCATCGACGCTGCCCGAGCGTCCGCTCATCCCCTGCTGAGCGCACTGCCACGCGTTGACAGCCAATCGTGTGAAGCGCTCCTTGCTCCGCCATCCAGTGACGAGATTAAGGGAACGCTGGATACAATGAAGCGTGGGTCGGCCCCAGGCCCCGACGGTCTCCCTGTGGAGTTTTATTCGGAGTTCTGGGACGCCATTGGACCATTGCTCACGCGAGTATTAGAACGGTGCTTTGAAGATCGCACCTTGCCGCTTTCCTTTGGTAAAAGTCGCATTTCACTGATCCCCAAGAAAGAGCCCACATCAACGCACCCCGACGATTGGCGTCCCATCACTCTGCTAAACGTCGATTATAAAATTTTAGCCTGTGTAATTGTTCGCCGACTTGGAAATCTCCTCCCGTCGCTTATCGCGTGGCACCAGGCGTGCTCAATACCGGGCCGTGAAATACATACTCACTCGTGTGTTACACGCGACATAATTCAGTACACGATTGGTCGCCATAGTCAAGGCTTGTTAGTCTCTCTGGATCAGGAAAAAGCATTCGATTACTTGGAACACGAATATATATTTGGAACATTAGACGCTTTCGGTTTCCCCCCAAATTTTACTGACCTGATCCGAGCAATGTACAGCAATATCGAAAGCACATTGTCCTTAGACTCACGCGAAAGTAGGCCCTTTCCTGTTACGAGAGGGGTCCGTCAGGGCTGCCCTCTTTCTCCAGTTTTGTTTATTTTATCCCTAGAACCTTACCTAATAGCCTTAGAACGTCATCCGCATATTAGAGGCCTTCCGCTACCCGGTAGCTCATCTGTCAAAGTAACGGCATATGCGGATGACATTACACTGTATGTCCACAACGAACAGTCACTCCTCTATGCCCTAAACACATTTCAGGACTACAGTTCAATATCAGGTGCAAGGCTAAATTATTCCAAAAGTAAATATTTTTTCATTGGTTCCCCAAATTCACGTCTCCATATTGCCTCGCCATTACAGTGGCATCCTAAAATAAAGATTTTGGGTATATGTTTCGATCCATCAGGCATTTGGGAGGGCATGTGGATTCCCGTCATGGATACACTAAAGAACAACGTTCAGGCAGCCCGTGATTTCGACTTGCCTCTTCTCGAACGGCGTTACCTCGTACAGTCCATCTTCTTGGGGAACTTTTGGTACTTGTGCCACGTTGCTAAGCCCCCCCTTCGTGTCTTGAGGAGTGTGCAAAGCAGTGCCAACTCGTTTTTTTGGGCGGGTGGAACTGAGCTTTTGGCACGACCGGCGTTAGCCCAGCCCCGTGATCGCGGCGGCTTATCCTTCCCGAATGTGTCAGTAACAGCCTCCGTACTATTACTGCGGACTTTAATGCGGACCCTGGCCAATGATGGCTCCCCCGCGCAGACCCTTGCAGGGTACTTCCTTGGCACCTCACTGCGGGTTTTGCTGCCTACGAGCCCCGTGAATCGTGGACCGCAGTCGGCGGAAGCTCCTGCGGTGTACAGGACAAGCGTAGCCTTCCGCAGGCATCTGTCAGCCACCTGTCCAGACGTCGACCCCTGCTCTGACAGGGTTGTAGAAATAATGGGCGCTGTCCTACTTCCCTTGGTGCCCCCTGACCGACGTCCCATAGCGCATCGTCTCCAGTGGAAGCGCATTGCCACGGCTACGCTGCCTGGCCACCTCCGTGATTTTATTTGGAAACTTGGCTGGGGACTGCTCCCAACCCGGGATAGGTTAGAACGCTGGGGCGTGGTGCGTGTCTCCACATGCCCAAACTGCACGTCGGTGGAGACAAACAGACACGCAACAATCGAGTGCGTTGTCGCACGCGTATTTTGGCGCGCCGTCCATGCGGGGTTTCGAGGCCAGGGCGTCCGGGACTTTGTATCGAGCGGAAGGTTTCCGCGCGGGCGTTTCGCCGGCCTTCTTCTCGTGGCAGCCCTGTTCAGTCTGTGGCGAAACCGCTGTGAAGCGGTGGCAGGAAACTGTCGCCGCAGAGCACTGTGGCCTATAATGGGCCGCTTGAGGCGAGAGGTGCCCGCTTTCCTCGCGGACGAACTGTTCTTCCTCGGGGAACAGGAGTTTCTCCGCCACTGGTCGTGCCCGTTTGTTTTTGTTCGAAACGGCCGAGTGCAGCTAGTCTTCCGTCCGGAGGGGCGATAAGTACGCCACTTCAATTGCAACTTCATGTTACTCCTTTCAATTTCATTTCCATGTATTGTATACAATGTTCCTTGCCATCATACATGTAAAGTGTGTGTTTCACAATGTATAGTTCTGTATTCTCATTTTACATAGTGTTGCTTGTATGATTGCTTTTATGATGTCTTGTAAATAGTGTAAATAAACTTTTTCTAAACAGTTCGAAGAAGAAGAAGAAGGCGCACGGAACAAGCGGTTCTACCGACGCCCCTGCGTGTTCCACGTCGGGGACGTCCACCTCTCACGCCATGGCGCCTACAGCGTCATGGACTCCCTCGAAGGCCCACGTCTTCGATGCTGTTGTCCCTACGGGGAATGGTTCCGAGACCGTCGTCGACGCGACGGCCTCAATAGTTGGCCTCTCTGAGGTCTACTGCGTTCAGCACATGGGAGGCCTCAACTTCCAAGTCACCGTCAAGAGCATGGCTTCCATGACTCTAATCGTCGATGCTGGCTGCCTCATCATCGGTGGCGAGCGTTGTCCCATCGTTCCCGTTGGCCCGCAGGTAACCAACGTAACCTGCCTCTTTTTGCCGTCCTTCGTTCCGAACGAAGTCCTCGTCCAGGCACTATCACCATACGGCAAGGTTCTGTCTGTCAGCGCTGGTCTCATGAGCGGACGACGTGGCGTGCTCACGGGCACACGCTTCGTGCGTATGGAAATGAGCACCACAACACCTGTCCCCAATTATCTCCGAGTCTCTGGTCATCGTGTAACGTTTGACTACCGCGGCTTGCAACGCGTGTGTCGTCGGTGCGGTTCCAGCGACCACTACCGTGCACAGTGCACCGCAGCGTTCTGTGGCCGTTGTGGCGTCCATGGCCACGAAAGCGACGGGTGTGACCGTCCTTGTCGGCGTTGCGGGGATAGTCACCCTACGGTCGCGTGCCCTGTGCGGCGTTCATACTCAGACGCTGCTACTGGAGCCTTTCCCCCCTTACCGCCGGCGTCAACTGCGGTTGCGACTGCGCGTGACGCCACAACCAAAGAAATTGCACTGACACCGCATGAACTAGCGTCAAGAAATGAAAAAGAAGAAGCATGCAGCATGAGAAGTCACAGCGCGCCATGTTCGCCGGCCTCCTCTACTGAAAAAGAAGACCGTGACGTGGCGGATCGCAACACGCCATGTTCGCTGGCCTTTCAAGCAGGGGACATGCGTGCTGTAGCCGAAAGCGCCTCCACTTCGGCTGTTACCATCACTCCTCCTGACCCCCATAAAGTTTTGAACGCGGATATAGCGTCTGACCCTGCGATCGCTGCAGTCGATGTACCCACGAAGTCTGCTGCGGCTTCATCAGCCTCAGTTGCATCTCCTACAGCGGCGCAGCCTTTGCATCTGAGTGGGCCCCCGGCTGCCGAGGTTGTCGGTGACGATGAAACCAAACCCGCCGTCTTACCGATACCGACATCATCCTCATCAGAAAACAGCTTCAGCCTCGGAGTTGATAGCAGCGTTGGACTCTCGCCGAGCCTGGATGAACTCGACATAGAAATGGCGGCCCCACGAGACGTAAAGCGCGCTCATGCGTCAGCCTCTGGCTCGGACGGCGGCCCCGATCGCCGTGCCGAGTTACAGCGGCCCAAAAAACCTCGGCCTTCTTCGAGAGGGTCGAAGAAGTGACGCGTGGACTGCTTAACCCCTGGACTTGTTCCCGGGGCGCCGACTTGAACAACACGACCAGGTCACTTTGGTGATACATTTAATTAATTATGGCTGACACCCTGAAAATTATTTCATTAAATGCACAAGGGTTCCGAAGTCCTGTAAAACAAGCCGAAATTATTAGCGTGGCCCGCGCAAAACAGTGTGACATACTGTGTTTACAAGAAACAAATTTTTTCACCATTGGACATGTCCTCACTTTCAAACGCACTTTTAACCTAGACTGTTTCTTCTCCTTCGCTACATCACGATCTAGCGGAGTTGGTATTATTATTTTCAACAGAGCTCTCTTGCGAGATCATCATGTCTTTTATGATGGGACTGGGTGAATATTGGCATTTGATTGTGTACTATCTTCATTTAGGTTACGGATTTTGTGCATATATATGGACCCGCGCAGGCCATTAAGTCCAATGATTTTTTCCGTGACCTGGACGTGTATTTCCTTGACGGTCGTCACGTGGTGCTCGTTGGGGATTTTAACTGCGTCTTAGACACGCGAGCAGATGTGCAGGGCCCGGGCTGGGGTCGCCCTGATTGGAACGCTCGGGAGTTGCGTCGCCTCGTCCAGCATTTTTCGTTGCTAGATACATATCAACTTTTTCATGATTATTTCTTTGCCTGGACCTGGCGACGCGGTGCGTCGTCAAGCAGGTTAGACCGTGCCTATGTGCCAAGCAGTTTAGCTCAGTATGTCACCCAGTCTGATGTGATAACGTTACCTTCATCCCCTGTTTATATTTCCGATCACAAACCAGTAATACTTGAAATTCGCTTCCCTGCTTCCTCATCAGTAATACCCTGGCGTCTGGACATGCGCGTTCTACATGACGCACGCTCGCGCTCTTGTTTGTCACGAGTTTTGGGCGCCTCTGTTTCTAGATCTGACCGAGAGTCATGGGATGCGCTTAAGGTGCAGTGGCGTCTACACTGTTCAGTTGAAGGACGTGCACTCAGACGACGTATGTCAGAGGAACTGGCGGATACTGCCACGAAGCTCCGCATCGCCCTTCGGGTCAATCAACTGACTCCGTTGATGCGGTCCTGGCAGCGTGAGCTACGGAGGCGTTTCCAACGCCTCATCGCGGCGTCGTCTTTGTCAGCTGCTGCTTGGCGATGCAGACGTAATCCGTGTGCACATCCCGAAGTTCTGCGCTTTTCAAGAAACTCGCTTTTTAAACAGCCGAATGCATTCGGTTCTGCGGCCCCAAGATCACTTCCTGTTACACCACCTCCCACACGTGATTATTCGCTCTTTGTAAGGCATTTTGAAAACATGGCGCGTACGACCATGCAAATAGATTCTGGCTCTCAAGGACTTCATACTTTGCTTAGTGGGCTGCCTAAGGTTCCACCTGAGGTAGCTAACCGTCTTTGTGCACGACCATCAGCCGAGGAAGTGAAGGCAACATTATCTTCAATGAAGCGTGGCTCGGCCCCAGGGCCGGACGGGTTACCCGTGGAGTTTTATCTAACGTTCTGGGAAGATATTGGTGCCACTTTCGTATCGGTTATCAGCCAATGCTTTGAGAACTTTGATTTCCCGTTCAGTTTTCGGGACGGTCGTATTGTGCTGATACCTAAGCACGATCCGTCATCAGTTCGTCCAGAGGAATGGAGGCCAATCACGCTTCTCAACGTTGACTACAAAACCTTCACAGCTGTTCTCACCCGGCGCTTGAGAAGCCTGATGCCTTCCCTAATAGGACACCATCAGGCATGCTCAGTCCCTGGCAGAGAGATACACAGTCTTTCGTTCGTTACTCGTGACATAATGACATACACGCTGACCAGGTCGGCACGTGGTCTCTTAGTTTCACTGGATCAAGAAAAGGCATTCGATCGCCTTGAACATAACTACATTTTTAATGTACTGACCTCGTTCGGCTTCTCGTCAAATTTTGTTGAACTTATTAGGAATACCTATTCAAATATCCGAAGTACATTGTTCCTTGATGGTCGAGAAAGTGCACCGTTTCCCGTTACACGTGGCGTTCGTCAAGGGTGCCCTCTATCCGCAGTACTTTTTGTGCTCAGTCTTGAACCATTTCTGCGCTCAACAGTGAGAGACCCTTACGTATGCGGTCTCCCACTGCCTGGTAGCGGTGTTGTAAAGGTGACAGCCTTCGCCGATGATATCACATTATATCTCAGGAATGAAGATAGCTTAACCCGTAGCCTTCGAATTTTCACTGAGTACGGAAATATTTCAGGTGCTGCGCTAAATTTTTCAAAATGTCGTTATTTGTTCATTGGTTCACCACAGACACGCCTAAGTCCCCTTTTCCGTCTACAAAAGAGCAATTCTCTTCGCATTTTAGGCCTTGACTACACCTCTAATGGCATATCAGACTCTGTGTGGCTCTCAATTCTTGAAGATGTAAGGCGAAATATTGAAGATGTTCAAGGTTATGATTTACCCCTATCAGAAAGAAGGTACTTAGCGCAGTCTGTATTTTGCGGCCGAGTGTGGTACGTTTGTCACGTCGTACAGCCACCATTACGGGTTACTAGGTCCTTGCAGTCCCTTCTTGGTGCCTTCTTCTGGTCGCGCCGTACAGAACTAGTCTGTCGCGCGGCGCTTGGGCAACCACGCTCTCGCGGTGGGTTCGCCTTCCCATCCGTGTCTGTCCGCTGCCAGCTGCTTGCTCTGCGATTTCTGCTCCGTCTGTTACAGCATGATCAGTGTCCAGCGCGTGAACTCGCTTGCTATTTCCTTGGCACGAAAATTCGCTACATGTTACCGGGCGTACACTTAAATCGCGGCCCACAAGTGTTAAACGCGCCTACATTTTACTGTACGACCGTGGCATTTTATCGCCACATACAACAGGTATGTCCTGATATAGACGTTCTCCAAAACCGTGTAGTAGATACTATGTCAGCCTTACTGCTTCCTCTAGTTCCCCCAGCGCGCCTCGCACATTCCAATAATGTGTCGTGGGATGCGATAACGGCATCATTTTTGCCTGGCCACCTACGCGACTTCATGTGGCGTTTAGGGTGGCAAGTGCTTCCAACTCGGGACAGGCTTGAGCGGTGGGGCGTTGTCCCATCTTCGCAGTGTCCCAATTGCCCCCTTCAAGAATCCAATAAACATGTACTGCTGCAATGCGTCGTTGCCAGGATATTTTGGAGGGCCGTGCATACTGGATTTCGTGGCCTTGGAGTCAACCGCTTTATTACATCTGGTCGCTGCTCACGTGGCCGCTTCGCGCGACTTTTAATTGCTGCGGGGGCCTTCTGTCTATGGCGTAACCGGTGCGAGGCAGTTGCCATGGGACGTCGTCACCACGCTCTATTTCCACTTATGGGGAGGCTCTACTCTGAGCTACTGTCGTTTCTGTCGGAGGAGTTGTTCTTCCTTGGAGAAGAAGAGTTCCTTCGACAGTGGTCATGTCGTTTCCTGTCGGTGGCTAATGGACGCGTATGGCTGAATTTTCGTCCAGCCTGGTTCTTGTAGCCAGACCATCAGAAATATTCATTTAATGCACATAGAATGCAGGTGCCCGTGATTTCTGTGTGTGTGTCCTCTCGTATACATGATCATTTTTGTATATACACATCTCGTGCACATCACTTCAAAATTGTGTAAAGTGTTCTATCACATCATCATTGTATATAACCATTGTGCACACTGTATATATTGAAAATCATTTTGTACATGTGGCATTTAGTTTATGTGTAACTGTGCCTTTCCGTGGGTATACGTGTTTATATGTTGGTGCGTGAGGACTCGGACACTACTCGCGTTGACAACGCGCTGTGTTTCGTGTCTTACATGTTATCGTCCGCGTGGAATTGTGCCGTGATTATGACTCAGTGTTCGTATCGTCTCTTG
Organism: Dermacentor albipictus; assembly: GCF_038994185.2. Classification (NCBI taxonomy): domain Eukaryota; kingdom Metazoa; phylum Arthropoda; class Arachnida; order Ixodida; family Ixodidae; genus Dermacentor; species Dermacentor albipictus. The sequence goes on along the minus strand of NC_091822.1, from coordinate 65,999,413 downwards.
TCGAAATAAACTTTTTCTAAACACACCGGTTTGCTGTTTCTGCTGACGTCCCTGCGTGTTTCACCTCAGGGGCGTCCATCTTTCACGCCATGACACCTACAGTTCTGTGGGCACCTTAGAAGGCCCAGTTCTTCGATGTTGCTGTCCCGGCGGTGAATGGTCCCGAGAGAGTCGTCGACGCGACGGCCTCAATAGTTGGCCTATATATCTATTGCATTCAGCACATGGGAGGCTTCAACTTCCAAGTCGCCGTCAAGAGTATGGTTTCCGTGACTCTAATCGTCGATGCTGTCTGCCTTGTCATCGGTGGCGAGCGTTGCCCTGTCGTTCCCGTCGGCTCGCAGGTCACCAACGTAACCTGCCTCTTCTTGCCATCCTTCGTTCCGAATGAAGTGCTCGTCCAGGCACTGTCATCATACGGCAAGGTTCTGTCTGTCAACGCTTGGGTTATGAGCGGACGACATGGCGTGCTCACGGGCACCCGATTCGTTCGAATGGAAATGAGCACCTCAACCCCTGTTCCCAATTATCTGCGAGTCTTTGGTCATCGTGTGACGTTTGACCACCGCGGCTTGCAACGCGTGTGTCATCGGTGTGGCTCTGGCAACCACTACCGGGCTCAGTGCACCGCAGCGTTCTGTGGCCGTTGTGGTATCCATGGCCACGAAGGCGACGGATGTGACCGTCCTTGTCGGCGTTGCGGGGCTGGTCACCCTACAGTCGTGTGCCCTGTGCGGCGTTCCTACTCAGACGCTACTGCTGGTGCCTTTACCTCCTTACCGCCGGCGTCAGCTGCGGTCGCGACGGCGCGTGGCACCGTAACCAGAGAGATTGCCTTGACACCGCACCAACCAGCGTCGGAAAATGACAAAGAAGAAGCATGCAGCTCGAGCATTCAAAACACGCCATGTTCGCCGGCCTCGTCAGCCGAAATGGAGGACCGTGCTGTTGGCGGTGTGGCCGATCGCAGCACACCATGTTCACCGGCCTCCCAGACAGCGAGAGACAGGCGTCTTGTGGCCGGTGGCACCTCCACTTTGACTACTGCCATAAGTCCTGATTGCACCGAAGTTTTCGACACGGCTAAAACACCTGGCCCGGCGATATCGGCGCTCGCTACACCAACGAAGTCTGCGGTGCCTTCATCCGCCTCAGTTGCGTCACTTCCAACGCCACACCTGATGTTTGACTCTTCTGGAAAAGCCACTGCGCCGTTCCATCTGAATGAGCCCCCGGCTGCAGAAGTTGTCGGCGGCGATGTCACCGATCCCGCAGCCCACCCGCTTCCATCATCATCATCATCATCATCATCATCATCATCATCTGAAAATAGCTTCAGCCTTGGAGTTGATAGTAGCGTTGGACTTTCGCCAAGCCAGGGTGGACTCGACTTGGAAATGGTGGTCGCACGAGACGTAATGTGTGCCGAGGCGTCATCCTCCGGCTCGGACGGCGCCCCGGATCGCCGCGCCGAGTTACAACGGCCAAAGAAACCTCAGCCTTCTTCGAGAGTGTCGAAGAACTGACGTGTTTACTGCATGTCCGCTGGAATTGTTCCCGGGGCGCCGACTTGAGCAACACAACCAGGTCAGTTAGGCGACACATTTAATTAAATATGGCTGACACCCTGAAAATCTTCATTGAATGCACAGGGATTCCGAAGTCTTATGAAACAAGCCGAAATTATCAGTGTGGCCCGCGCTAAAAATTGTGACATTCTGTGTTTGCAAAGACATGACAAGAACTTTATTTGAGTCCTGAGGGAATGAGATCTTGCGGAGCTAAAACCGAAGGCTCCCGCAGATCAAGTCGGTGGCGCCACCCACAATGGGACCGGGAGGTGAAGTTCCGCCGCAATGTCGTGGGCCCTCTGGACAGCCTGGAGTTGCATGTGGAGATTGCTGCTCTTGAGCGATTCCTGCCATTGTTCTTTCGTGATGGGTAGAGAGGCGTTAAGGGCTGGACACAGCCAGAGCATGTGTTCAAAAGAGCATGAGTCATGACCACATTTGGGGCACGACTGTGAGTGGGCAGGATCTATCCTGTTAAGAGACCGAGGAGTGGGATACGAACGGGTTTGCAGAACTCTGAGTGTGCTAGCCTGAGAAATGTTTGTTTAATTTAGGGTGAGGGGGTAGAAATATCCTCCTGCCCAGTCGATAATGGGAAACAATTTCGTGGAAAGTACATAATGGATCTTTGTGGATGTTGACCTCGTTACGAGCCTGGCTACCCGTGACAGCGCGGTACGTGAAATCACGCGCTCTCCGCTGGGCCTGCTCGTTAGGATTACATCCAAGCGGGTTAACTGAGCTATCTAGATGGGCTGGGAACCACGAGATGTGGTATCCTTCGCTGCTCGCCCTAGTCCTTTGAAGTGCTTTAAGCAAAATACTGTTCGCCTGTTCAGATACGAGAGTGGACGAGAAGAATCTAACCGCCGTGCGCGAGTCCGAGAAGATGATAGCGGGAACTTTTGAGCTATGAAAAGCCAGAGCGATCGCCGCTTCCTCCGCCACATGGGCAAACTTCGTATAAACAGAGGCTGCATTGACCAGTTTGCAAGAAACAATTTTTTTCCCTATTGGACACGTTCTTACTTTCAAGCTCACTTTCAACCTCGATTGTTTTTTCTCTTGCGTGGCGTCACGCTCTAGTGGAGTCGGTATTATTATTTTCAACAGAACTCTCTTGCGACATCATTATGTCTTTTATGGTGGGACAGGGCGGATACTTGCATTTGATTGTGTACTATCTTCATTTAGGTTACGGATTTTGTGCATCTACGGGCCTGCGCAAGCCATTAGGTCTAACGACTTTTTCGTGACCTGGACGTGTATTTCCTGGATGGTCGTCACGTAGTTCTCTTTGGGGATTTTGATTGCGTTTTAGACACGCGAGCAGATGTGCAAGGCCCGGGCTGGGGTCGCCCTAAATGGAACGCACGGAAGCTGCGTCGCCTCGTCCAGCGCTTTTCGTTGCTGGATACATATCGACTTCTAAAGAGAAAGCTTTACTGGCCGCGAACTTGCCATTTCGCCGTGACGGTGCTCCGAGGAGGCACATGACGTCACAACGCGCTCCCCGCCGCGAATATTTCTCTCTCTCTCTCTCGCCCTCACTAGTCACTACTGCGCATGCGCCACTACTAGCAACGAGCCACAGGTGTTCCGCCGGTGCGCAGCGCCGCGCCTTTCCGCAACCGCCGTTTGGCATGACGTCACACCGCGTTCGTCGTCGCTGCGCTCGCCTCCGCTCGCTTCGCCAACTGCGTCGTATGCCTGATAACATGTCGGAGGATTGAAAAAAACTGGAGGACGCTTAAGCTTCGCCTTCAAGAGTGGAACGCGACAGCGTTCCCGTCGACCCGCCAAGGGATGTAAGACAACGGGCTACGGCGCCGCGACTACGCGCCCCGCATCGGACGCGGTGAGCGTCGAGCAACGCAGCGTTCGGCGCGGCAACGAAATGTGCGCCTGAGCAAGCGACGCACGGCTGAGCCTGAGAAACAGCTCGTTTCTAAGGCAACACCGCATTCACTAGAGGCGCGTTTGTACCTCTTTGAAGCATCGAACCCGTGGCTCAGGGGTAGCGCCTCCGTCTCACACTCCGGAGACCCTGGTTCGATTCCCACCCAGCCCATCTTGCAAGTTGTTTTTTATTCATGAAGTGCCTGCTGGGATTTATCGCTCACGGCCAACGCCGCCGACGCCCACACCGACGCTGACACCGACGACACCGGCTTTTCTGCGACACGAGCTCCTTAACGCTGTCGCGTTAAAAAAGAGCTCGCGTGCGCCTCAACTGTGGTTGAGGCGGCAGTATGGAAGGCGACAATTGTGATAAGCAGGGGGAGGCCTGGAATCGACATCGGAACGATATGTAGAGGAAATGAATCGGCCAGGAAACAGACGAACAGCGCGCCGAACGACTGGCTAAACGCCGCAACATAGCTAGACAACCAAACCAGGACTTGCAATCAAGATTAACCAAGGCTAACCATGCTATGCCTTAGCTTTCGCTACGTTTATCCTGGCATAGCTGACCTAGCCACTGCCAATTTTTCATGGTTCATTTGTCTGGACGTGGCGACGCGGCGCGTCGTCAAGCAGATTACACCGTGCCTATGGGCCAACCAATTGAACTCAGTATGTCTCCCAATCTGGTGTAATAACTTTACCTTCATCTTCTGTTTATATTTCGAATCATCGACCAGTTATGCTTGAAGTTTGCTTCCCTGCGTCTTCATCAGCAAAACCTCGGTGCCTCGACATCCGCGTTCTACATGAGGTGCATTCGCGCTCTTGTTTGTCAAGAGTCTTGCAAACCTCTGTTTCTATTTCTGACCGAGGGCCATGGGAGGCGCTCAAGGTGCAGTGGCGTCTGCATTGTTCATACGAAGGTCGTGCACTCAGACGACGCACGTCAGAAGAACTAGCGGATACTGCCACGGAGCTCCGTATTGCCCTTCGGGTCAATCAGCCGACTCCGCTGATGCGGTCATGGCAGCGAGAGCTACGCAGGCGTATCCAACACCTCATCGCAGCGTCGTCTTTGACAGCGTCTGCTTGGCGATGCAGAGGTAATCCGTGAGCACACCTTGAAGTTCTGCGCTTTGCAAGAAACTCGCTTTTAAGACAGCCGAATGCATTCGGTTCTGTAACCCCTAGAGCACTTCCTGTCATGTCACCTCCCACGCGTGATTATTCGCTCTTTGTATCGCGTTTTGAAAATATGGCGCGTACGAATATGCGAATGGGTCATGATAACGTCGACATGCTTAGTGAGCTGCCTCAGGTTCCACCTGAAGTCGCTGAACGTCTTTGTACACGACCGTCAGCTGACGAGGTAAAAGCAGCATTATCTTCCATGAAGCGTGGCTCGGCCCCAGGACCTGGCGGGTTACCCATGAAGTTTTATCTAACATTGTAGGAAGATATTGGTGCCACTTTCGTGTCTATTATCAGCCGCTGCTTTGAGAACTTTGAATTCCTGTCTAGTTTTCGCGATGGCCGTATTGTGCTGATACCTAAGCACGATCCATCATCAGTTCGACCAGGAGAATGGAGGCCAATGAAGCTTCTAAACGCTGACTACAAAACATGCTCAGTCCCTGGCACAGAGAATCACAGTCTTTCGTTCGTTACGCGTGACATAATGACATGCACGCTGACCAGGTCAGCGCGTGGTCTCTTAGTTTACCTAGATAAAGAAATGGCATTAGAGCGCCTTGAACACAGCTACATATTTAATGTACTGACCTCGTTTGGCTTTTTGTCAAATTTTGTTGAACTTATTAGGGCTGCCTATTCAAATATCCGAAGTACATTGTTTCTTGATGGTCAGAAAAGTGCACCATTTCCCGTTACTCGTGGTGTTCGTCAAGGATGCCCTATATCCCCAGTGCTCTTTGTGCTCAATCTTGGGCCATTTCTACGCTCAGTACTGAGAGACCCTCACGTGTGCGGTCTCCCACTGCCTGGTAGTGGTGTTGTGAAGATGACAGCCTTCGCCGATGACATCACATTGTATCTCAGGAATGAAGATAGCTTATCCCGTTTTCTTCGAATTTTCCCTGAGTACGGAAATATTCCAGGTGCTGCGCTAAAGTTTTCAAAATGTCGTTATGTGTTCATTGGTTCACCACAGACACGCCTAAGTCCTATTTTCCGTCTTCAAAAGAGCGACTCTATTCGTATTTTAGGCATTGATTACACCTATGATGGCATATCAGAATCTGTGTGGCTCTCAATTCTTGAAGATATAAGGCAAAATATTCAAGATGTTCAAGCGTATGATTTACCTCTATATTAGAAAGAAGCTACTTAGCACAGTCTGTATTTTGCGGCCGAGTGTGGTACGTTTGTCACGTTGTACAGCCACCATTACGAGCTACTAGTTCTCTGCAGTCCCTTCATGGTTGCTTCTTCTGGTCGGGGAGTACAGAACTGGTCTGTCGCGCGGTGCTTGGGCAACTACGCACTCATGGTGGGTTCGCGTTCCCATCCGTGTCTGTCCGCTGCCCGCGGCTTGCTCTTCGATTTCTGCTCCATCTGTTACAGCGCGATTCGTGTACTGCGCGTGTACTCGCCTGCTATTTCCTTGGCACAAAAATGTGTTACATGTTACCGGATGCGTACTTAAATCACGGACCACAAGTGTTAAACGCACCTGCATTTTACTCAACGGCGGTGGCATATTATCGCCACATACAACAGGTATGCTCTGATGTAGACGTTTTTGAAAACCGCGTTGTGAATGCAATGTCGGCCTTACTTCTTCCTCTAGTTCCTCCAGCGCGCCGCGCACGTTCCAATAATGTGTCGTGGGATGCAATAACGGCATTAGTTCTGCCTGGCCAACTACGCGACTTCATGTGGCGTCTAGGGTGGCAAGTGCTTCCAACTCGTGACAGGTTAGAGGGGGGGGGGGGCGTAGTCCCATCTTCGCTGTGTCCAAATTGCCCCTTCAGGAATCCAATAAACATGTGCTGCTGCAATGCGTCATTGCAAGGGTATTTTGGAGGGCCGTGCACACTGGTTTCCGTGGCCTTGGTTTTAACCCCTTTATTACATCTGGTCGCTGCTCCCGTGGCTGCTTTGTGCGACTTTAATTGCTGCGGGGGCCTTTTGTCAATGGCGTAACCGGTGCGAGCAGTTGCCGCAGGACATCGTCGCCGCGCTCTGTTTCCACTTCTGGGGAGGTTCCACATTGAGCTACTGTTGTTTCTGTCAGAGGAGTGGTTCTTCCTTGGGGAAGAAGAGTTCCTTCGACAGTGGCCATTCCGTTTCCTGTCGGTGTCTGATAGACGCGTACGGCTTAATTTTCGACCAGCCTGGTTCTTGTAGCCAGGCCATCAGATGTGTTCACTGAATGTGCACAGAATGTAGTGCATGTGGCTTGTGCGTGTGGGTGATCTCATATACTTGATAATTTTTGTATATACCTATCTCATAGCAACACTTCAAAATTATGCAAAATGTCTCTGTGACGTCATTGTACCTAACCTTTGTGTACACTGTGTATATCAACATCATTTTATATAACGTGACAATAAGTTTCTGTGTGACTGTGTGTTGCGTGGGTCTATGTAGTTATGTGTTAGTGAGTGAGGACTCGGACACATTGAAAACGTGTCGTGTATACCGTGCTTCGTACTTTGTATATGTCATTGTCGTGGTGGAATTGTGCCGTGATTGGGACTCAGTGTTCGTATCGTCTCTTGTTGAATAAACTTTTTCTAAACAGAACCTTTCGCCTTTTACTAAAGGTTACCATGGGGAATGAGCCTACAGGCCAATTTTTGTGAGGCCCCAATTGTTTGAGTGGAGCCTAATATGTCAACCCAAAACCAGATTGTCTCGATACATGTGTGTGCCGCCATACTGGGTGATCATTTTTAGGTACTATGGAATTTTTAAAAATGACCTGTTGCAGCTACGACAATTAAAATGCAGAAATTAACCTCTTTTTTACTTACTTTATGGCTCCTATTGTAATTCAGGAATTGCAGCCGGTGAGCTTGCAAAACGTATCCACTTGAAATGAATTTTCCGGATGACACCAGTTTCGAGATATCATTTCACAAAGTATGGATTGAAATACATGGGCGTTCCAATTACTTTTGTGCTTCAATGCAGAAATGATGGTTTTGTCAAAAAAGTAAGTGGAACACTAGTGCGTTTCTAGGGCAAGTTTGATGGCGCATATTTCCAAACTGGCAGTCATTCTGGAAATTAATTCCAAGTGGATACGCCTTGCAATTTACCGGCTACAAATGGTAACTTGCCAGATGTGCCCTAAGGTTATGAATTCAGAAGGTAATTAGTGCATTTTTGTTCATTAGTTAAACATCAGTTTTTGATTTATCGGGCAAGTAATGTCCCCCTCTAGGAATAATGAAGCTCAAGGACTAGAATTATGTTATCTGTCACGGCCAATATATAAATTACGTAAAACTTAGAAATGACCAACCTGTATATTCTTGACGCACTAGTGTGTCCCGGCTAAGCCTTGTTGGCAGCATTTGTTATGTCGTCATCTGTCGACTTTAAACTGGACAAGTTTGGGTTCTCTATCAACACAGTTGATTTGTAAAGGTGACGTACTGCCAGTTGTGTAATAACAGTGTTGCTTCACAAATCCTCGCAGCAAGATTTCTTGATTCACCCCTTCGAACTCTGCTCAAACTTCTTGCAGCATGGCCATTTTTCAACATGAAAACATCGCCACATACATTTGTCATTCCGACATCCCTGATAATATCTGTGTTTATTTTTCAGTGCAAGCATCGCCTCCAAATAAGGGGGATGTCTCTGTGTGAGGCGGCAGCAAATGCAATGAAACCAATGTGTTATCGCGGCCCTCAGGGCCTTGCCCAGCCCACCGTCGTCCGAAAACTGACCAACCAGCCTACCGACGTCAGCTCCGTGCCCTGATAGCCCTGGCCAGCCCACCGTCCTCGGCACCTCACCTAATTCCTATCCTCAGGGCCTGCCTAATTCACCTACCTTCATAAGAGATGGATCCTTGGCACTTGCTTGTAAATCAAGTGCTTTAACATAACCCAGCGTCACCCATTTAGGTGCGCGGATTTAGATGCCTGTTTGTGCCTGTTATTTCTAAATGAACTGTTATAAAATTCTCTTTTAGTATTCTTTTATTATTTGCACGTGTAGAAGGCTCTTGGTTCTTGACCTATTATACTTCTACTGCGTTTCCTAGGTACAATCGATGTAGACGGTATGGGGACAGTTGCTATCAGAAATGTCACTAGCAAAATGTTCGCCCTAATGATGCTGCGTACTCTATAGCAAGCGTATTTACAATATTCGTCATCCAAAGGACATTGTCCTTAAGATGAGGCTTTAGCTCGGGACCTACACCGACGCGCCCTATTCAAATACATCTAAAACGCACTAAAGTTTTTATGAAATAACCATTGGACCGATTTTAATATTTTTTTTTGCATTTAAGAGAGGAAGTGAAATACTATTGAATGTTGGAAGGGGAAATTCGATTTCATGACTGAATGTTTTAAAAACGATTTTCAAAATTCTAAAGCTTACAAAAATATAAGCACGAAGTTTACAATTTAATAGCTCCGCATCAAAAACAGCTATCGCGGTTCTGTAAACGGCATCCATTAGATCATTCACAGCGGGCAAATTTTATATACCAATTTATCTCTTACCCGAATTTGTTACGTTATGTACAAGGGTTCTGCAAAAGATGTATTTCCGTATTACTAAATTTTTTGAGATTCATGCGTAACATATCAATTTTGTGCGCTTTAGAGGTACTATTAGACGCACTGACAGAATTGTGATATCATTATTAATTGCTAAATTACAGAGTTGTAAACCTGATTTTTTAGTTTTCTGAAAATTTTAGATTTTTACCGATTTGTCATAAAAAATTGACAATCTGAATAAAAAATTTGAAACCAACAGTCACTAGCTTCATGTTTTCCTTTTAAACATAACAAACCTCGCCAAATTTTGTGCAGTGGTTGCCGAGAAAAAGGAATTCTCCTTTCACATTTATTTAGATAGGAGCACCCAAGCTAATGCTTCCGCTTAATCTGACAATAATAATAGCAGCGATATGGCTCAGCGCTGGTACTGCGCTCGCAACACATTGGCTGCTGCATCGGCGTAATGTTCGAAGAACCTCGGCCTTAACTCTGGGCCATCATTGGATTGGGCTGAATTTGACCAATATGCCAGCGTTGGTACAGGAGTGCTACCAATTTCTGCCAGCATTGAGCCATGCTTGGGACAATGGCTGGTGTGCTGCGTGGGTCGACGTTAATTATCGCCAATCAGAGCAAACAGCACAGAAAACCCAGCTTACATCGATTCCCACAGTGCGTGGGATCCGCATAAACTTCCTTTCCCGGTATCTAGCCATACCACCAAACATATGGGTGAAACCGTATAGCGTTAGGGAAATCCTGGACATTACTAAAATTTGGACATAATACAGTGAGGAATCGGGACACGTTCCGGGACAGTGCTTGGCGCACCGAAGGGTTAAGCGTGTTTCAGGTGGCTTCAATGTGCTTATCATGCTCTGACCCCCAAGACACATTCTGTTTTAACTCTACTATTGGAATAATTTAAGAACATCTCAAGCGGCTGATCGCCCAAACTGTATTTTCTCGAAGTTATTCCCAAGTTCAGTTGGAAAACACGAGCTCGGCTCCTGTATAATCTCTTACCTATCGATTGTTCTCGAAGTCGCATAAGTGTGTCCGCAGAAGTTAAACGAATATAATGCTTGGAGGTGGAGCTAATAAATCTGAAAATATGAAAGGGAACTAAACAAATGCTGCATTTGTTTCTTGCGTGAGCTCATCGTATGCATCTCTGTGGGGCTTGATAATCCCACTGGAAGCTTTTGAATCACTTCGCACTACTGGTATATTAGCCCTCTTTACAGCATACACTGCAGAAAACACAAGATGCAACATACTATTTGCCAAGATGCAATACTCAGATGGATTTGCAGCAAACTTTTGACGTTTCGAAACTGATCTTCCGGAGGGAAAACAAAAGCATGCTGTTGCCATAAGGTCTACCTTTAACTTTGAGAGCTGTTCAGAAAGCGGGCGCATACCCGTCATGAACCACTGTTGATGCCACCTGATGCGCAAATGTGCTACTTTTGCAGTTCTTGAAGATTGGAAGGAATTGAAGAATGAAAGGCTTCAACATAGACAGACGAACCACTTGTGATCCTCGACAACGGCAAAATATTATCTGTAGTTGAATGGCAAGCCCATCGAATAATTCAGTGGAAATAATATTAAAAGCATACAAAAACTTCTGTGGTATTTTCTGAACTATTCGTAAACCTTGTGCCACTTGCTTATCTCCGGGCAGACCGGTATCATTATCAATGATAGGAAACTTGATTCGTCAAGCATAAGCCCTTATCAGCCCTCATCAGTCGTTACCAACCTTATAGGATATGGGCAGACCTTTATCAACTGTTATCTGCCTCCTTATCAACATAGATGTCAACCGAATCTGTTTCAAAACCACCACTGCATTTGCTGAGGGGGGTATGCAATGCTTTATTTTTGATTCTGGTGCTTGTTTTGAACTTCTCCTTTATTGAAACGTATGCTGTTCTGTGTGTTGTATTAATGTATCATTGAATGTACACACTGTTCAATTCACTTTGCTGAAACCTTGTAGCCTCTGCCTTACGTACACACTAAGAAAAAAAAAGAGTATCCCTTACTCTTTTCGAAGAGTCTGGACTCATCACGTATACGACACACTTTGTGGGAGACGCCCGAACTCTCTTTTGGCAGAGAGTCCCGAGACTATCTGTGCTCGATACAAGGTATTTAAGTGACTCCGTACACAATAGTCATGCATACTCTGTTGTAGTAGTTGCCTATACCCTCTCAAAAGGGTTAAGGGTGACAAGACTAGTGCTGAGGGAGTCCGTTAACTATTCTAGTTGAGTCAGATGGCTCAAGATAAAGTGTCACATGACCACTGCAACAAGGATTCAGGTAACTATTCTAGATGAGTCTGATGACTCCAGCAGTTTGTGTCAAGTTACCCTTAGTGCGTGGTGCAGGACTCTTGCAAATAGAGTAAAATAGCTAATCCATGTAAGTCGTTTCACTCTTGGATGGCAGTGTCGAGCCACTTTTCAAAATGTGTCAACAACTCTTGCTGTAAGTACACATGACTACGGCTAGTTCTCAAGAAGACTACTGTGAAAAGACAACGTAGGATAACAAAGAATCCATAGTAAACTTGCCAAATAGCACATGGCAGGTTGGGAAGAAAAAGTTAATATTTCATCAATCTTTGTTATTGTCTTCTGGAAAATTGAAATGTATCAGTCAGCACAGAATCACTATGAAAGCAAGACAGTTCTCATTACTATTAAACTGGAATCAATAGTCAACCAAGCAACACAGTCTTAAATAAATATCCAACATGTAGCCTGCAGCTGCATATGCATAACACTGCAATGCCACTCTGAACCATAATGAGACCCCAAAATATTATGTAACTCATGTAGAAGTTCAATTCACCACCGCACAAATCTCTTATAATATGTCAAAGGATTTATTAGTTACCTATTTCACAGTTCTAAAAGACTTAACTTACAACTTAACATTCTAAGCAAGCTATAGGTACGAGCCATTGCATTTTTTGCTTGCTTACGGGGGTATGAGCCATTGTTTAGAGGGTATGACCAATTGCATTCGTCTTACGGGACGAACGCACATGATTCTCGTTGGGTAGGCATACAAATGCTTGCGTATTTAAAAATTTGCGGACCCCGCGCACTGTCGGAATCGATGTAGTTGATGCTTTCTGGGCTGTTTGCTTTTATTGATGATAATTGACGGTGATGTTGACGGCCAATGTTTAATTTCTTCCACTGTTAGTCTAATACGAGGGTGGGTAGTTGATGTTGAACGTTACCTTGCGTGCGCCCTTCTGTTTGTCTGCGTAGCACAGATAATTCATAGCGAGATATGTTTTTTTAATAATTGTACGCCATTATTCATAACCTCCGAGAAACTTAGCACTGTCATTGCCCCGCACGCCACGTTCCATCATGGCAGAACTGTTAAACTTAAATTGAAATATGGGACTGTACACGCCAAAATCACAATCGAATTATGAGGCGTGCCGTAGTGAAGGACGCTCTGGGGTACATTACGTGCACCAAAATCGAAGTCGCGAGTGATTTCGTGTTTCGCCCCTTCGAAATGCGGCTGTCGCGGTTAGTATCGAACCCACAACCTTGAGTGATGCCATAGCCGCAAAGCTACCGCGACGGGCACAGAAGTGTTGCTTTGACGTGCGACCACTGTCAAGTCTAGCAGTAGGATTTCCTCGCTATCTCACGTCGTCATACTTCTCCCCCATCTATGGGAACTGCGAGCGATGAGTGGCAAACTTGTTTAGTGATTTCGCCGATTCTACCCATTCTCTGCCTCCATTCACTGTAGGCAAGCGGTACAGTTTTCGCAATGGTTTTGCGGGGGCTCACGGATAGTTACAGTTGTCAAGAGGACATAGTGGCGACGGCCAGGGAGCTCCAGAGGGCATTGTGAACGTGCGACGTCATTGAAAGGTCCCAACTGTACAAATGATTTTCTCGCGTCGCATTTCCTCTCTGGTCGCGGTATATGCGCTCTCTGAACCACCTCGCAACGCGTCGTGCACGACAGCAACAGGAGCAGCGGAAAAGTCGAAGGATGAGTCAAAGAAAGCTTCGATTGAAAGTTGTCCTGTCCGTGCTAGGAATAGTGTTCGCATTAACAACACGTGTCGCCTCTCGCGGTCACATATAAATCAACAGTGCTGATAGCGAACCCAGGCTTGTCCCGTTTAAACTTAACGCATGACGACTGCCGGGACACACGTGCTGCGTCAAGAATATATGAACAGCGCACAGATGTACACATTAGGCCCCAATCAAACAAGTGGGGCCCCACAAAAATTCGCCTATAGGCTCATTGGAGTGTCCCTCCCCACGGTAACCTTTAGTAAAAGGCGAAAGGTTAATTCGTGTGGGGTCCTGAGGAGAGACCTGAGCAGCAATTACCTGTCCACCGTGCGGAGCGAGGGATTCGCACTGACCCTTACACTGGAACAACGTCAGCTGTTCGATCGACATAAATCATTAATTAGGCATGACGAAATGCGAAATTGTATTTAACTCAACGGGTACAAGTAAGTTCTGCGCGTAGGACCTCTAATCGAATCTTATTGAAATCTTATTCAAATCGCCAGCTGCTACGTACGAACGCTGACAAAACGCGCAGTGTGTAGCCAAATAACTGCTCGAAATCAAGTTTCACCTGCCATCACCACACTGTGGTTAGAGCTCCGATGACTGCGGCAATATGCACTTTAGGGCCAAACACGCTCACCACTGCGCTATCACGCAACTCTGGGAGCTAGCCATGGGCATTCGTAATGGTGGAATGTCGAGAAGAATGAAAAAGGCGACACTTCTACGCGCACACGTGGATGCGCGTACGTGGGCACGCGAGGTATCTGCTCTTGCTGTGCGGGCGTTCTTACCGGTGCATGTGTCACAGCCTCTGCTGTGAACTTAACTTATTACAGCAAATAACATGCAAAAAGTATGGGGACCCTCACATGGATATGCTTCACTGGGTATGTGACGGTTACGCTCTTAAGTGAACCTCTTTGATACCAATTTTGGTCGCTGTATATGTGTCAACGGGCAAAGTGACAACTCTGGAGTTGGAATGATTCCGTGATCATTTCTCATTTTCAGACACCCGGAATAAATGTGGCAAAGAAGAAGAAGGAGGGCGCAACAAGAGTTCCTGCTGACGTCCCTCCGTGTTTCACGTCAGGGACGTCCACTTCTCACGCCATGGCACCTACTACAG